>NC_054483.1:87588150-87892461 GCF_017639515.1 Carcharodon carcharias
AAAATTTTAAAACAGAGCTACATACAAGAAGTTGGAGAACCACAAGAAAAGGAACTAACCTTTGGTTGTGGGAGGTAAATGGTACTGAAAACAAGTGTTGATGTGTTATTGGGGAGGTGGTGGCATAGCAGCATTGCCAATGTACTGGTATACTAGAGACCCAGGGAATGCCTAAGTGATCTGAATTCAAATCCCACCATAGCAAATAGTGAAATTTGAATTCAATATAAAAAAAACAGTGGAATTAAAAGTCTGAAATGACCATAAAACTATTATTGATTGTCATAAAAACCAATCTGGTTCACTAATGTCCTTCAGGGAAGGAAATCTGCTCTTCTCACCTGGTATGGCCTACATGTGACTCCAGACCCACAGCAATGTGGTTGGACTTGGAAATGCTCTCTGAACAAGGGCAATTAGAGATGGGCAATAAATGCTGACCTAGCCAGTGACACACACATCCAATGAATAAATAAGAATTAAACTTGAGGTGAATGGACAGCCACAGAGTTTAACTGAGACACAGGAGCAGGGGTTTCTGTTTTATCAGATGAAGTCAAATGGAACAAACAGATTACATTGGAGCCATCATCTATTAAATTACAAGGTCCTGGTGCAACATCTTTAAAAGTGAAAGCTGACACATAGAGACTGAGAAATCCTCAAATTTCTCTATGTCATTCAAAATAAAGTGTGTTCACTACTGAGCAGAAATGCATGTCTAAAGCTAAAATTAGTCTATAGAGTGGATGAAGTTGCTGATGAGAGCTACAGCAGTACATTACAAAATGAATTTCCAAAATTGTTTACAGGGCTAGGGAACTTAAAGGCCGAGTAATGCATCACCCTATTTTTCTTTCATTCATTTATGAGTTGTGGGTGTCACTGACTAGGCCAGCATTTACTGCCCATCCCTAATTGTCCTTGAGAAGGCAGTGGTGAGCTGCCTTCTTGAACTGTTGCAGTACCTGTGATATAGGTACACCCACAATGTTGTTAAGGAGGGAGTTCCAGCATTTTGACCCAGTGACAGTGAAGGAACGACCATGTATTTCCAAGTCAGAATGGTGTGTGGCTTGGAGGGGAGCTTCCAGGTGGTGGTGTTCCCATATATCTGCTGCCTTTGTCCTTTTAGTTGGTAGTGGTTGGGGATTTGGAACTGATGCTAAACCAACTTACTTCATTACAATGAGGAAAGTCCCTCACACCCTCTTAGACAAATCAATAACAGCATTTTAATGGCATAGAAGGACGCCATTTGGCCCATTGTGTTTGCACCGGCTCTCCAAATGAGCATTATGACCTAGTGCCATTGCCCTGCCTTTTCCCTGTAACTCTTTCGAGTACAAACACGTTTCCATCTGCTTCAGATAAAGTTACATTGTTTCATAGTTTGCCATTGTGAGATTTGAACTCTAGATCTTGGGGTTACAAGCCCAGTACCATAACCACTTGGCTATTTAGGCCAAGCCCACCTTTTCCCTGTAACTCTTTCGAGTACAAACCTGTTTCCATCTGCTTCAGATAAAGTTACATTGTTTCATAATTTGCCATTGTGAGATTTGAACTCTAGATCTTGGGGTTACAAGACCAGTACCATAACCACTTGGCTATTTAGGCCAAGCCCACCTTTTCCTTGTAACTCTTTCGAGTACAAACCCGTTTCCATCTGTTTCAGATGAAGTTACATTGTTTCATAGCTTGCCATTGTGAGATTTGAACTCTTGATAGAAGATGGAATTTGAAATTCTGGCTGAGAAGTTTCTAAATCAATTTAGAAGTGTCTTCAACCAATTTCAGCTCAAGTAATTGAAACAGTAACATTGTTTCATAGTTTGCCATTGTGAGATTTGAACTCTTGGTCTTGGGGTTGGGGTTACAAACCCAGTACCATAACCACTTGGCTATTTAGGCCAAGTGCCTTTTCCCTGTAACTCTTTTGAGTACAAACACGTTTCCATCTGTTGCTATTCAGATGAAGTTACATTGTTTCATAGTTTGCCATTGTGAGATTTGAACTCTTGATCTTGGGGTTACAAGCCCAATACTGTAACCACTTGGCTATTTAGGCCAAGCGCCTTTTCCCTGTAACTCTTTTGAGTACAAACACGTTTCCATCTGTTGCTATTCAGATGAAGTTACATTGTTTCATAGTTTGCCATTGTGAGATTTAAACTCTAGATCTTGGGGTTACAAGCCCAGTACCATAACCACTTGGCTATTTAGGTCAAGCCCACCTTTTCCCTGTATGCTTGCACATTTTTCTATTCAAATTATTATTTAATGCCAATCATCAAGGCTGAAATTGAAAATATGCAGCAACAAGGGGTTATCTCTCTGGTCACCATGCCAACAAAATGGTGTTAATGAATGGTTATAGTGCCAAAGCCAAATGGCCCCAAAGAATCCACATTGATTTAATTCAGCTAAACAAATCAGTGGAATATGAGATACACCTGGTGGCCTCAGTGGATGAGAGCCTTGCCAAACTAGCCATGAGTACTTTATTTACTAAATGAAATGCAAACTATAGATTTTGGCAATTGCCTCTGGACAAAGAATCCAGATTGTTGACCACATTTATAATGCCATCCAGTTGTTACTGTTTCAACAAATTGCCAATTGGAATAGTGTCCGCTCCAGAAATTTTCCAGAGAACAATGTCACAAATCCTTGAAGGAATGAAAGGAGTAATATGCCATATGGACAACAAACTTACACATGGCTCCACAAGAGAAGATCATGATCGCAGGTCAGAGCAGTCCTGACAGTCTTACAGGATGCGGGCCTAACATTAAATGAAAAATGTGAGTGTGCCAAACCCATGATCAAGTTTTTAGGTCACATAGTACAACCCACTGGAATCACAGTTGATCCACAAAAATCAAGGAACATAACTGAGCTTCGAAGATTCCTTGGGATGGTCAACTAAGTTGGCAAGTTCCCACCAAATTTAGCAGAGATCAATGAGCCTTGAGACAGCTATGGAGACAGGGTCAATGTTGGTGCTAGAATGTGGACCAGCAAAATGCTTTCAAAAGGATTAAATAACTTTTAATCTCTTCTGAAATCATGGTACAGTGTGGTCCAAATTACTGACCATAGTAGCAGCAGATGCATCATCTACAGGTCTGGGCCAGTTTTAATTCAAGTGCAGAGAGATGGCAAACGTAGATCAGTCTACTACGCCTCTAAGTCTCTAACAGAAACAGAACAACGATACGTCATTGTAGAGAAAGAAGCATTGGGAGCAATGTAGGTGTGTGAAATTTTTTCAGACTATGTTATGGGATTGCGTTTCAATAATGAAACAGACCAGAAGTCACTAGTCACCCTTCTGAACATGAAATAAATTTTGAGGATGCCACCTAGAATCCAGCAGTTCAGGTTAAGATTGATGAGATATGGCTCCATCACAGAGTCTTGCTAGTCTTCAATGAGAGAATAGTTATACCAAAAGCACTTCGGCTTGATGTTCTTCAAAGACTTCACCAAGGTCATCTAGGAATAGCAAAATGTTGTTTGAGAGCATAGCGATCAGTTCTGGTGGCCAGACATTAATCTCTCTTGGCCAAGCATTACTCAAGCCTGAATGTTGTCCAGGTCTTGCTTGACAATGCAAGAGAAGTTGAACTGAAAGTAGTATCCTTGAGGACAACAGTTTCACTGAAACACCACATACTTCAATCCTGAAAAGCTGCAGAGAAATCTTGCCAGCCAGCTGGGTAATGGCAAAGATAGGAAGGGTACGAGAGGGGAGGTATTGGGAGGGGAAGGTGAAAGAACATGCTGGACAGAAACATTTTCAGTTTTTCAACATTTATTTACTGAAATCATTCAGCTACAAGTTTCCCTTTCTCTAGTTTCAGGCTGATTGTTCTCTTCTTTTTACTTGCTGTGTACCCTTGATCCTGTCGTGAATATGGAGAGCCTACTTCACCATAATTATCATCATTTCCTACTGCTTGAGGATACTGGAAACCCATTCTGCATAGCAATTTTATGTAGACAGCTACTTACAGTGGTTCTCAAGACTTCTGCTGGGCTGTACTGTACAGGTCCACCAGCATTATCCAAACACCTAAACTGAGACTTCAGAATGGTTTGCTCTAACCTCTTCTGTGCAGTCCCATGGGCCTTGTTATATATGTTCTTCTCTGTCAATGGTTGTCAATTCTGTGTTTTTAGCCATGACTGCAAAGCGTAATCCTGATCCCCAACACACATGCTGACAGAAAATTGAGTCATCCAAGTTAGTATAGCGGATTGCCATGTGCTGAAAGTGTCATGGCAACTTCAAGCTTATTAATTTGTCAGGCACAATTTCCCTTCTGTAAAACAATGCTCACTTTGCTTTGTCATTTTATGATTTTCTAAAAGCCCTGTTAATGCCTCTTGTCGTACTACTACCATTAATTCTCTATCCTTTCCCGCCACACTCAGCTTATCTTTACCAGTGTGCTACTGCCTTGACCTTTCTCTTTGGATTTCTAAATTTCCCCTCACCTAACTGCACCCCCACACCACAGCTCTCCCCCCACCACACCACTCCTTTTTTTTGTTTTGAGTTTGTTGAGAGGCTTCGACTGAGTAGATGAAGAAAAATCATTCTCCCTGGTGAGCAGATTAGTAACAAGTTCATTGGTAAAATATCGTGGCGGTAAAAATCTAGAGGAGAAACTTTTTCACTCAGTTAGCAGGATCTGAAATGTTCTACCCAAAAAAGTGGTGAAAACTGATCCCATAATTAATTTAAAAGAGATTCAAATATGCACTTGTGGATGAAGATCTTAACAACATTGCAGACAAAGAGCAGGTATATGGGACTAAATACAACTGCTCTAAATAGCCTTCTTCTGTGCTTTGAGTTTGTATGATTCTATGATAGTCACGAATAATTCCAAAAAGGAATTCAGCAGAAACTTCTTTGCTTAAAATGGTAAGAAAGTGGAACTCACTATCACATGGCGTTTATGAGGCGAATAGAACAGGTGCATTTAAGGGACATTAGATATGTAGATTAGGAAAGAAAGAAGAGCAGGAAATGCAGATTGGATGAGATGAATTAACTGGAATAGAAGGAGACTCATGTGGAGTATAAACACTGTCATAGAATTGTTTCTGTGCTATAAAGCTTCTGTGTAATGGCAGGGTCAGTAAAGCTATTTTGAAGTAACATTATTAGCACATTAGTCACAAGATGCACTTCTCCCTAAACCATGAAACAGACAGCCTTGAGAACTTCAGGGAGACATTTTAAACTTACCACAATATTACCAACCTACAGAGTCATTTATGTCTCAAAGCAAAACCAATCGCTAGTCCATCACATAACGTTAATTAGCAAGCTGAAACAGTTTATTGCACGTACCTACAACAATTCCAATTGTTACGTCCCAGAAGACTCCTTTGAGAAAAATATATTTTTGTTACATGTAAGATATTTGGGACAAACATTACAAAAACCCCATCTACAACTAAAACTTTCAGAAGGCTTTTCTGTCTTATATTTGTTCAGTAGCAACCGTGGAAGAAAATAATATCTGATTAGTGCTGACAGGCTCTAATCCCAGTGAAAATAAACTGATTTCTTGTGTCTAGTGGTTCCTAGTGACAGAAGAGTTGAAACATTGTCAACATGAAACATTGACTATTAGTTTAAAATGTTGATGGTTTGCACATAAGCTTTCTGTCTCAATTCCCAGGTGTTTCATTACATGTAAAGAATTGTTGTTCATAATTAAGGCATTAAAGTAGTATCCTGGTCTTTATTCATCAATGAGAAATGTTTTACTCTTGGTTGAAATGCTTTAAAATGATGGCTGCAGCAATTCAGCAACAGCATTAAGGTTGACAAGGTCATAGGTTTGATTGCTTGGGTGATTCTTTTATGAATTATGGACTGAAAACAGGGACTGCAGTGGTTCAAGAAGGCAGTTCACCACCAACTTCCCAAGGGCAACTAGAGATGGCCAATAACACAGGCCCAGCCAGTGAAGCCTACATCCCATGAATGAATAATAATAAAAAAATAACTGATGGAAGCTTGCAGGTATAACCCAGTATGTGTTTGGGTACATCATGGGATTGATGTCTGGGTTGACAAAAAGTTACATTCTCACTGTAACTGTAAGTATTCTAAGGCTGAATATTGTAAATTTATTAATATTTGAGTGAGGAACCCTGAGCAACAAGATATGAATTATTTAGAAATTAATGTAATGAACCTGGGAGTGTGTTTAATGGGATTGAAATTATAAATGGCCCTTTCCCAGGCTGATACCTGACAGCTCCTGCCTGCTTTTGGCTAATTTCTTCCATGGTAAGTTTAGGGGTTTTGAGGTATAAAATCCTTGTACTTAGAATATTTAAGTTCCTAATTCCTAATGTCTAACAATAGGGTCTTCAGTTGTGCTTGAACTAACAAGGTACAAATAATTAGTATTTATGAATCAAATAGAATTTATTAAGCAAGATGCTACATATACTTAACAAAAAACAGTGAATATAAAATGGAAGGTTCTTATGCCTCAAGGCCCTAGGATCCTTTGAGTGCTGCCAGCATAGGCGATGCCTTTCTTCTTCTGTGTCTGAAGTGATAATGTGTTGAACTGTGACTCAGCAGAATCCTACCACAGAACCCATGGTAAAACTGTGCCAACGAAGACTTTGATTTTTCAACTGTTATCCCTACTTCTCATCCCTTACTTGGAAATAGTCCAAATGAATCTCTCGCATTTGCTTAGGGTGAGGGTCATCTGGTGTCATCCAACCTCTGTAATTAGAGTCATGCAGACTGAAGACAAATGTCCATCCCTTATTCCCTGGGCCCCCAGAGGCCCCCAGAGGTACATTCCATTGTGAACAAATGACACACCCTTGTAGATATAGAGCAACTGTACAAACAATGTTACATCCTCTTATCAATAATACAACCTATTGTAAATATTCACATCAACATATTTAACCCATTCCCACGGATACTAAAACCATGAAAAACAAATGTTAATTACATTTCCTACCATAACATCAGCAAAGGAAAGTTTTCCTCTAATACAGCTGTTCTGCCCTACAGATAGGTTTAACCACTTAAATCTAATAATACGTGGCTTATTTTAATGATAAGGTGTCATCCTAAATTCACGCTGCTGAGTTCAAACCTTTTGCTTATTCCTTTAAAGCTGACAAAGAAGCCCTCAATTGCATAGTGTAATTAAAATAAATACAATTCCTTGCACCCAGATTATTCAGTACCTTTAAAGTAAGTAAGTCATCAACACCAGTTCCTTGCAAACAGCTGCCTTAACTGTAAATTGTCCCATTAGCAGAAATTCAAGCTGAACTGTTAAAAAGGTGGCTAAGACAAAATTCACAAATGTTACTTTAGACCAACATAGGACCATAGAACCATCGAACCATCGAAAAGTTACAGCACGGAAGGAGGCCATTCGGCCCATCTTGTTCTTGCCAGCCCGAGGACACCCAGGTGCCCTTTCTAATCCCACATTCCTGCACCTGGCCCATAGCCCTGCAGCTTACAGCACTTAAGGACCTTAATAATTGGTAGTATTATCAAAATCTTACAGTAGGAATCTGTTTAGTTTTTCCAGAATGAGCCATTATTCCTGATGGACACTATCGTCAATATTTAACACATTTTAAGAATATATACATCTAGAAACTTCCCCCCCAAAAACAAATTACACTAATACTCAAATGTAAATAGCAAAAACTGTAAGCTGTTAAGAAAGTCAGAAATGTGAGGAAGTTTCTTCTAGATTGTTCAGAATAATTTTGCAGAAATGAAACAAGAGAAAATATAAAGAAAAAATATAAATAAAACTGCTTTCCATTATAAATAAACAAATTACAAATCTCAAAAAGAGAAACATTCAGCTCTAAGTAATAAACATTTAGCCATCAATTATTAAGGTATCTCTAGGACCACCCTGGAGCACACTGAGAGAATAGTGTGGGTCACAGCAGATTGAAGGAAAGCAATAAGAAACTTAATTAAAGATCATGAAAGAGAAAAGAAAAACATCGCAGCTGTTAATGAAATTAACAACAGCATTGTACCAACACAAGTGAAAAGAAGGCCAGTACAAAGTGGAGGCAATTAAACAGGGTATATCTAGACCCACACCCAAAAAGGAACATGTATACATGCAACCATGAAATATGGTTCCACATGTTCAACATCTTTTGATTTTGAATTATTATTTCATTCATCCATATCATAAAGCATTAGATTGTATGTAAAATATAATAGTTTATCATAGAATGATATAGCACAGAAGTAATCCAGTCAGCTCATTGTAGCTGTGAAGGCTTTTTGAAAGATTTATCCAATAAGTCTCACTCCCCTACTATTTCTCAATAGACCTGCAAATTTTTCTTTTTCAATATTCTTTTTCAAATGTATATTCAAGTACCTTTTGAAATTTAGTGATTGAATCTGCTGCTACCCCACTCTTCCAGGTATTGCATTCCAGATTATAACTTGCTGATACTTTAGCTAACCAACTGAGCCCACTGGTTACCAACCCCCATCCATTGAAACAATTTCTTATCATTTATAAAAACTCTCCCAATTTTAAAAAACTCTATTAAATCTCTCATTGACCTTCTCTGCTCTAAGGAGACCAACCCCAGCTTCTCTAGTATCATGTCCAGTAGAGAAAGGTCCTACCCATAACTTTTAAAGAATGAACTGTAATAAGTTTCAAGTCTTCTGGAAGTAACTTTTCTTTTTTTAAAAATGGACATTAAAATGCTGCAAAAGATGTCTGCAGAGAGTCACATAAATGATATATGGAGTCAAACTGCCACACTGTCTTGAAATGACAAAACGATAACTCCAAGCTAAGAAGTGTCAGGCCCAGATTTTTGCCAACATGGAGATGCTCTCCTCGAGTCCAGTCTCACCCCCGCGAAAATATGGCATGCTGTGTTCAGGGCTGGGTCTTAGTATTTTCAATAATTTCTGCCACCTTTGTCATGATGAAGTGGCTCTCCGACATGGCAAAATTAATGGAAATGGCTGCAAATCCTAAGACCTGCCCCCAAACACAGTATTTCCTATTTTTATGGGAGTGGGACTAGAGTTGGGCCAGGATTCGCCCATGCACATTTTACAGAGGCAGCAGGCCATTTAAATCATCAGCTGCTTCTATGAAGTGGGATTTTGGTAGGCCAGGAATGTGAAACCTGTGCAGTTTAGACCAGGTAAGAGCTAATCTGAACTTTGTGGATTCATTTGAATTGTCAGGGTGCCCCCGTATAAAGGTAAGGTACCCCTTTGGATACAGTCCTGGGACACATTTGGGATAGGTAAGGCACTCTTTGAGAGAGGTAAGGTATCCTTTGGGATTGTTGAGAGTAAACATGATTGTATGTAAAAAGTGCATAAATTCATTGGAACTGTCAAAACTGTCAAAGAACTGTCAAGCTGTAAATACCTGTCAAAGCTATGAAAGAACTGTCCAGCTGTCAAAGAACTGCCAAAACTCACTGGAACTGTCAAAGCTGTCAATTGGTATAACTCTGCTGGGCTTTAAATTAAAAAAAAAGTCTGAAGTTCAAAAAAAAACCTGTAATTGATATTTCATTCTGTCTGCAGACATAAGTCTGAGGATGGGCATTATCACATTGGGGTATCTGTCAAGTGAGCAGTTTGATTGGGAGTTCCAAGTGTTTATAGAATAGAAATGTTTGTTTTCATTAGAGATTAGTTGGAGGAATTTCTATTTGTTGAAATTTTTAAATCAATGAGAGCCTTTTTTGTTTCAAATAGTGACATCATCTATAGACTTTATTTTATGGCAGCATGGCTCCTGAGGTTTGCTCACAGTAGATATTAATTGAGTTGGTATGGAGGGGGTGAGGGCAAAGGGTGGCGGGTGGTGGCATGGTTTGACACTATGTTGGTATAGGGTCTATAAAGGGCCATGGTGATGTGGGGGGGATAGGGTGCATGAGGGACCATGGGAGTGGGTAGAGGGGCATGTTATGGTATAGGTTGGCATGAATGGGGCACAGGAAGTGTGAGCAGGGTGGTAAAAGGCTGGAGGGCTTTTTCTTGTTTTAATCATTTAATCATTTTTTTAAGTGAAATTCAACAATGTGCAGCAGCTCAGAGGCAGGCCTTCTGCCCAGCCTGCCTCCACACCTGCAGCCTCCACAGTTATTCCAAGGGCGGTGGGCCAGACTTCTAATCCAATCCACCTCCCGGGATGAAAACTGGAACTGCGGGCTGCCATTTTTAAATGGCAGGTTCACTGGCCAGAAATTCTCCCATTTCTGTGCACGCAACCCAGAAGTGAAAATCTGGGCTCAATATCCTTATCCTGAAACCATCCAGAAGAGATTTCTTGACCTGAATGGGTCTTTTTCAAAAGCAAGATAGCAATTGTCTCAGGTGTCTGATACAATCTGGCTCCCTAATGTCCTTTAGGGAAGGAAGCCTGCCATCCTTACCTGGTCTGGCTAAAATGTGGCTCCTGACCCACAGAAATGTGGTGACTCTTAACTGCCCTCTGAAATGGCCTAGCAAGCCATTCAGTTCAAGGGCAATCAGAGATGGGCAACAAATGCTGGCCTCACCAGCTCTGCCTATATTCCATGAAAGAATAAAAAATCACATCCTCCTTTTCAAAAATACACTGATTACAGACAGTAAGGGAAGGGTACAGGGGTTTCCCTGCCCAGTCTTTCCACATAACTAAAGCTCCTCACTTCAAGCCTCCATAAAAATCATGCTTTGTGGTAGTAGTGTACAAAAGTATATCCGAATAATTAGTTTCAGCAAGTAGTTTCTTAATAAATTCCATGCATTTGGGATCATGCGCATCTTAAAATTAAAATCTGTGATTATCCTGAAGTTGTTGGAATCTATCTAGTTATTAGAAGTGGTTTTGCACAGAACCGATATCACCAGTTTGCATTTCTTCAGTTGGCCTACTGTTGCTTTCAACTAGCCTTACACATGCAGAACATTTAAAAAAATTAATTATTGAATAATTTCACAGTAGGATTGATTTTTCAGAGTGGCAGAACTACAGGATTCAATCTCACACTTTCTGAGGTTATCACTAATATTGCAGTCAGTCTCTGTCAGTTATCAAATCTTTAGGAACACAAAGTTGTAATTGTTTAATGCTTTTACAATGTTTAAACAATAAAACAGACAATGCCAATGAACTCCATAGATTTTTGATATATAAAATATTAATAAGGTTCAGTTTTAAGATGCCCAGCAATGCATAAAACAACACCTACCTCTTGTTAATTCTCTGAAGTGGTTAGGTTATATATTATGAATTAAATCCTTCGGCTCTACATGATTAATAAACGCTCTTGCTATCAACTGGTGTCACCTGAAGAAACAAGTATGAAATTAATTATAAGGTCACCTGGAAGTGAACATCGATGCACATATTCTGATATGGAACAACTAGGAGATGATGATTCAGTCATATCCAATTCATTTGTGTGCCATAACAAACTTTTTGAGTTCAATGGTACTGAAGCAAATCCCCAATAAATTTATAGAGTCAGCTTAGGATCAGATTTTCAAAACTATAAATAACATTTCCTCTGGTAAACAAGAGGGTATATAATCTTAAAAATTAGAAATAGGCCATTTTGGAGTGAAATCTGGGGTCACATTTTCACACAAAGGTTGGAACCGTTTTACCTGCCGGCCGCAATAGTGGCTTTTCACGCCTTCTCGTTCCAATCCCACCTCATTAACCATGCATTCCCGGAAAACAGGCAGTTTCAACGGTGGGTGGGCTCTCATTTGCCTGTTCGTCACACTGGGTGTCACATTTAAAGTGCAGCCGCGCGCACACCTCTCAGTTCTTCCAGCCCAGGACTGCTGCAAAAAGGCAAGAAGGCTACAGCCTCCCTGGTTAAGTGATGCATCCCTTGAGGGCCTTTGGGACGCCATGGAGGTCCGCTGTGATATCCTCTAGCCCTGCTCTGGACGCAGGAGAGACAACAACATTACCACTCTGGCTTGGTAGGCAGTGGCAGTGGTGGTCAATGCCAATGTTGCACAGAAGGAGTTGACCATCCAATGCAGATAGAGGATGAATGACTTGCCACCAGTGTAAGATGACCATCTCCTCATTCTAAACTCACACACTCACATGCCCATCACACATTTACTGAAATGCCAGCTCAAGGGACATCACCACTCACTCTCTCACACATAGCCTCCCATCTCCATCAGGCCTCATCTCCTCTGGAGACTGCCTCCTCAGCCCTCACCATCTTGAGGCCACTTGCACAGATCAACTTGTGCCTCCAAACACACACCCTGGGATACCTCTCCTCCCCAGGACTCCAGCTACCCCTGTTCCTCAAGGAGTCAGCCTGGGGCTCCCAGGCATCCATAGGGAGGAGGATCAGCAGGTGCACACCCCGGAGCCATCCATCCAGGTGACTCCGAGAGTGTCCAGCTCTTCCTGTAACCTCAGCAGCTCCAGCTCCACAGGCTGAGGAGGGTACCGCTGTCACACAGCAGGACCACGAAAGCAGGCTGGATTTTAAATATGGTGCCCAGCATGATGAAGTGGCAAGGTGATAGATAGCAGGCAAATGAGAGCCCACCTGCCATGGAAATGGCTTTTTTCCCAGGAATGCATAAGTAATGTGACAGGTTTGGTACGGCGTGAAAACCCACCATTGTGGCCAGTGGATAAAACATTGTTTTACCCACCCGCTACCGTGCTTAGTGCAAATCTGGACAATTCCACCCAAGTACATTGATTTGAGATATGAGACAACCATGATATAATTTAGTAGAGCAATAGGCTGAAGAAGCTGAATGGTCTATAGCGGTTCCTATGATTATATTTTTTTGTTTTAGCATGATTTACAATGGTGCTCTGTCCAAACAATCATGTGCAGAGACAGTGGTATCATCAAGATCTGCTTAATAGGCATGTTGAAGGGGGGAAAAGAAAAAGAAAGACTTGCTTTCATATAATATTTTTTATAATGACTGGACATCTCAAAGTGCTTTACAGCCAATGAAGTGCTTTTGAAGCGCAGTCATTTTCAGAATGCAGGATACGTAGCAGCCAACATGCGCTCACAAATAGCAATGTGATAATGACCAGATAATCTGCCTTTTTTATGATTGAGGGATAAATATGGACCAGAAAACCAGGTATAATGCCTCTGCTTTTCCTTAAAATACTACCATGGGATCTTTTACATCCACCCAAGCGGGCAGATGGAGTCTCACTTTAACGTTTCATCTAAAAGACAGCACCTCCAACTGTGCTGCACCCTCAACATTGCACTGGAGTGTTAGCTTTGATTTTTTTTGTTTAAACTCTGGAATAGGACTCGAATCTGGAACCTTATGATTCTGAGACAAGAGTGCTACCGGCTGCCACAGTTGACACATAACAAAAACCTCAGTATTTGTGAATTTTCCATTTGTTTTGTGTCTTGGATGCATTTGATCCATCCATTAATTAGCCTTACTGAGATATCCTCTATATCTGTGGAGATACCTTTGCCTTTAGCCCACTTACACAATACATAGCCAATAATCTTATGTTTAGCAGAATGCTGTGTCACGAACATGTAATTATGAGAAGACCAGAGTAGGCCATTCAGCCCTTCGAGCCTGCTCCACCATTCAATGAGATCATGGCTGACCTGCTTGTGGTCTCAATTCCGCTTTTCTGTCTGTCCCGCAGAAATTAACATAGCAGCCATTTTTTTCTTGGTTGTGATAAAGACGGGCTCCAAAAGCCATGAGGGCAGAACCCTCAGGAAAAACTCTCAGATACATCATAAAAAATTTAAGCATGCACTAACCCCTTGTCACTCTCCTTATACAGAATCCCTTTTGATCTTTTGATTTCTATATTATACTGACAAAAATTACATTCTGGATAACGCATCAGCAATTACACTGGCCAGGATTTTCCCCTCTGCGATTTGGAGGCAGGGCCCACTCACTGAGGGGAAAATGCTGCGGGATGATGTCAGGAGGAATCCCCGAGGTGATCCTGGTCCCTATAAATTTTTAGGAAGGTGGGGGGACAGCGAAATCAGCTGTCCGCCCACCGACCTGTCAATGGCCAATTGAGGCCATTGACAGGCTAATAAAAGCAATTAAAGACCTGCCCGGCCAACCTTAAGGCTGGCGGGTAGACCAGGAGCCCCAGCGGGTTCCAGATTATTGATGAAACTTCATCCACTGACGGGATGAAGTTTCATGTCCGATTTGTAAAAAAACAATAAAGTTTATGTGTTTTTTATTAACATGTCCCATCTCATGTGACATTGTCACATGGGTGGGCCTTAATTGGCCCACCCACTTAAAATGGCGGCGGGCCCCGTTTCAGTGGCTGGGGTCGGCTGGCCGCCCGCCGCCAAGCTGGTGGGGCCCACCCGCCATCCGAGGGCAAAATTCTGCCCATTATCTTTTCCAGCATTATGGACAACCTTCAAGTTATAAGGCTGCAGTAACAAACTCCAACAAAACAGTCTGACATTCTGAGTCTTAAACATTTCTATAAAGGCCAGGGGATTACGGTCAGGATATATTAGGGCTTCTTTGCAACCATGATGGAGATATACCTCAAAATGTTTAAGAGCCAGTAACAATCCCAAAGTTTCCTTTTCTCTGGTAGAGTGTCTTTTTGATGCCTATTTAACTTTTTAGCAAAATATCCCACCTGCTTTTCTATGTCTGATTCATCTTCTTGTAATAAGACTCCACCAACACCCAAGTCACTGGCACTGATTGAAGAGTTTAGCAAAGTTAGGGGCAGCCAACACCAGTTCATGAGTTAAAGTTGACTTCAGCCTCTCAAAACCTGTGTGGCACTCTCTTAATTGACCATATTACCTTCAACTTCTTTTAGTGGAGCAGATATTGTGCTGAAGTTTGGCACAAAATTATGATTGGAGCTGCACATTCCCAAAAATTTCGTGATTTCACATTTAGTTTTAAGAGCAGGGAATCCTACCAAAGCCTGTACATTCACTGTTCTTGGAAATACCTGTCCTTGCCCTGTGGCATGCCCTAAGTAGGTTACTCGAGTTTTTGCAAACTCACTCTTAGAAGATTTATTATGACACCTGCTGACTACTTTTTTAAAAAGGACTTCTAATTGGTTTAAGTGATCTTTCCAACTGCTGCTGTAAACCAATACCTCATCCAGGTAAACCACACAGTTAGGAACATTGGTTATAACTTGATTCATTAGTCTTTGAAAAGTGGCTGGAGCATTTTCTAGCTGGAATGGCATTACTTGGCATTGGTATAGCCCATTCGGTATGACAAAAACTGATACCTCCTTAGCTCATGATGTTAAAGGTACTTGCCAGTATCCTGTCAATAGATCTATTTTAGTGTGAACATGGCACTACCAAACCTGTCAATACAATCTTCTAAACGAAGGACTGGGTAAGAGTCTGTTTTTGTTGCTACATTAACCTTTCTCTAATCTATACCATCAGGTTTAGGCAGAACAGAAATGGAGAAATCCAACAGCTTTGACTCGGTTCAGTTGTGTGATTTTTCAACACCTGTTGGATTTCTGCTTCTACCTGAGACTCTTTCTCCGGGCTTAAACTATAAAGGTGTTGTTTTATAGGAGAAGATCTCCCTATATCCACATTATGCATGGCTAAAGTTGTACATCCTGGTTCATCCCTGTAAATCTCTTTGAATTTCATAAGTAACCTCACTAGATCTTCTCGTTGTCCTACCTCTAAGTATGAGAACACGGACCAGGATTTCCCGTTCAGAGAGCGGGGTTGGTGGGGGTGGGGGGGTGCCCGCTCGCCGTGCGTAACATGATACAGGATGACGTCAGGAGCTCCCGTCTCATTCAAATTTTCAGTTCGGCAGGTGTTCACCCGCTGACCTGTCAATGGGAAAATGAGGCCATTGACAAAGTCATTAACATAATTAGTGGACCTGCCCGTCCAACCTTAAGGTTGGCAGGCAGACCGGGAGCCCTGGCGGGCATTGGAAAAAGCATGAAACCTCATCCACAGGCGGAATGAGGTTTTGTGTGGGTTTGTAAAAATTTAATAAAAGTGTAACTAAAAGTGATGGACATGTCCTAACTCATGTGACAGTGTCACATGAAAGGACATGTCAGGGAATTTTTTTTTCTGTTTTTAACATTTTTTAACGTGGAGCCGATCTTAGCCTCAGGGAGATGAGTGTGCTCTTTCACGTGCACGTGTGAAAGAGCGCACTCTCTGCTCAGGGAATTCCACCCCCCTCCGCCTGCACAGAAAGCGCATAGCAGTTCCTTGCGGACATCACGCTGGGTGCGCCTTAATTGGCCCGCCCATGTAAAATTGTGGCGTGCCCCCAATTGGGGGCACCGATTGGAGGCACACCTCCATGCACCCGCTCATGAACATCTCCCTCCGACATGGGGAAAATTCTGCCCATGTTGCCTAACTGTCTTAATATTTCAGAATTAGCTAATTGAATAGCAGGAGGTTCAGTTGGTGAACTGTCTAAATCTCTGCCTCACTCTCACTGTTTCCTTCATCCTCCCCTCTCCTTACTACCCTGAAATCCCTGCTCCTTCCTATCCTCCTCCCTACGATGGTATGGGTTCAACAAGTTGTTGTGACATAGCTGTTTCTTTTTCCTGCGATCTGGGGTGTCTATCAAATAATTTACTTTACTAACCCTTTTAACTACCTTTCATGGACTACTGAACTGTGCTTTCAGGGGATCCTCTTGTAAGTGAAATAACACTAACACTTCATCCCCAGGTTGAAATAGTTGGGTCTGTTTTTTTTTCTGCCCATTCCTTCGCCTTTGTTTGAGAAATTTAAGGTGTCCTTGAGCCACTTTGCAGGCTCCCATGAGCCGTTCCTGGAACACAGGCACATAATCAAGTGTATAGGATTCGTCCCTCTTCCCTAAAAACCTTTCTTTGATTAATTTCAGAGGACCTCTTATCTCATGTCTATAGATTAATTCAAAAGGACTAAAACAGGTAGATTCATTCAGTGAATCTCAGGTGGCAAATAAAAGAAGGTCCAGTCCTTTGTCCCAATCATGGGGATACTCATGACAATATGCTTTAATCATTGTTTTGAGAGTTTGATGGTATCTCTCTAAAGCTCCCTGTATTTGTGGATGATATGCTATTGAGTTTAGTTGTTTTACACCCAACCTACTCATTATGTTTTGAAAAATTTTAAACACAAAATTGGAATATTGATCTGACTGGATCTCCAACGATAATCCATATCTAGTGAAAAAATTTGGCTAACTTCTCTACCATAACCTTAGCTGCAATCATTCACAAAGGGATGGACTTTGGAACTTGAGTTGCCATAACCATAATAGTAAGGATATACTGGTGTCCCGCTTTTGTTTTTGGTAATGGTCCCACACACACTGCTAATGCCCTACTAAATGGTTCTCCTAAAACTGGTGGGGGAATTAAGGGTGCTGGTTTGATTGCATGTTGTGGTTTTCTCACCATCTGGCATGTATGACACATTTTACAAAACTGCACCACATTCTTGCAAAGACCCAGCCAGTAATGAATAATAAAAAAATTATCGCTTGGGTTTTTCGGATCCATACATGTTCTTCCAAAGGCATCTCATGAGCTATCCTTAATATTTTCTGACAATTTTCGGGTGGTACCACTACCTGATGAACCACCCTCTACAGGTCTGTGAGGAGGTTTCTATTTCCTCATCAGGATCCCACTTTTGATATAGTAGCATTCCAGAACCCCTTCTGCTTCAACTTTGATTTGTGCTGATTGTGCCAGTTTACATAACTCTGGATTGGCTTGCTGAGCCTCAATCAAGACAACTTACTGAACATTTCCTTCAGATTGTCCAAAACCCCAAGGAAGTTTCAGATAGCCAAATATCTGTTTGTGGTGCGAATTTTACCTCTGATGATGGAACTTGTTTAGCCACTGCTCAGGTTACAATACAAGAAGGAAAAATTCCTGGAACCTTTTCCTGCAACTGTTCTATCTCCTTGACTTCACTTGGTCTTTCCATAACTACTGGAGAAGCTACTACTTTCACCGCAGCCAAATCATTTCCCAGGAGTAAGTCAACTCCATGTACAGGCAAACTATGAGCAACTCATGCTATTACCATTCCAGACATTAGGTCACACTCCAGGTGCAAAGGTACAGGTATATACAGAAATACAGATATACTCACTGCAATGCCATTCACTAAAACCTTGGCATTTAGTCAATTCTCTGGTAGAAAAGTCAGGCCTTTCCCCAGCAAAAGTGTGTGGGTAGCCCCTGTATCCCTAAGTATAAGTATAGGTTTACTTGCTTCACTTGAGGAATAAGGAGTTACTTTTCCTTTTGACAATAATTACCTGTAACTTTCAGGTACCTTGTTCACCTCCCTTGCCCTCACAGCAGTGTTCATGCTTGGACTTACAGCTGCAATTAACATTGCAACTTGATCAGTTGCTTTTTCAACTGGGGCTCTTTTTCTGAACCATTCTTACATATCCCAATAAGTCCCATGGGTTTCCCAAGCAACTTCCAGCAATTTTCCTGAATCTGTCCCACCTTGCTCCAATGGAAACACTTAGGCCTTTGGACTTCACTCCCACTCTCAGAACTTTCCTTTCTGCTCTAAGGAGGAGATTTCAGGCACATTCCCAGTTGTTCCATCTCTTCCCTGACGACTTGCCTTTCTTTCACCCTCCCACCTTCTCTCCTTCTCGGGTTTGTGGGAGTGATGGAAAAAGGGTTTGGATTTATGGACAAGCTTGTAATCATCAGCCATCTCGGCTACCTGTCTAGCTGTTGAAACCTTATGGTTCTCTACATGATTTCTTACTACTGGAGGGAGTGAATTTTTAAATTCCTCCAGGAGAATTATTTCCCTGAGGGTCGCATGCGTGGCCTCTAACTTTAGTTCCCATATTCAACAATCAAAATTTGTTTGCTTAACACTCTCAAGTTTAAGGTAGGTCTGCCCAGCCTGTTTCCTTATGTTTCAAAACTTTTGCCTGTATGCCTCAGGGATGAATTCACATGCACTATAGCCTTCTTCACCGAATCATAATCCATAGATACGTCTTCTGAAAGTGATGCATGTACCTCATGAGCTCTGCCCAGTAACCTACTTTGCAGGAGCAATGTTCAGTTTTCTTTTGGCCATTTCATTTGCTTAGGCACCTTCTCACATGAAATGAAGAATGCTCTAGACCCCTTTCCTCACACTTTGGAAGGGCATATACAAATTTAAACATCTTCCCACTGGACTCTGGGTTGGGATCAGTTCTTCCATCTGCAGAATGTTTCCCAACATCTGGTGCCTCTGTTTTAAACTCCAGCCTTTTAAGCTGGTAATCCCTTTTTCGTTCCCTCTCTCTTGCCTGAAATTCCAGTTCTGGCAGCTTTAATTTTTTTCTCTTTCTGCTCTTTCCTATTCAAGTTTAACTTTCTCCATTTCTTTTTTGTGTTCAGCTGAATCCTAGCTAACTCATTTGACTCACTCCCTGGAGGATGTGTTCTCTTGTATCCCTTCCAATTTCAAATGCTGCTCTATTACCTTAATTATGTTTGCTTTCCTCACCTCTTCGATTAATTCTAACTTCAACTTACCTGCCAATTCCCTTAGCTTAGCCTTGGTAACTTTTTGTAAACCAGTCAGGGAAAAATCTTCCATCTTTAAAAAATTCATAGCAACTTCCAAAGCCATGTCAGTTACCAATGAATCAGAAACCTGGGGCAGGATCTTCCAGTCAGTGAGCGGGGGCGGGGCCCACTCACCAATGCATTAAAATGATGCAGGATGACATCGGGTGGAACTCTTGACATCACCTCGCGTCATTTCCATTTTCAGGTCGGCAGGGGCACAGCCGAGTCAGCTGCTCGCCCGCTGACCTGTTACCAGCCAATTGAGGCCATTGAAAAACTAATTAAGGTAATTAATGGACCTGCCCATCCAACCTTAAGGTTGGTGGACCGGCCGGGAGCCCTGACAGTGTCACATGAGGGGACATGTCAGGGAAATTTTTTTTTCATTTGTATTAAAAATTTCAATTCTGAGCCGATCTCCCTGAGGCAACACTTAGCCTTAAGGAGATCTGTGCGCTCTTTCGCTCACATGTGCGAAAGAGCACACTCCCGGTTGAGGGAATCCCCCCCGCCTGCACAGGGAGCACTCAGTGCTTCTGAATGAACGTCACGCTGGGCAGGCTTTAATTGGCCTGTCCACATGAAATGACGGCGTGACCCCAATCGGGGGCAGAGATCGGAGGCGTGCCTGCTCCCGCACTTCCCCCCCAGTAGAGGGAAAATTTCTCCCCCTTTTTATCTTTTAACAATTATTATTAATATGCATCCAATCGCTCATTGTCCATGCTTCAAATCCCATGAGAGACACAAATCTTATGTTACGGACCATGATGGGAGGACTACGCAGTTAATTCTAGCTCCCCTTCACCACAGGTCATAAAAATAGTTTAAATGTTTAATTCACCCACAAAACTGTCCAATTGTTTACCTCTGACACTGTTATTCCCAGCATAAAAGACTCTAACCAGGCTCCTTTCATTAAACACAAAGAAATTGATTTATTATAAAACAAACTTCTTTTTTAAAACAAGTTATGAAATTGGTTAACATACAGGTTGTAGTTTAGAAGTGGAATGATTTTTTTCCCCTTTTGAAAAAAAAAACAGATTTTCAAACCCTCATACAATGACATAAAACAGACAAAACAAACACAGTCACCTGTAGAAGCTGGAATATGGGGTCATTTCTTTGAAAAAGATAAATTTCAAAAAGATCTCGATGCTGTTGATCTAACAGAATTTTGGTCACAGTAGATCTGCAAGTTCTTTCAGGTAGATTTTTGGTGAAACATCCTTAATGACTCTTACTTACCACAACTTTTCCAATGTTCAGGAAAAAGAAAGAGATAAATTATTGTCATGAGATGTTTTTGATGAAAGTTTAACTCACTCTGGACCACATGTAACACAAAGATGGGGCAGAGAGACAGAGTCTTCTTCTTTCAGCCTGCTTTTAAGGCACACACACTGAGAGTTTTAAAGAATAATATGTTCAGAGAATACTTCTCTTAGGCCAGAAGTTTTTAACCAATCAGCAAGATTCTTTAGCCTGGCAACAGCAGTCCTTAGTTAATTTAGATACACAAAATAAATCTTCCCTTTCCCAATTGGACATCTATCTTGATGCGTGGTTTCTTGAAGAATGGCATTTTCACAACTCTGATTAACATTGCAGACTATTAAAAATAACTCAAGAAGGAGAATGTCCAAAATTCAATGTCCTCGTAATTTTCCAAAAATGGGTTCCTCACACTAACTTTTATCTTGTTCAAGAATAAAGCTTGACTGCTAGGTTATTTTTAAATTGAATCAGTTGCAAATTAAAAGGGGGCTGCACACACACACACACACACACACACACACACAAATTCTTAGCTCACGGACTACTTTAATGAGGAAGCACCTTAGATGGTCGCGATAGCTGTTTTAAGTTGGTGTCCAGCAGACATCCAGGACATTGAGGTGCTCAGGTAGTTTGGACTCTTATTTCCACACACCCAATTTTTCTACCAAGAATTATCTGGGTAAATGGGAGACAGTGGTAACTCATTAGTAATCCAGAAACCCAGGTTATGGGGATGTGGGTTCAAATCCCACCATGGTTGCTGGTGGAATTTAAATTCAATTAATTAAAAATCATCTAGAATGAAAGCTAGTCTCAGAGTTAGTGACCATGAAGTTATCATCACTTGTCATAAAAACCCTTTGTTCACTAATGTCCTACAGGGAAGGTGGCCTGCCATCATTACCTGGCCTGGCCTACATGTTACTCCAGACCCACAGAGACGTGGTTGATTCTTAACTGCTCTCAAGGGCTATTAGGAATGGGAAAAAATTGCTGGGCTTGCAGCAATGCTCTTATCCCATAAAATAATTAAAATAAAAACATTTATATAGTCAATTTAGCCAGTTCAACTGCACTGCTCTGGTGTAGACCTTGTTTTCAAACATGCCATCAGCAATATATCAAAATTACCAGCAAAATTAACTGAAACAGTATCAGCATGGGAACTGGGTGTGTCATCGTGTTCACCACACTGGTAAATGTCAGGCTATATCTAAGCAATGATTCCCATCATCTCCCATGTCCAATCTGATCCAAAGTTAAGCAAACATTCTCAATTTCAGCAGTGTTATTGTTAATGTCCACAACAATTGCTTGATCCAAACACTGAAGCTATTGAAAGCTTATACTCCATTCCCACATCTTTTTTTCCAAATAGCAGCACAATTGGGATTGAATTAAGGTTGCTGCAGTCTCAGATTTGCAGGCTACCATTTTAAAATTCATTGATCTGTTATCATTTTGTGTTGATAGAATTGCAAATTATCACAATTTACAATTACATGAGATTGATTAAAACAAAAGGTCTAACCTCCAGACATATCTGTATCTGGTCATTAATGACAACAAAACATACAAGAAATCAAATTATGTACATACAATTGACCAAACCCCATATCAGCAATTATAGATTCACTTAACCACCAAGCTTCATCACTGCATAAGTAATATCTATACAAGATGTTAAATTACCACTGTCCTGATGAATATTATTGCAGGTAAACTTATCATCAAACTTCTGATTTACAGAAATGCAGAGTATTTAAAATCTCAGGTCAAGGACAAAAGTAGCTTTGTTATATTGTATAGAGTGTACATCAGACTCTTTGTGACTCTCATCATGAAGTGATCACTTAAATAATCAAAATTTACAGCAGGAAACAGAAATTTTTGGGTATTGTTATGAGTCCAGAGGTACAAACGAACAACTGTCAAACTGACAATCTTTAAGCGAGTCTTAACTCATTCAGGCCCAGAAAGTTCCAAGACCATGCCGGCCAAGTCCAGCAGCTAAATCTAGCTGAATAAATATCAAACAACATGCCTTACTAATTAATTCAGACTCAATTGTGCATGTGGCAAAGATTGGCCTACATTGCCTCGTTTAGCCCCTTCAGTGTTAAGTTCCCTAATGCCTGCTGGACTAAGTTGGTATTCTGGTTGAAATTAATTTAGATGTTGGTTGGGATCTCCCAGTCCTCAGTCATCATAATCTTGTGTATCCATCTTCATTTCAGCCTGGGTCATTGCCAATAATTTATTTATAAAATGCTCTACATTCATTAAATTTTGTAAACCTGCAGCAACCCTAAGGGTCCCAAGAGAGTATTGAACAATTCCTTTAAATTTTTTGTAAATGTTCCTTTCTTGCGTGCTTGGAACTGCAACTCATATCAATTTATTTTATCGATTCCAATTTCAGAAACAGATGATGCAATTATATATTATATCATTTACAGAAGGCTTTTGATAAAGTCCCACACAAGAGGTTAGTAAGCAAGATTAGAGCATATGGGCTAGGGACTAATATACTGGCATGAATTGGGATTTGGTTAACGGACTGAAAACAGAGTGTAGAAATAAACAGATCATTCTCAGGTTGGCAGGCTGTGACTAGTACATACTGTAAGAATCAGTGCTTGGACCCTAGCTATTCTCAAGCTATATCAATGATTTGGATATGGGGATTAATTGTAATATTTCCAAGATTTCTGATGACATGAAACTAGGTGGGAATGTGAGTTGTGCGGAGGATGTAAAGAGGCTTCAAGGGGATTTAGACAGGCTTAGTGACTGGGCAAGAATATGGCAGATTGATTGTAATGTGGAAAAATGTGAAGTTATCCACTTTGGTAGTAAAAACAGAAATGCAGAGTATTTCTTAAATGATGGGAGTTTGGGAAATGTTGATGTCCAAAGGGACCTTGGTCTCACTGTTTATGAGTCACTGAAAACTAACATGGGGTGCAGTAAGCAATTAGGAGGGCAAAATGTATGTTGGCCTTTGTTGCAAGTGGATTTGAGTACAGGGGTAAAGAGATCTTGCTGCAATTGTATGGAGCTTTGATTAGACCATGGCCAAAGTATTATGTACAGTTCTGGTCCCCTTACTTGCCATATACTTGCCGTAGAGGGAGTGCAGTGAAGGTTCATCAGACTGATTCCAGGGATGGCGGGATTGTCCGAGGAGGAGAGTTTGAGTAGAGTTGGCCTGTATTCTCCAGAGTTTAGAGGAACGAGAGGTGATCTAATTCAAACATTCTTACTGGGCTCGACAGGATAGATGCAGGAAGGATATTTCCCTTGGTGGGGGTTTTAGAACAGGGGACAAAGTCTCAGAATAAGGGCTAGGCCATTTGGGACTGAGATGAGGAGTAATTTCTTCACTCAGAGGGTGATGAATCTTTGGAATTCTCTACCTAGAGGGCTGTGGAATCTCAGTTGTTGAGGACGTTCAAGACAGAGATCGACAAATAATGGCATTAAGGGATATAAGGGTAATGTGGGAAAATGGCATGGAGGTAGTGATTTAGTTGAATGGCAGAGCAGACTCAAGAGGCCATATGGCTTACCCTTGCTCCTATTTCCTATGTTCCTATATAAATTTACACTCAGAACACAGAAGTTGTTACTTGGTGCCTTAAATAAAAGCAGTTGTCCAATGGAAAGGGTTAACTCCTTTTAAGGATTAGAGTCAGATATTAGCAGCACCACTATTAACTTTAAATTTTCTGTGGAACAATTCTGTAGTACAATCCTACTTACTACAAGATGTCTTCAAATCATTATCATACTGCTCAACTGCAATAGCATTCCTCCACCCCACCCCGCCACCTCTTTTCTTTCCTGGTCAAACATTCCAGAACCACCAGTATAACTTAAAAATTAAAATTGTCTCAAATCACTGACTCCTTGGCACTGGTCAGGGATTCAAAAGAGGCAATTATTTATGATAGTCCCATGTCCAAACTTGGAGACTTTTACACAATTTATAACAACCAAAATGCCATTGTGACCACAATAAAAGTCTAGTTTTCACAATTTAATAGATTAATTAACCTCAGAATACCATTTTAATTCGTACCAATATTTTATCAACCAAATAAAAAACAGAACAAAAAAAAACTCATGCTTACAAAACACAGCAAAGTACATCATACTTTTCTTTCTTCGAGTAACATTTCAAATGACTGTAGAATACTCAATGTAACTGAAGAAAAGATTATCTTTTAGACTGAAATAAAACTTTCAACATCCTTACACAAAGGGGCAAAAATGAGGAGTTTCCCACAGCTTGTGGGCTCCTAAACATTCACACAGGCTTTTTAAAGAGATGGAGGTTGAAAACAAAAGATTTCCTGCAACTTGTGACAGTAGAAAAGGGACAGAATCTTCATTTTTTCTCCATTATTTCATCATGTTTTTTCTTCAGTTTACAATGCCTGATGACTATTTACTTATCAAAATCTTACGAACAAGGGGCAGGAGTAGGCCATTCAGCCCCTCGAGCCTGCTCCGCCATTTAATAAGATCATGGCTGATCTGATAGTTTTCTCAAATCTGCATCCCGTCTATTCCCGATAACCTATCACCCCCTTGCTTACCAAGAATCTATCCAACACTGCCTTAAAAATATTCAAAGACTCTGCTTCCACCAGGAAGAGGGTTCCAAAGATTCACAACCCTCTGAGAGAAAATTTTTTGCCTCATCTCCGTTTTAAACAGTGACCCCGGCTCTAGATTCTTCTACAAAAGGAAACAGCCTCTCCACATCAACCCTGTCAAGACCTTTCAGGATCTTATATGTTTCAATCAAGTTGTCTTTTATTCTTCTGAACTCCAGTGGATACAAGCCTAGCCAGTCCAATCTTTCCTCATAAGACAACCTGTCCATTCCAAGTATTAGTCTGCTAAACATTCACTGAATTGCCTCCAACACATTCACATCCTTCCTTAAATAAGGTGCTTAATACTGTACACAGTACTCCAGATATGGTATCACTAGTGCTCTGTGTGCCTGAAGCATAACCTCCCTACTTTTGTACTCAATTCCCTGCATTTGGACCTTTTCTTACTCATTGGAGTGTATCTATTCTGTGTATTCTGAAATGTTCCCTTAAATGTCTTCCACTGCAGTCTTCCTTTGTGCTCCAACCTACCATGTGGTTACTATTAGGGGGCCTGTACATGACTCCCACAAGTGACTTCTTGCCTTTACCATTTCTCATCTCTTCCCAAACCGTTTCCACATCATGGTCTCCTGAAGTTAGGTCATCCCTCTCTATTGGGCTAATACCATCATTAACTAACAGAGCCACCCCTCCATCTTTTCCTCACTTCCTGTCCTTCCTAAATGTCCTATACCCTTTAACATTCAGGTCCCAAACCATGTCCTCCTGCAGCCATGTCCCTGTTATGGCTATCAAATCGCACTTATTTATTCCTATGTGCACTCTCAATTCATCTGTTTTGTTTCAAATGCCTCATTCATTCAGATACAGAGCCTTTAGTTTTATCCTTTTATTCTTTTTATAACCTCTAGTCTCATCTGTTGATGTACCCTTAGATTTGTACTCTTTAACCCTTCCAGTCATGGACTGTTTCTCATTTCCCTAATGATACCTTTCATTTTGCCTTGTTTCTGCTCTTTGATTTACCATATCTTCCCAAATTTGATCCCTGGCCCCCACTGCTTAGTTTAAAATCCTCTCTACTTCCCTAGTTATACGGCTTGCAAGAACACCGGTCCCAGCACAGTTCAGGTGTAGACTGTCCCAAAGGTACAGATCCCACTTTCTCCAGTACTTGTGCCAGTGCCCTATGAACTAGAACCCACTTCTCCCATACCAGTCTTTGAGCCACGCATTCATCTCCCTAATCTGATTTGCCCTATGACAATTTGCATGTGGCTCAGGTAATACACAGAGATTATGACCTTTGAGGTCCTGCTTCTTAATTTGGTGCCAAGCTCCTCATACTGACTATGTAGAACCTCCTTCTTTGTCCTGCCGATGTTGTTAGTACCTACATGGACCACAAAACTGGGTCTTACCCCTCCCACTGCAAGTTCCTCTCCAGCCCCGAGCAGATGTTCCAAACCCTGGCACCGGGCAGGCAGCACAGCCTTCTGAACTCACAATCTTTGCTCCAGAGAACAGTATCAATCCCTCTGACTATACTGACCCCTACGACCACTACATTTCTTGTAACTCCCCCTGCTTGAATGGCTTCCTGTACTACAATGTCATGGCCAGTCAGCTCATCCACCCTGCAGCCTCCATTCTCATCCAAACAAGCTGAAAAACCCTCAAACCTGGCAGACAATTACAAGGGTTAAGGCTCCTGCACTCCTGCCCTCTGGGTCCCTTTACCTGCCTCACTGACAGTCACACCCTACTGCCACTGACCACTGACCAAATCAGAAGACCCTATCCTAAGGGATGTGACAGCCTCCTGGAATAAAGTAATTTTCCCCCTCTCTGATGTGCTGCGGTGTCTGTAGCTCAGCCTCCAGCTCAATAACTCAGAGCTGAAGTTCCTACAGCCATAAACCCCGACTGCAGATGTGTTTGCCGTGGATCACAGTGGTATCCATAAGCTCCCACATCCTCCAATCGCAGTGCATCACCTGCCCAGCAATTTCCATTATGTGGTAATTAATTAATAAATGCTAATTAATTAAATACAATCAATAACACCTAAACCTCCCAATAGGTTTCTGCACTGCCAATAAACTTTACAATGCAGATAAAAAAAAAGTACTTACAATTCTGATAAAACAAAATTGCCAATTGCTGGTTTACCTGCTCCTTCTGCTGCACCAAAGTGGAAATCAATTACTGGAGGTTGAAAAAGTAGAAGAAAAAGCACCTTCTCCACCACCACACCACCCCCAACTTCAACAAACTCCCCACTCAGTACACTTTACTTCTTGCAGTAAATATCATCTAAAACACCTCTTTTCCCCTATTCACCAAATTCCCACTTTGAACCAAATTCCCAAATATATTCATTCGGTCTTTGTCTCACTCAGGCCAAAGCCTCCCCTCACTGACCGTGCACCACCTATTCAATCACACCAGCAGATATCAGACAGGGAGTAACAATGCATTGAAAAGTTCAAATTGATTGAACATATTGCTTTTCACTATTGCATGAGCAAGCTTTAGTCAAAATAAACCCACACTGTCATCTTTAACTTAATAATGAGTCTAAAGGTTTCCCAATTCTGGAAGCATAACTTTAAATTGAGAAACAGAAACACCTTGGGCTCAGGTGTTTCAACAGACTGTAGATTTCTAGGCTCTCAGCCAAGAAAGCATAATGACAGCATATTGTCATTATAGGGTTCATTGGCTTTATGTAGTGTATAGTGGGTCAATGGGCATAGAAGTGGGTGATGTGTACAGGAGCATAGCTTGACATAAGGGGCCTGAGATGCCATGGGGGTGGGTGGAGGGGCAGAGGCTGGCATGGGTTATGAGGAGGACCTTTTGAGCTTACCTTTCAAAAGGTACCCTCATGCAGACTTTGTTCATGACACCTCAGATGAGCCTTGCACCTTAACTCTTTAAAAACCTGGTCCAACCCATTGAAAATTTCAGAGGAGTCGAACATGACTATCTCCGCATTGGAGCAGGTGAGGTATGGATTGCAGGACGCCAGCTCATGACCGAAACAAGCCTGCGCCCTTAAAAGGCCCTGATGAAAATTGGAAATCGGAATTCAAACTGCTTTTCAGAGGCATCTTCAAAGACGCAGTGAGAATTCCATCAGAGAGAGAGGATCAGATAGGCAAAGCCATTGACTGCGGCAGCCAGTTAAGCAGAAAAGTAACAACCTACAATACCTCGAAAGAGAAACTAAGCATCACTTTCTTCTGAAACCCGTTCCATCTTCAAGCCCATCTGTGAAAACAACCTTGGGGCAGATCAAATCTAGGAACTCTGCATTTTCAATACCTTTACTTCAGCTAAAGTAACAACTTGAGTATGAAGCATTAGGCCTTCACTAAAGTAAAGACAGAGTTAAATTCTATTTTTATAATTACTGTTTCACCTTCAACTATATCTAGATTTTGTGTATATGATAGTGTGGGTGAGTCATGTGAGTGTGACATCACATTTTCAGTAACCTCCATGGCAAGTATGTGAGAAATGAAATAACCGTCTTTATTTTTAAAATACAAAAGCTTGCTGCTGGGTTATTAAAATTGACTCAATCACTCCAAGGGTAAGAAAATACACACATCCAAATACAAATATATTTGATCATGGGCAATAAAAGCTAACGTCTTAAAATTGTCTGTGACAAGGCCAATCATCCAAGCCCCAGGAATCGCTGCAGGAGTTCCTCAGGATAGTGTCCTAGGCCAAACCATCCTCAGCTGCTTCATCAATGACTTTCACTCCATCATAAGGTTAGAAGTTGGGATGTTTGATGATGATTGCACAGTGTGCAGTATCATTTGCAACTTCCCAGATACTGAAGCAGTCCGTGTTCTTATACAACTAAACCTGTATAACATTCAGGCTTTGTGGCAAGTAACATTCACGCCACAAAAGTGCCAGGCAATGACTTTCTCCAACAAGAGAGAATCTAACCATCTCCCCTTGACATTCACCATCACTGAAACCCCACCAGACACATGGGAACACCACTGCCAGCAGGTTCACCTCCAAGCCACACACCATCCTGACTTGGAACGAGACCACTGTTCCTTCACTTTAGCTGGGTCAAGATCCTGCAACTCTTTTCCTAACACCACTTTGGGTGTACCCACACCAGATTGTCTGCAGCGGTTCAAGGAAGCAGCTCACCACCACCTTCTCAAGAGCAATTAGGAATGAGCAACAAATGCTGGCCTAGCCTGTGAAGCCCAAATCTCAGGAAAGAATAACAATTAATGTGTGCAAAGCCTGATATTAACGCTATTGATACCTTCCTGCTGAATGTCTTATTCTGGATACCTCTAGCTGCTCTTTGCTTTCTGCTCGTTGCTTTATAAGCACTCAAATTTCTTTATCTCAGCCTATTGTCTTAACATTTAAATTCCCAGCAGTAGTCACTGTACCACTAAGCCTTGCCCTATATATCACTTTTAATTGGAGACTCTCTGCCAAAGATTGTACTGTCTCTCTCACCATTCTCCTGTCATTTTTTCTGCCCTATCCCATAGGCACACCTTTGAGATTAAATTTACTAAGAATTCCTTTAGACCCTGACCCCTAAAAGAACTCTCACCCCACAAACTGACATATAGGAAACATGTCCTTGAAACAACTCTGATTTAATGAAATTTGAAAATATCACATTAGAGTCACCAAGATGTTGGAATGCTTTCTTGTCCAAGTTCATCTACTTACCTTTAACAGTACATTACACTCTCATTCAGACGTTCCAACGTAGGTTGGGGTCTTTACTGAAACACCATACTCATGTTTCTTGCACTGGTATTCTGTACAGTGATTCACTCACATTTATGTACAATTTCAACCTTTGTCACTACAGTCGATGCCAATAAATTGATGTGAAGCAAAGATACATACAGGTGACTGACCTGCTGAGTATGTTCAGCATTTACTGTTTTTATTTCAGATTTCTAGCACCTGCAATATTTTGCTTTTACATACAAGTGTTGACAGGATAACAATCATGGACCCTGAAGAATGCACTTAGGCCTTCTCAGTCTCTTCCAATCATCTTGTTCCTATAGTTATAGTGCCCTCTTAAACTCAGCCCCATTTCCCCATAAATGGAAATGACCAGCAAGATATATTCCAGACCATCGCAGATATTACTCAGTGATTCCCACACATTCCATCCTCCTCCTTAACTGCAGAGAAAGCCTTGCCTTAAATTTGCTTAGACCATCCATTGTTTGTAATCCCAAGCGGAGCAGAATTCTCTCTTAACTCATCATGTGCTGGTCTCACAGACTGTCCAGGACATCAAGATACTCAGGTCATGTGGATTCTCATTCCTACAACTATCTCACATTTACATAGTTTTTGTCTTCTCCTCAATTTGCCTTCTCTAATTTCATACTCACCTCTTAAAATTATTTTTTCCCCAATCTTCTACTTTGATCTTGTTATTTATTTCCTTCCCAAACAGTATTTTAAACCTTATTACATTATCATTCCTATTTCTAGATGTTTCCCAATGCTAATTTTCTAATCTCCTTTGATTCATTTCCCATTACTAGATCCAGCAGTGATTCCTCTCTGATTGGGTTTCTTACATACTGGATGAGAAAGAAATCTGTACACACCTTTAAAAGCTTCATTCCTTCTTCCCCTTGTCTCAGCTTATTTGGGAGTAATTGAAATCTCTTGTGACTATTGTTCAATGTCTTTTACTCATTTCATAGATTTTTCTGTGTATTTCTTTTCTCACTGCTTCTACTGTTAGGTGGCCTGTAAGATACACTCATTAATATGATTAAACCTTTCTTATCTTTTGTTTCAATCCAGATGGACTATGTTTCTATTTTAATATGAGTTATAACCCTCTTTTCTACTGCCATCACATTGTCTCTAATCCATTCTGCTACTGCCTTCTTACTTCCCTATCCTTTTGAAATAAATTATATCTTACAATATTTAAGTGCCAGTCCTGTTCATTTTGTAAAGCATGTTTCCATTGTCCCTGACATATCAGGATTCTCACTATGAATTATTGCCTCCAGTTTTCCTTTATAGTTTCAGATATTGTGCACTTTGCTATACAGACAATTTAATTGCTTTTACTAATTGCTCCCCTCACTTTAATTTTAGTTATTACAGGACTTTGGTGAGACCACCTGGAGCACTGCACACAGTTTTGGTCTCTTTATCTAAGGAGGGATATACTTTCCTTGGAGACAGTGCAGTGAAGATTCACTAGACTGGAATGAGAGGGTTATCCTATGATAAGAGCAGAATATAATGGGCCTATACTTTCTAGAGTTCAGAAGAATGAAAGTTGATCTCATTGAAGATTCTGAAGGGCTTTGACAGGGTAGATGCTGCAAGGTTGAGCTGCATATTTCCACAAAATTTGGAACCCTGACATCAGGACCAAATGGAGGTATGGAACCTCCAATTGCTGGCAACAAGAACGGCTCAGAAATCTTCCTGAAGATGGCCTCCTAATTGGCCACCTTCAGGTTCACCAGCCAATTAATGACTGCAGGCAGGATTCAGATACTGAGGGCCAGGAGCTCCAAGGCCTTGGCAGCCTCATCAGGAGAGTTGGGCACTACTGAGGGAAGGTGGGGATCCATCTTAAGGTATCCTTGGAAAGGTAAGAAAAGAAATTAAAATCCGAGGGGCCAAACAGGCAGGCCTCTCCAGCTGGCCCACTGGGGCCGTAGAGGCAGCATTTTTGTCCAAGTTCATCTACTTACCTTTAACAATACATTACACTCTCATTCAGTTGTACCAATGTAGGTTTGGGTCTTTACAGAAACACCATACTCACGTTTCTTGCACTAGTATTCTGTACAGTGATCACACATTTATGTATAATTTCAACCTTTGTCACTACATTTGATGCCAATAAATTGATGTGAAGCAAAGATGCATACAGGTGACTGACCTGCTGAGTATGTTCAGCATTTACTGTTTTTATTTCAGATTTCTAGCACCTGCAGTATTTTGCTTTTACATACAAGTGATGACAGGATAACAATCATGGACCCTGAAGAATGCACTTAGGCCTTCTCAGTCTCTTCCAATCATCTTGTTCCTATAGTTATAGTGCCCTCTTAAACTCAGCCCCATTTCCCCATAAATGGAAATGACCAGGAAGATATATTCCAGACCATCACAGATATTACTCAGTGATTCCCACACATTCCATCCTCCTCCTTAACTGCGGAGATAGCCTTGCCTTAAATTCGCTTAGACAATCCATAGTTTGTAATCCCAAGTGGAGCAGAATTCTCTCTTAACTCATCATGTGCTGGTCGCACAAACTGTCCAGGACATCGAGATCCTCAGGTAATGTGGATTCTCATTCCTACAACTATCATTGTCTCTCCTTGGGGCATGGAACCTCTAACTCCAAAGGCTCCCAGGGTGGCTGCAGGGAGGTCATGCCCATGAAACTGGAGGCCACCCCACACTGCAAGGGGGTAGGTGGGAGAGGGAGATGCACCATCCCTGGAAAAACACAGTCTGGGAACATTGCTCTTAATAGGCCTGTGAGTATTTAAATTGGCTGCCTGTCTTTGTTTGGCGGGCAATTGATCCACATCCAGTCCCACTGTTGGGAAACCTCTCTGGTGGTGAGGAATCATGCGCACTATTTTTCCAGCTCCCTTATCTCCCAGCTCATCACCCCAGGGCCAGGAAAGTCCTACCTGTTGTTTCTCCAAGCTGGAGAGTATAAAACAAAGGGGCATAGGGGCAGAATCTTCCAGGTCCCATGGAGGCGGGTTTGAAGATGGGTCCAGGAGCAAACTTGCAGACTGAGACATTGGGTCAACAGATTGCTCCAGGCAACCTTACCAGAGGCAGATGAACATTGTAAGAAGTTACCTGCCTGGCAGCGAAAGGTAGCTGACAATTAGCAATTAGGAACCTACTGAGGGGCACAGGTGGACTCAGTTAGGATCTACGCAGCTTTGAAGCCACCCACCTGCTGGGTGCTGAGTCTGATAACTCCATGGAGTAACCTCTTGGCAGCAGGAAAGGCTGCACCTGCAGCATAAATAATTGCTCTGGAGGGGTTTGCCCTCCGCTTAAAGGACCCCTCTGATTTTGCCCTTCGTTAATTTTAAATTTGATGCATGTCTTAAATGTGACCGACTAATACGGAGAAGGAGCATTTGGGAAGGCACTGAACACATTGAGACCTTTCATCAAGAATGTGCAGGGGTGAAGTTAAGGTGTTGAGGGGAGCGCACAAAACTCCAGACAACCCATCTACCCAACCTTTCAAGCACTACCTTCCTTATATGTATCTGAGCCTGCAGGTCACACTTTGGACTTATCAGCCATTTCAGAGCCCATCGAACCGGAGTGGAAGTAAGCCATCTTCGATCCCGAGGGACTGCCTAAGAAGAAGATGTCTTTCATCATACACACCAGTGGCTGGTAACTAAAAGCTCCAGACCATAATGCCCAAATTCTGTGAAGGAGGAGAAACTGCATGGATGGCTCATGGTAGAACCAGGCTGCCTTCTGCATCTGTGGCTGATGGACTCCCTGAGAAAAACCACAAAACAAAGAGATAGGCCACAACCTGGAATCTTAAGCAGTCCCTAATAGGCCACCACCACCTGCAAGAAAAGTGTGTTGGGCAGATTAAGTGTAATTAAAGAATGTGCGCATCATTGTGGGAATGGTTGTGCTCAATGCTTGAAATTGTATCATGCTTGATGGACCTCCCAAGAAATAGGTGTTCAGGTAGGGAGAACATTTACCTTTGTCTGCCCATCACAATTGCTCATTTTAAAATGAATTGCTGCCCATTAGGAGCTTTTCCTGTGTCAAATTTTACAAGTGTATTTCAAACCAAGCTACCCATAGCCCAGCGAAATATGGAATGGAATTTATACCAGAGAATCTGATGGATATGACGCCTTATGTTAAGAGTGTGGGTCTCAGCACATGGATATATGGTGCCTCAAATTTCTGTTATTGGAAAATTTTTCCCTAAATATATTTTCCCAAAATTCAAAGGAAGTGTTCCATGAAAAGAAAATGTAGCATCACAGATTACAGATTACATGTCAGAAACTAAACTTGGATATTGGGGTTTCTTACTCAAGACTTAATAAGCTTGTCTCAACTTTACAGGTGGATATACCTGCAGTCAAGTTTATTGTCTAGAAGTTGTTAAAAATTAAAATATGCAAAATGACAAAGCAGCCATTTCACAAATTCAATAAGCTTCCCAATGTAGTGCCACAACCCATTGGATATACGTGATATCAAGCCCCACTCTTCCCTGAGCCACAACAAATGTGAAGAAGTTTGATCAAACCACCAGATTGCCCCAATTCTACCTGTTTAATTTAGGTGAACAGAATACGAACACCAGGTTTGTAAACTTAATAACTAACTAACTGTTTATTGAACAAACTGTCGTTAACCAGTGGCAAAAGAAAGAATATGAACTGCAAATTTCTAACTCTATAACCTAAACTCTATCCCTTCTTAAATCCCTATCCACACACATACAAGACACCTAAGACACACAAAAACATGGTTTTTAAGGGTGGGATGAAACAGTCCAATAGCACCAATTCCAGACTGCAGAATTCGTTGGGTTGATTTTGATTGATGTCTTCAAAATTCTTTTCAGTTCTTGTTGATGACACGAAGTGGTCTTCCTATACTTTCAGTATTTAGTTCACTGGTTGAGCACTTGCCTTTCAATGTCTCAAACAGTGATTTTCCGCTTTGACCCTTGACAGGGGATTTTAGAGAGAGAGCAGATTACAGAGATATGAGAAGAAAAGCCAGCTAGCTATTATTGTTGAATTACTGGAATCTTACACACACACTGGAGCTTTCAGGCTAGGAACTTATTTTTATGCACTACTTCTCAAACAAAACCTAGTCATCTGGTCAGGAGCCATTTAAAATGTTGTTGCCAGGCAAATCTCTTGGTCCAGGACACCTTTCTCGCACCATTTTATCTTTCATGGCACACTCTGTTCCCAGACTGCAACATTGTTTATATCTCTCATCCTGTTCCAGTGGACGTGTCTTTCAAACTGCAGCCATTGTAATTTTAATCCACAATCCAACAGAAAATAAAAAGATAAGGGGCAGGGTTTTGCCCTCAGCGGGCGGGCTCAGCGGGGGTGGGTGGGAATGGTCGGCAAGCCGACTGCCGCCTGCAATCGGGGCGGGACCCTAATTTCTCACTGGCGGGCCAATTACAGCCCAACCACAGTGAAATGTGTGCTACAGCGTTCAGCACTGCCTGTGTAGTGGGGTGGGGGGGGGGGGGGATGTGTGGGAGAGTGCAAGTTCAAGCATGAGCACGGGTACAAGCTGGAAAAGCTCCCGGAGGCACAGAGCTGCCTCAGGAAGATGAAGATATAAAAAAAATAAAAATAAAGAATTTTAACATCTTAAAAAACATGTCTCCTGATATGACTCTGTCACATGAGCAGGGATATGTTAGAAATTAGCATGAAAATATTTTTTCATAATGACGGATCGAAACCTCATTCTGCCCATGGATGAGATTTCACAAAAAAAATGCAAAGGCCACTTGGCCTTTTCCCCTGCCTGCCAACCATAAGGTTGGACAGGCAGCGAAAAATTAAATTCAATTACATTATTAATGGTCTTAATAGGCAGCTTAATTGTTGGCAGGTGCGCTGCCAACTCCTGTGTGCGCCCGTCAACCGAAATATCGCGCATCATTTTACGCTCGTTCAGGTCGGGCACGCGTCTGTCCAACAAGCTAAAACTCTGGCCATGTTCTTTACAACAGTCCAACAGAAACAAAATGATATGTTCCTTACAGTAGTTTAATGAAAAATACATGCCAACAGGATGAGAACATAACTGCAAGCTAAGACTATTCTGAAAGGAAACACTATTTATTTTGATAGGAAATTGTAAGTGGTGTTTCTAGGAGAATAAATGTAAGGGAACGCCCAAACAGCATTCTTGTAATCAGCTGACAGACTTGATTTAAAGACTATTTATCATGATTATTTGAACCATAAGGTGAATTGTAATGTATTCTCCGTGAAGTATTAAATTAAACAAAATGATTTTAATTGATTGTGATATTTTTCAATAAATCTTTGTTTTTTTAATCTGCAAATGAAATCAAAGCTGGTTTAAACAATGTGTTTGAGACATCAACTATAACAGTGTCATTCAGATGACTAGATTGTAATTCTAAAAATACACCTGGGACCGATTTTACCTGGATGGGCTACACATGCTCATGCTCAGACATGGGTGCTTAAAAAGCAACCTAACTGATTATGAATATATCAGATTTATTCTATGTTATGCTAAACATTTTGGGATAGATGCAAAGCCCTGTTCTCCTGAATGTTGAACTGATAATATGCAGAATTAGAGCAAATGCTAGTCACCCTTATGAAATGTCCAGGAAAGTTTATCAATTTGGTGTCATGGACCTGTGCCCACTTGAAATTAGTTTGATATTACTCACATTTAAGTCATATAGCTATCTTGCAATCAATAGAGAAAGCAAAATATTATCCCATTAGAGTTCTAAGATCAGAAAAATGGTTTCAGCCATTTATTCTGAACTTCTCATTTTAAAATTCCCTTTTATTTTCTGGCCATTCACCATAGCTTATCTCAAGCTCATATATGCAGACAATCTTTTATTGCCAAAAGGGCAGACCTTTGAGCTTGTGCCATTGTTTATGTCCTTTGGTCAATGCACTAGCACACATGGCTGTGCAACACAGGAGGTTTATCCTGCTATCCCTCTCTGGGAGGTTTTACTTTCTTCACCCAAGTGACTTGGACAAGAATAGTAAATATCAGCATGGATGGGCCTTGAATTCCAATCACATAGCTGTGTCTATCACTTTGCTTTTTGGCATTATATGATAAAAATGCAAACCATTCTTTTTGGAAATTTACCAATTGATTGTTGGAAAGTGTTTGCTGATTGAATCAGCAGTGATTTTTTTATTTAAATACAATTGCTGTTAGAGTCCTTTGCGTGGCAATTCCTTTCTAAAAAAAATGCTTGGAGTATGGTTGTAAGAAATTTGATCTAAGATCCAAAAATTAGAGAATTGAGAAGTTTTACTTCATTGATCTGGCATCCACCAACGTGATTCTTGGGGGGCAGTGTTGAAGAGATCAGCTGACCATTATATACCCATTTCATTTTTACTTCTGTTGATCTCAATACATCAGAAAACCAGAGCAGCAGAGAACTGAGTTCCATATATTTTCACCCCTGCTGAATTTGGAAATTAGTCTATGTTTACTGGTCTGCATAATTGTAATAAAATTTTAATTCCCTGTACTTCTCAGAAACAAAATGAACTAAGTATGCACTTCAATAACAATAACAAAATTGTAGATGAGAATTGGTCATCTTGTTTTAATACATTTTGCTCCATTGAAACTAAAATACACTATTCAATTAACCATTGGTTGGGGCCATAGTTGGTCAATAAGTCAAATCAATATTCTTTGTATCTCCAAAAATGCAGCATCATCACACAAAGGCTTCACCTGTTCAGTAGCAAATTATGAAAACAAAACCATGGTACATATTCCATTATAAAACAGGCTGATCATTTTGTAATAGCTAACACTTTTGCCAACTTTGTTTGCGGACAACAAATGGATACAAAATAAACATTAGTATGTTTTCTTGTTTATGGTGAAGAGTAAAATGCAGTTAGTTTCACATTCACTTTTGAAGATGCTGTTCACACTCCTCATAACTGACATGGAAGAAAGTACTCCTTGTGAAAAAGAAATTGCTGATAGCACCAAGCTTAGTGCCTAGGGACAAATATAAGGTAAATAAAACGTATTGAAAAGGATCCAAACCCGTTAAGCAGATGGCAAAGGAATGGATTTTAAAACTGAGGAACAAGGAGCAACAACTATCCACAAAAGGTGGAAACAGAGGTATCAACCTACAACATATTGAAAAACTGAATCAGTTCTAAAACATCTGCCACTTAAACATTGATGTGCAAAACAGCCTTCAATGAAATTCCACAGTGACAACCATTGCTTCAAGGTGACTGAATAAGTTAACCTGTGGCTTTTTACATTGACTTCAGCTTTTCTATTCCCCTGTTGTTGTCACGGGGACTAGGAAAGCAGGTGATTTCTAGCCCATTGTGTAATTAGTGCAAATAATTGGTCATAAAATTGAGGGGCCATGTGAAAAACACTGAGTTGGCAATTTGAGAAAAAAACAGCACATTGTACGGATTAGACAACATTCAGGATGAACGGTAAATGCGTTAAATACATAAAAATCTCCCCTTCCCCATCCCTTGTCTCAAGTTAACTCCAATCTTGGTATCAGATATGAACCTGCACTCAGCTTGCAACCTCCCTTTCTTCACAGTCTGCTTTGACCCCAGCTTAGAATCACTGAATCACAGAATCACACAGTGCAGAAGAGGCCCTTTGGCCCATTGAGTCTGCACCGATACGTGAGAAACACCTGACGTACCTACCTAATCTCATTTACCAGCACTTGGCCCATAGCCTTGAATGTTATGACGTGCCAAGTGCTCATCCAGGTAGCGCATTCCAGACCGTCACCACCCTCTGGGTAAAAAGGTTTTTCCTCACATCCCCCCTAAACCTCCTGCCCTCACCTTGAACTTGTGTCCCCTCATGATTGAACTTTTAACTATGGGGAACAGCTGCTCCGTATCTACCCTGTCCATACCCCTCATAATCTTGTACACCTTGATCAGGTCGCCCCTAAGTCTTCTCTGCTCCAATGAAAACAACCCAAGTCTATCAAACCTCTCTTCATAACTTAAATGTGTCATCCAGGCAACATCCTGGTGAATCTTCTCTACACCCTCTCCAGTGCAATCACATCCTTCCTATAATGTGGCAACCAGAACTGCACACAGTACTCCAACCGTGGCCTCACCAAGGTTTTATACAACTCCAACATGATGTCCGTACTTTTGTAATCTATGCCTTGATTGATAAAGGAAAGTGACCCATATGCCTTTTTCACCACCCCACTAACATGCCCCTCCGCCTTCAGTGATCTATGGACACACACGCCAAAGTCCCTTTGTTCCTCAGAACTTCCTAGTCTCATGCCATTCATTGAATACTTCCTTGTCAAATTACTCTTTCCAATGTGTATCACCTCACACTTTTCTGGGTTAAATTCCATCTGCCACTTATCTGCCCATTTGACTATCCCGTCTATATCTTCCTGTAGCCCAAGACACTCAACCTCACTGTTAACCACCCGGCCAATCTTTGTGTCATCCGCAAACTTACTAATCCTACCCCCCACATAGTCATCTATGTCGCTGAGATAAATGATGAATAATAGGAGACCCAGCACAGCTTCCCATGGTATGCCACTAGACTGGCTTCCAGTCACTAAAGCATCCTTCTGTCATCACCCTCTGTCTCCTACAACTAAGCCAATTTTGAATCCACCTTATCAAATTACCCTGTATCGCATTTGCCTTCTTTATTAGTCTCCCATGTGGGACCTTGTCAAAGGCTTTGCTGAAATCCATATAAACTACATCAACTACACTACCTTCATCTACACAGCTGGTCACCTCCTCAAAAAATTCAATCAAATTTGTTAGGCATGACCTCCCTCTGACTAAGCCATGCTGACTATCCCTGATCAAACCTCGCCTCTCCAAGTGGAGATAGATTCTCTCCTTCAGAATTTTCTCCAATAGTTTCCCTACCACTGATGTGAGACTCACTGGTCTGTAGTTCCCTGGCTTATCTTTACAGACCTTCTTAAATAGTGGAACCACATTAGCTGTGCTCCAGTCCTCTGGCACCTCCCCCGTGGCCAGAGAGGAATTAAAGATTTGGGTCAGAGCCCCTGCAATCTCCTCCCTTGCCTCCCTCAGCAGTCTGGGAGGCAAATCATCCGGAACTGGAGATTTGTCCATTTTTAAGCCTGCCCACACCTCCAATACCTTGTCACTCCCTATATCAATTTGTTCAAAAACCTCGCAGTCTCTCTTCCCGAGTTCGATACCTTCATCCTCATTCTCTTGGGTGAAGACAGATGTGAAGTATTCGTTCAGCATTCTAGCAATGTCCTCTCTCTCCACCCATAGATTGCCCCCTTGGTCCCTAATGGGCCCTACTCTTTCTCTGGTTATCCTCTTCCCATTGATATATTCATAGAATATCTTGGGATTTTCCCTACTTTTAGCAGCCAGAGCTTTCTCATATCTGCTACTGAAACCCTCATTAATGCCTTTATCATATCCAGATTAGCCTATTCCCTTCCTTCACCTTCAGTTGATTCAAAAGTCTGCTGTCTATATCTTGACCTGCAGAAAGTCCCATTCCCTCTTCTCTCCTATGCTTGCTGTTCCATACTGGCTCCTGGTCCCCCAAATTTAAAACACTCATCCTTGTTTATAAATTTCTTTGTGACTTTGCCTCTCTCTATCTCCAAAGCTGGAGGGACAAAGCATTTCTAATTGATGTGAGTCACATGCCAATTTAGTTACTTTAGAAATTCGACACAAGCATAATGCCAGTTATCTTTCATGCTCTTCTTTCAAATTAATTTTGACAAACATGGAGAAGATATTTTTGATTGCAGTTTCTAATGTTTAAAATAGTAATTAGATTGTTTCTCTCCAAAAGAAAATAAAAGAACAATAATGAAATGAGGTTTATGTTGAGAAAGGGGTTTCTATTTGCGTTTTGTAGTTTCAATGTAATCATCAAAGAATGGTTCAGCGCAGACAGGTGAATGTTTTCATTTCCTGTTACTAATTTCCAACCACATGCCTGTGGTGTGTGTATGTAGAGGAACTAACGACGAAGATTGCCTCGTCACTATACTTTGCAAAGTAATCGCCTTGCACATGAAAGCTCTGCGTAATATATACTATGATCTAGAAAAATCAACTTCAAATTGAGACTACACAATGATAATCCTTACGAGTTTCTCAAGGACTTCATGCACCTTCTAATTAGAAACTGATGGCACTTTCAGCGCTATTCATGGTGCATTTGGTCTCAAAATGAAAGTTACATTGAGACTTTGGTGTACATTTTTTCTCATTATATTCAATTAACCCGCTCTGCGCCCACAGTTCATCTGAATGCAAGAAGTTAGCCCACATAGGCCATGAGCTGTGATTCAGTTGGTAGCGCTCTCATATCTCGGTCAGAAGGCTGTATGTTCAAGACCCACTCTAAAGACTTAAAGCTTCACTGTCAGAGCTACCGTCTTTCAGAAGAGATATTAAACTGAGACCCTGTTTGCTCATTTGGGTGGACATAAAAGCTTCCATGAAGAAGAATAGGAGAATTCTCCCCAATGTCATGGTCAATATTTATCCCTCAACCAACATCATTAAACAAACTATCTGGCCACCACCTCTTTGTGGAATCTTGGTACGTGCAAATTGCCTGCCATATTTCCTATATGCCAAAAGTGATTAAATTTCCAAAAAGTACTTAATTTGTTTTAAAGTAACTTGGAACATCCTGAGGTTGTGACAGATGTCATATAAATGCAAACCACTGGAGGAAAAGTTGGTTGGACCCAAAAATGGACACTGGGATTGTGATGCATTATTATCCTTTGCTTTTTGCTTCCGATGTGGGAAGCACATCAGCTTCAAGCCGCCTGCCCATTTAAATGATTGCAATGTGCAGCCCAGCACTAAGTGCACTGTTGAGCAGCTGCACGTCTAGGCAGTGCACCCAAATCCATGCAGACTAGCACTATACTTAAAGCCAGCCTGCATCTGTTAAAGAGGAAGTGCATTCTGGCTGGAACAGTTGGAAGAAGTGGCTGAGGAAAAGAGTCTGACCTTGCAAGAAGAGTGACTAATGGTGCAACAGAGGTGATAATGTACTTCCTGGTTCACAGACAGTGCACTGGATGCCTTGGTACTAGAGGGGGAGAGACGGCCTCTATCCACTGGAGCCGGGAGACAATTGGGCCAGATAACCATCATGGTCAATGTTAGCAGTGTAATCCTGAACATCTGGATCAGTGCCACAAGATGTTCAATGACATCAAATGATTGGTCAAGATCTATGAGTGCATCTTCAAATGTTATATCATTACAACTGATGCACTAGCCTCAGACACTGATCAGTTCACCACAATCCCATCACTCAGCTACCAATGTTCTCTGTCAAGCAAACTCATAACATTCATAGCTTCGCTTCATCCAAATGCATTTAGCAGCGCTACAAGGCTCAAACCCACATCTTGCATCTTGCACACAGTTCCAGCTGTTTAACCATAACATTCACATTATCATAAAGGATTGCACTACACTTACATGACTCACTTACCTCTCTTTTTCACGACAAGGTGGCAACAACAGCATCTATTTGGCGGGGTCAAGCAAGGCTGCATGCTCTTGCCTCATTGAGGAGGCAGTTGTCACCATCATTGGAGTGGCCATGACTGGGGCCCTAGTCAGTGAAGACAGTGAAATCACTGAAGGTGACAATACGCTTATACCTAATCCTCTTTCCCATATTCCACTTACCCCTCTTCCCACAATCTCTTCTGACTTACAAGCGGTAAAATGATGTAAGCATGGATCTTGTGTTTTCCATCCTTCCCCTCAGCACAACAGTACAACCCTACCTTTTTGCCTTTCACTTTTCAGATGCCCAAGAACCACAAACTGACCAAGTAGGGGTGGAAGTGAAAGAGGTGCAAGGCCAGGAGGACAGTTGTGACAAAGAAACACTGTAATTTGCTCTCACACATGTAGCCACCAGCTCAGATACTGGCACTGCAGGTACTTTGGAGTATAGCTTCAAAGAAGGATCTGCATGTGGCGACAGACTTGACAAGAATAACTTACAGCCAGGGCAGGAAACACAGATGTCAGCTTGCTGGAGGGTGAGGTTGCACATGAGTTCTGTGTAGAGGACTCAGATGAGGGTTTTAATGTGGTGGTCTACAGACAAAAGAAAGACTTGCATTTATAAAGTGTCTTTCACAATTACAGGAAAATCTCAAAACGCTTTACAGCCAATGAAATACTCTGTAGGAGTAGTCACTTTTGCAGTGTAGGAAACATGGTAGCCAATTTGTGCACAGCAAGATCCCACAAACAGCAATGTGATAATAAGCAGATAATCTGTTTTTGTAATGACTGAGGGATACTTATTGACCAGTACAATGGAGATAACCGTAAAGAAACCAGAAAATGCTGGAAATGCTCAGCAGGCCTGGCAGTATCTGCAGAGAGAGAAGCAGGGTTAACGTTTCAGTTTGATGACCTTTCATTAGAACTGCAACAGATGCATTGCAGAATCAATCATAATGCAGCAATGGTTGATGCCTCAGCTTTCATTGTAGCACAAGAAGTCACCCAACGTCTGGGTGCAGCAGCGGAAGCTCAGTCTGAAGTCACGTAAGCTCAACTTGCTGCCTTGCAAGCTTGGACTGTTCTCAAGCAAGCTCAGCTTTCTGCTACAAAGGCCAAGCCTGCAGCTATCATGGATAGAGATTGAAGTGTTCAAATGGGCTTGAAGGGTGTCACAGCAATCCAGCAATCTGTCCTTGGATCACAAACCTGCCATCCTTTCTCAGGATGACAGTGCATTTATGCATCCAACCACAGATTTCTGCTCTGCCCATGCTGTTGCTGTTGCCTGCTAGTCAGCCAGCCCAGGCTGTTGCTGCCCATACTGAGACGGAGCAGTCCAAAGTCAGGCTTTCTAGGTCTGGCGGGGCTTAAGGTCATCCCGCAAGGCCCTCTGCAGTCTCCCCTTTTGAAAGCCAGCAGTTTTTAATGAACCATGTCGCAGTTACTGCTGTAGCTCCTGCATAGGAGCACAAGGGCAGGTTTGATACTAGGGGCATTGAGCCAGCACACATTCAGATCAGATGGACTGAACTACCATGGAGACATAATAGAGAAACTTATTTGTCCAATTGGTCATCCTTATTTCAATTACCATTAGATTCATATGGTATGCTCTAATAACAATATTAAAGTAATTTTCTTTCAATTCAATATCTATTTGCAATTATTCAGCTTCAATTGCTAACACTTACGTTCCTTTCAGTAGTACTTTGCGAGAATATATATGACTAGTCCAGATATCATTAATCTGAAAGCCTCTAGAAGAGATGACAATGATAACAGAAAGGCATCAAAGCAAAAAGTGTGTACTCTCCTCAGCTTGCACATATTCTGCAATAATTTGAAGTATTTTTCTACTTTAATGACATCCATCAACCTTGTGAAATATTTGTTTAAATGAGAACTCTGAAATTTTTTGTATTTATAGAACATTTATTCCATTCCATTGTGAGGAGGAAGATATTTTGAAATCTATTCACCAGGATGGTAAGTGTTTTCTCTTCATAATGCAGCTCCTTAAGTTCTTTAGCATTAACAAAATGCAAGTTGCTATGAGGCATTTGTATAAGGAAAAATAACATTCATTTTGGTAAGCAGTTGCGGCATTTTTTTCACCATTAGTGAAACTAATAGTTCATAGACTAGTCAAAATCATGATTATAACCTAATATAGGCAGTTAGTGGGAATTTTCAAGTTCAGATGATCACTGAGACTTTTAAATTCTTTGTCCACAAAATTAGGCTCTGCCGTGCCACGGCCCAGCACTATTGTTGCAAATATGAAATTTGTAAGATATTTATGTTTTGGGATTCTGCCTTTAATTTGGGACAAGTTGGAAGAATAAAGGGGTCATTTGCATGGCTTTGAATTCTGCTGAAAACATGTCTTAATCATTAAAGGTTAAATTGGGGGGTTGGGGGTTGGGGGGTGGTGGGGGGGTGGCTGCAGGTTATATTACTGGAAAGCAGGTGCAAGATATTCACGCCTGTAAACAATAACCTGAGCAGCTGTGCTGACAGTGGACAGGCTGTTAGTCTCCAAATCCCAGGGCGGTAAATTTGTACTTTAAGCTGTCTATTTCATTTCAAGATAGAATGGAGTTGGGTGTTGACAGCATAGCTCATTAGCATTTCTAACTGGGTACAAGACCCATGTGAATTTTATTGCCATGGAGATGGGCTTTGAGAGGGGAAGGGTCTATAGGAAGCCATTGTAGGATTGGGTTGCAGATTTTCCTAAAAATATCACTGAATCTCACAGACAGGGTGAGTCTGCGATAATCTGAGAGAGGGAGAGATCGAAGAGATAGAGGCAGCAAGTATCTATTGTTCACTATGCAGGATGCGGGTAAGAGGTCACTCTCAGATTGAAGAGCCCAAATTCCTGAGGTTTAAGCAAAGCTGCAAGATTTGCCTAGCTTTGACTAGAGGGAGGGCTCTCCAATGTGTCCAGTTTGTGGAGCAGAAGTTATCTGGCTGAAAAGGAAAAAGGAACTGCGAATAGCTTTGAACTGGTTCCTGGAGAATAAAGTGTCCACATAAGGGACAGAGCAAAGTATTGCTGCTGGGGGAGGGATGGGGGTGGATTTTTGGTCATTGTAAAAATTAAATTAGGATCTCTTTTGCAGCTGAGAGCATATATAGGTTGTCTACTAAAATAGTGCTTAGTCAATGCTGCTTTTAGTTTGTTTGTCACAGTAAAAGCCTTGAAAATTTAAAATCATTTTAGTCATTCGCTGGAAGTTTGAATTTCTTTTTAAAAGTTATTGGTCTCTATGGGGATCGTAATTCTATGGAATCCGCAAAATGAAATAATGGCAGCTGGAAGGCTCCAACCATCTCTGGCACAGCACGTCCTGACAAATAGGAGGTTAGCGTGGGCATGTGTTGGAAGCATGCTGAGTGGGCAAATTTAATGCTGGTTTGACACACGATCAGCCATTTTAGACTATGCAGGTCCAGTTAACACCCTCTTCAACACTTCCAGCTGAACATGTGTTTCACTTGAACCCCGCTTGGACCAATGTCCTGGCAAGTTATATAACGGGCAGTAGAGAGGGATTTAAACTTAATAGTGGGGGAGGCTTCACGTGAGGGAACATTACATTAACCAGAAAGAATAAGACAATAGTACAGAGTAGCAATATGGGAAATGATAACAGAGTGTGATAGGATGGGACGGTATGTATAAACATAAGAGTGCACCAGCAAAAAGGGTTAGAGTAGGAAAAAATGGCAAAAAGAGAGAATTAAATGTTTTTTATCTAAACGTACACAGTAATCATAACAGGGAGGATGAATTGATGGCACAAATAGAAATAAACCAGCATGATATGATAGCCATTACGAAGACTGAGGACAAATTTTATAGCTCCCTGCCAGCATATTTGAAGGTAGGGGGCACGTAAAAGAAAATAGATGGCCAGCCAACCATTCCCTACCCACTCCCGGCCTGTTCCCCTTACTACAGAGGCCTGGTAAGATATCAGTCAGCCCGGCTTATTGAAGCCCCTAAGTGGCCAATTAATGGCCACTTATGGTCCTGATTCTGCCTCCACTTCTAAAATATGTGTGGCTGGGGAAAACGACCAGCCCAGCAGGTTTCATTGCATGAGCTAAAGGTGGGCAGGAAGTGGGGCACCTCCTTTTGTGGGTTCCCTGTGCCCATCGGGCACTCCCCCCAAGATGGTACAGCGCCCCCTTAGTGTCTTCCCCCCAGGTTCTAAAATTTGACTCCCCCCGCCCGCTCGCTGGGGTCAAAAAAACATGCCCACGCAAAATGTGCAGTCGTATCTTAAGTCCGGACGACATCTTCAGTTCTTCTCGGAACTCCTTGTAATCCCAGTAGTGGCCACTACTGTGCTTTGGCACTGCTGGGACTACAGAGCTGCTAGCCGGCAGCTCCTGGGGGTTGTACTTGCTGTCTCTGAAGGGTGGAAGTCCCATTCTTACCTTATTAAAATTGTCCCCAGCATGTAATTTCCGCAGGCAGCTGGATTTAAAGCCGGCAAGCTGCTGACTGACTTTTTCACGTGATTGGGGAGTGGGGTGCGTGGTGGTGCGGTTGGGGTTATGGTGGAAAGGGATACATATCTCATAAAATTCACTTCTTGGTTGAAAAGCTACCAATGCTGGGAGCTGAAAATTTGAGGCTATTTGACATTTAAGAAGCATAGGAAGAAAGGAAAAGGAGGTAGGGTAGTCTATTAATAAAAGATGAGATCACCACAGTAGTGAGAAATGATCTTGGCTAGGAAGATCAAGATGCAAAATCATTTTGAGTGGAGATAAGAAACATTAAGGGAAAGAAGTGGGAGTAGTTTATGGCCCCCTAACAGGAGCTACACTGTAAGACAGAGGATACATCAAGAAATAATGGGGTTTGTAAGAAAGGTGGTGCAAAATTTGTGGGTAATTTTTGGATGAATTGAATTGGCAAAGGTAGCCTTGAGGATGAGTTCATATATTCATGTATTCAGGACAGTTTCTCTGAACAATACATTCTGGAACCAACCAGGGAACGGGCTATTTTAGATCTGATAATGTATAATGACTCAGATTAATTAATAATCTCATAGTAAAGGATCCTCCAGGCAAGAGTGATCATAACATGTTAATTTCACATTCAATTTGAGGGTGAGAGACATGGGCCTTAAACTAGTGTCTTAAACATAAATAAAGGTATTACAAAGGTATGAGGACAGAATGGGGTGCCGTAGGCTGAAAAATATGTGAAAAGATAAGATGGTAGATAAGCTGTAGCAGACTTTTAGAGAGATGTTTCATAACTCTCAACAAAGATATATTCCATTAGAAAAGAAAGACTACAAAAATGATGCACAATCCATGGCTAACTAAGGAAGTTAAGGATGGTATCCAATTGAAAGAAAAGGTGTACAATGCTGCAAAGATTCATGGTAGACCAGAATATTGGGAAAATTTTAGAAACCAGCAAAGGATGTCTAAGAAAATAATAAAGAGATGTTAGAGTATGAGAGTAAACTGGCAAGAAATATAAAAATAGCCAATAAGAGCTTTTACAAATATATAAAAATGAAAAGAGGAGCTAAAGTAATTGTTGGTCTCTTCGAGGATGAGAATGGGGAATTAATAATGGGAAACAAAAAATGGCAGAGACTTTGAACAAGTATTTTGTACCTATTTTCAAGGTAGAAGACACAAAGAGCATCCCAAGAATAGTAGAAAATCAAGAGGCAAAAGGGAGGGAGGAACTTAAAACAATTGTTATCACTAGAGAAAAAGTACTAGGAAAACTACAAACCTAGGACCTGAAGGCCTGCCTCCCAGGGTTTTTAAAACCATGGCTGCAGAGATGGTGGATGCATTGGTTGTAATCTTCCAAAATTCCCTAGATTCTGGAAATGTCCCTGCAGATTGGAAGACCGCAAACGTAACACTTCCATTCAAGAAAGGAAGGAGACAGAAAGCAGGAACCTATAGACAAGTTAGCCTAATATCCATCATTAGGAAATTGCTGGAATCCAGTATTAAGGAAGTCATAGCAGGATATTTAGAATATTAAAATATAACCAGAATCAACATTGCTTTTTGAAAGGGGAATTGTGTATGACAAATTTATTAGGTTCTTTGAGGATATAACAAGTAGGATGGATAAAAGGGAACTGTAGATTTGGATTTCCAAAAGGCATTTGATAAGGTGCCACATAAAAGGTTACAAACAAAATAAGAACTCATGGTATATGAGGTAAAGTATAATATGGATAGAAGATTGACTAACTAAAATGAACCAGAGAGTTAGGTTAAATAGGTCATTTTCAGGTTGGCAAACTGTAACAAATGGAGTGCCACAGGGATCTGTGCTTGGGCCTCCACTATTTAAAATCTATGTCAATGACTTGGATGATGGCACTGAGTGTATTGTGGCCAGATCTCCTGATGATACAAAGATAGATAGGAGAGCAAGTTGTGAGGAGGACACAAAGGGTGGAATCGTTCCAGAATTGCACTAAGTGTGGTGGCGGGTGTGAAAAAGGACGGTTTACCCATTGGCTGCAATGGTAGGTGTTCACACAGTAGTGTCCGCTTCCTGCCTCATTAATTATGCAGCCACAGGAGACATGCCGTCTCGCTGGTGGGCAGCCTCTGAATTACCTGCCATGCCGGTACCGCATTGTTTCCTCACTCCAGGTGCCACTGCAGCCGCGTGCACAGTTCTCAATGGTTGCAGCACAGGACGGCTGCAGTGAAGGCATGGACCTGAAGGCCAAGAAGAGGTCAATGATGCATCACTGGGTTGCCTTTTGGAGGGCCGCCATGATGTCCTCCATCCCTGCTCTGGCTGCAGGATGTCCAGCAATCTCATTCTGGCTTGGGAGGCAGTGGCAGTGGTGGTCAGTGCCAATGCTGCATAGATGAGGATGGCCATCCAGTGCAGAAAGAGGATCAATGATCTCATCTGTGCTGCCAGGGTAAAACAACCATCTTATCACTCTAAACGCACACACTCACAAGGCCATCACACATTCACTGGCATCTCACTCACTGCTACTTCAAAGGACATCACCATCACTCTCTCACACACACCCTCACATCTCCATCTGGCCTCATCTCCTCTGGAGACTGCCTCCTCAGCACTAACCATCTTGAGTCCACTTGCACAGAACAACATGTGCCCCCACACACACCCTTCCCTAGTCCTTGCCTCTTCCTATGCCTGAGGCCATTTCTCCCCCTTCCCCAAGCAAACCCTAGTCATGCTGCCAAAAACCACCCCCGCCTTACAGCTGGCCTAGTAGGTAGAGACCTGCCCGTGAGCACCCCCCTAAAAGTGATGTGGTGCTGCCTGTGAAGCCTGGCGCTGATGATTGCGACTGCTGGCCTAAGTAAGGTAGGCAAACAAACCTCAAAGTCCTGAGCGAATTGCAGCTCGCCAGGTGTGCATCATTTATGTACAGTTGTGAAACGCCAATGTGCCTGGATGATCCAGCATAGGGGGGATGAATCCAGCGAACAGGGCTTATCATGAGATGCTAAAGTATTGAAATTAGGTTCCCGACATGTGGTGGTGGGAAATGCGGCCCACCATTGACGGGTGGAGCGGAAAATCACAAACTAGTTTCACGATGCATAAAACCAATTTTTGGCCTTCTCCCCATATTGTCCGCTAAGGCCACCAAACATGCCCATCACCAATGCAAACAAAATATTCCGCCCAAATAGTCTGCAAAGGGATATAGGTAGTCTATGTGGGTGGGCAAATATTTGACAGATGGGGTAAAATGTGAGGTTGTCTATTTGGCAGGAAGAATAGAACAGAAGAAAATAATTTTAATGGAGAGAAATTGCAGAATGCTGTAGTATAGAGGGGTCTGGGCATCTTCGTACATGAATCACAAAAAGTTAGCAGGCAGGTACAGCAAGTAAGGTGGAAGCAAATTGAATGCTGGTCTTTATTGCAAAGGGGATGGAGCTCAAAAGTAAGGAAGTCTTGCTACAACTGTACAAAGCATTGGTGGGACCACAGCTAGGCCAGGATTTCTCAGTCGGCGAGCGGGGGTGCGGGGCCCACTCGCCAATGCATAAAATGATGCGGGATGAAGTCGGGCGGAACTTTCAATGTCACCCCGCCTCATTTCAATTTTCAGGTCGGTGGGGGCTCAGCTGAATCAGCTGTGCATCCGCTGACCTGTCAATGGCCTATTGAGGCCATTGACAAGGTCATTAAAGTAATTAGTGGACCTGCCCGTCCAACCTTAAGGTTGGCGGGCAGGCCAGGAGCCCTGGCGGACATTGGCGGACAGTGTCACATGAGAGGACATGTCAGGGAAATTTTTTTTTTGTTTTTAAGATTTTTTTATTGTGGAGCTGATCTCCCTGAGGCAGCACTTAGCCTCAGGGAGATGAGTGCGCTCTTTTGAGCGCATGCGCGAAAGAGTGCCCTCTCGGCTCAGGGAACCCCCCCCAGCCCGCACAGGGAGCACATAGAGCTTCCTTGTAGACATCATGCTGGGCAGGCCTTAATTGGCCCGCCCAGTTAAAATGGCGGCACACGCCTGCTCCTGAACTTCCCCCCCCACAATGGGGGGGAAAATTCTGCCCCTAGAATAATTGGTCTCCTTATTTAAGGAAGGACATGCTTGCATTGAAGGCAGTTCAGAGTAGGTTCACTAGGTTGATTCCTGGGATAAAGGGATTGCCTTTTGAGGAAAGGTTGAGAAGATTGTGCGTTTACTCATTGGAGTTTAGAAGAAAGAGAGATGATTTATTGAAATGTAAGATCCTGAGGGAGCTTTGCAGGGTAGATACTGAGAGGATACTTCCCCTCTTGGGGGAATCTAGAACTAGAAACCACAGTTTCAAAATAAGGGGCCTCCCATTTAAGATTGAGGTAAGTGGAATTTCTTCTCTCAGAGGGTTGTTAATCTTTGGAATTCTCTACCCCAGGGAGCAGTGTAGGTTGCATCATTAAATATTATCAAGGCTGAGTCAGATAGATTTTTGATCTGCAAGGGAGTCAAGGGTTATGGGAAGACAGGCAGGAAAATGGAGTTAAGGCCAAAAATCAGATCAGCCACGGTCTTATTGAATGGCAGGGCTAGTCTGAGGGGCAAAATAGCCTACTTCTGCCCCTATTTCTTATTTTCTTATGTGAGGTGCTTTTGACTTCTTTTGCTCGTGTAATTTGAAGGAGTACTGTGTTGCGTTCTTGGAAGAGTTTTTCTAATTTTGGATTTTCACAGAGGTGATGCTGGATGCTCCCAAGGAAGTCAGAGGAGTTTTCTATTGTTATAGCTATTGTCCCTTTTGGGCTGCAGCAAGATATGGAAATTGAGTTTAAGCAGCAGACAGGGGAAACAGTGCACAAAAGGAGGAGGTGCTGGGCTCTTAATAGAAGGATCCACCCATCAAGGATCTTTAGGGAGAATTTCTCCTATCTCCACCTCAGCTTGAAGATGTGAGTGAGACACCTGTGTTTCACCAAGGAGCTGGTCAGCGAGGGAAAACTGCATCACCATCAAGGTCATCTTTGCTCTATATTTTTACTCAGTGGATCCTTCCAGGCAGGAGCAGACAACATCTCACAACCTGCACTGCAGCAATTCACCAAGGCTCTTTCGACAGTACTTTCTAAACGCACAACCTCTACCACTTAGAAGGACAAGGATAGCAGCATAGAAACACCACTACCTGCAAGTCCCCCTCTAAGCCACACACCATCCTGACTTGGAACTATATTGCCGTTCCTTCACTGTTTCTGGGTCAAAATCCTGGAACTTCCTTCCTAACAGCACTGGGTGCACCTACTGGACTGCAGTGGTTCAAGAAGGCTGCTCACCACCACGTTCTCATGGGCAATTAGGGATAGGTAATAAAAATGTTTGCCTAGCCAGCGAAGCCCACGTCCCATGAAAGAATAAAAAATAATTCTCCCTCCATCACTGTATCGGCGAGGTCACAAAGAACCTGTAAGAAAAGAGAGGGGACTTTATTGTTTTCACACTGACCAGAGATAAGCAGGCGGAGAGAGCATGTGGACTTGGCAAGTTGGCAGGCTTCTCAATGGCGCAGGGTGCAATTAACAACTCTGTGGCTCACCACATACATATCCCAACTTTGTACTACTGTCAATGGCACATGCAACACCAGTAACTGAGCTGGTGGTTGCAAGTGTCAGATCATTTGATAGTACTTCGTCTTCAGAGGTTTGGTGTTGCTCTTGCCCTTCATTGTGTGGCTGTAGTGACTGGCTAGGTGGCTGTTCTTGGGTTTCTGAAAACATAAATACAGAAGCAGAGGGTTGGAATGAGGGAAGAGAGTGTGGTGATGGGGTGGAAAGTAAAAGGTCTGTGCTCACACCATCTGCAGCTCACACTTTATGCCAGATAGCAGGATAAGGTTAAGATCGGATTTGAAAAGGCACAGAGGGCAGAAACACAACGTCATCATCCTGAATGTTCTTGAATATTCTAGGCATCATAGTCTCTGTCACATGTGGCCTCATGATGCAGAGCACCTTCTCCTCCAGCAAACTCAGGTAATGCAGGATATACCTGCTCCTCATTGGTTGTATCTGTTGCTTTGTTTTATGTGCCACTTTGACCCACAAGAGAGAGAAGAATATCAATAGTTGTGCTCTTGCCAATTGCTCTATATCCTGTGCTTTTGCATTTCTCTAAGGACTGTACAGATTGTCTGCAGCAACCTCTGCTCAATTAATGCAACTCGCTTTTACAAGGGGCAGATACATTTAAGATGTGCAGGCAAGCTGAAACATGTGCTGACCACATATACTGCTGGGTTTCCTTTTCAGAATGCAGCCAACCAAGAGCATGAGCCACATTCAGCTACATACTGAAGTTGCTTAGATGAGAAGGCAGCATGAAGTTTGTGTGCTGCCTGTCTAAGTGGATCAGGTAGGGTGGGGATGGTTATCATCATGAACAAAAATGGGCCGAAGTGAAATTTTCTCCTTTATATTAAAAATGGAACACAATCCTAGAATAACTTTGGAAAAACATGTAACCACAATGTGAGTCTACAGAACGAATTTACACAGTTAGTTAATTCAAATAACTTAAAGACTGGCAATTCTAGAAAATTACTGGAGATAAAAATCACCCAGAACTACAGTTTAATAACTAGAATCACAGCATAATTATAGCACAGAAGACCATTCGACCCATCCAGTCCCTGCTGGTTCTCTGCAAGAGTACTTTAATGAGTCTCACCCCCATTCCCTTTCCCCATAGCCCTGGAAATTATTTTCTCTTCAGGTGTTTATAAAATTCCCTTTTAAATGCCATGATTGAATCTTCCTCCACCACACTCCCGGGCAGTGCATTTATTATGACCCCTGTAAAAACTGATGCCTTTAAGAAAAGAGATATAAATTTCCCAGTGACCAACTCAAAGAATCGCTAAACAAGATTTCATGTTTTAAGACACCTGCTGTAAAAAACTAAAATCGACATCGACTAAACCTGGCTTAGTAGGCAACTAATATGCTAAACTACAGGGAAGGTATTCCCCGTTAACTTCTTAACACAACCGCAAACCCCATGCTGTGTTTTTTCATTACACCGCAATCTCAGTGGAAATGTAGGCCGGGATTTTCCAGCCCCGTTGTGGCAAGGCACGTTGTGGGAGATATGGCAACCCAGCCAAAAGTCCATTGACTTTCAGCAGGACCAGACGATCCCAGCAGCGGGCAGGGCCGGAAAATCCCACCCCTTGTCTTTTGTATAAAATCCCAAGCTTCTCCTGGCCTTAACAGGACCTCTTCTCACTGCCCCACCAGGGTGAATCTTTCAGTGTTCTTTTTAAAGAAAATCCCTTGGAAAGTGCAACCATTGAAGTTTGCTTAAAGTGAGACATCTGAATAGTTGAGAATTGTCGATATTGATCACCTGAAGAATTCTGGAAATTGAAATTTATATTTTTGATAAAATCGCTTCACCAGAAATATTTTACGTGAAATAACAAAGTGAGGGAGGAAACTTGAGAAGGGTTGAAACAAGAAGTGTGTTTACATATTCAGCAAAAATTGATAGGAAGAAGGATCTCTCTTTAAAGGTGATGATAGACCTCCGGTGTGCTTCCAGCATTTTCTGTTTTATTTCAAATTTACAGGTGTTTCATTTTTTTCTGTCTATTCCTAAACTTGATTTTGTGAGAAATTGTACAATTACGAGTACACTAGAAGTATGGATAAAATCCAGATTATGACAAATAACTTTGTTCTTAACATATATCTGGAATATGTTGCAACTCGGGATGAACCAGGTTCTGCACATTACAGTTATGTATGCATTATTCTATTCCTATTGATTTGAGGACATTTTTCTCAAGAGATGGGTTTTGTTGGCAATTCAATAGTTTTGTAATGGATTTTTGTCTTTAAAACAACACAGAAAGTGCTGTGTGAATTATATTGAGCTTAATCATGTAAACAAGAAAATATTAGCGCTATCTAAGCTGAAATGTAAAACCAATTAAAACAATCCCCACTGTTAATGAGATAGTTGGACCACAGCTCATGTTGACTTCTAAGTCAATATCCTGTCAGTTTTCTACCTTTTTGCCACACGCCTAAAAGATATTTTAAAACCTCTTTACAGTTTCTACAAAATGCATACCTATTTTTTCTGTCATTTATTAGTTATATGAGAATCAGAAACAGACTTTTATATTAAATGCATAATTAAAAAGTTCCTCCCTTGAAAAATTAATGTTTTCACTATTAAACCATTTTTCACCATATGATCCAAATTAGGAGGGAGGAAGGGAGTGTTTAGTCATGATGTTCTGGCCAGAATGAATGTTGATTAGGCTTGATGGACCAGTTGACCTTTTCCTGCCATCAATTTTACATGTTTACATGATCAGCTGACTCCAGAATTTCTGATGATGCCTAATTTTACTATGAGGCTTATAATTCAATGTCTAGTTATGTGCAGCCGGGTCGATAAAATATCAGTCCAGGTGTGCTAAGGGGGGCAGTCATAATGCCTCAGACTCCTCATGAATACACCTTCCATATTTAAACGATGTGACATTATCAGAAACCCACAAAGCTTCTATTTTATATGGCATTTTTATAATAGTTACAGCAACTAGCAATAATGAATGAAACTTAACAAAAGGAGGAAAAGTAATGGTGCTCTCCATTATTATGATCGATGCATGGGGAAAAATACAAATAAAAATGAAATTTACTTGTGGAATGAAATTGTTTTCAAGCAATTTCAGTCACAATGCTCTCTTTTGAAGCCATGTTTGAACACATAGGCCAGGATTTTGCCCTCATTGGGCTGGCTCGGTGGGGGCAAGCGGGAATGGCCATGAAAACGACTGCCGGGCCTGCGATCGGGCCCTGACCGTGAGCCAGTTAAGGCCCGCCCAGCGTGAAACATGCCCTGCAGCACTCAGCGCTGCCTGGGCCAGGGCAGGAGGAGGGTGAGTGTGCTCAGTGAAAGCTCCCTGAAGCACAGAGCTGCCTCAGGGAGCTGAAGATTTAAAAATGAAAAATAAAGAATTTTAAAATATTAATAAACATGTCCCCTCATGTGAGTCTGTCACATGAGCAGGGACATGTTATGAATGAGATGTTAACATTTTTATTTAAGTTTTAATTATTGTTGGAAACCTCATCCTGCCCGTGGATGAGGTTTCCTAAAATATCCAAAGGCCGCTTGGCCATTTCGCCTGCCCATTAACCGTAAGGTTAAATGGGCAGCAAAAAATTTAATTTAATTTAATTGGTATTTTACTGGCTTTAAAAGTCCTGTTAATTGTTAGCGGGCATGTTGCCGACTCCCGCCCGTGCGCGCTGACCAAAATATTGCACAAATGCACAGTGATGTCAGGACACTCGCCCGACGTCATCGCGCGTCTTTTTACACTCGTTCAGGTTGGGCGCACGCCCACCCGACGTGCACAATATTCTGCCCATAAAGTCACGGGATTAGCATTTTTTAAATCATTCATGGGGGGATGTCACTAATAAGGCCAGCATTTATTGTACATCCCTAATTGCCCATGAGAAGGTGATAGTGAGCTACCTTCCTGGAACAGCTGCAGTCCACTGTAGGTACACACACAGTGCTTTTACCGAGGGAGCTCCAGGAGTTTAACCTTGAGACACCAAAGGAACAGTGATATATTTCTAATCAGTATGGTGTGTGACTTTGAGGGGAACTTGTTAGTGATGGTATCCCAAGTGTCTGCTGCCCTTATCCTTCTTGGTGCTAGATGTTGCAGGTTTGGAACGTGCTGTCAAAGGAGCCTTGGTGAGTTGCTGCAGTGCATTTTCTAGATGGTAGACGCTGCAGCCGCTGTGTACAGGGAATAAACGTTTAAGGTGGTGGATGTGGTGCCAATCAAGTGATTTGTCCAGGATGGTCTAAAATTTTGAGTGTCGTTGGAGCTATACTCATCCAGGCATGTGGAGAGTATTCCATCACACTCCTGACTTGACTCTTGTGGAAGGCAGGTCTCAGGCTTTGGGAACTTAATCTCCGCAGAACCGCTTACTTGCCACATCAGCCCATGCGTGGATACTGTCGAGGTCTTGCTGCAAATGGGCATAGACTGAGTCGTTATCTGAGGTGTTTTCAGTGGGACCAAACATTCTGAAATTATCAGTGAATATCTCTACTTCTGACCTTATGATGGAGGAAAGGTCATTGATGGAGTATCTAAAGATGGTTGGGCCTAGGACATCATTCTGAGGAACTCCTGCAGCTGAGATGATTGTCCTCCAACAAACACAACCCTCTTCCTTTGTGCTAGGTGTGGTGCCAGCTGGTGGACAGTTTTCCCCTGATTCCCATTGACTTCAATTTTATTAGAGCTCCTTGATGCCATACTAGGTCAAAAGCTGCCTTGATATCCTGGTCAGTCACTCTCACTTCACCTCTGGAATTCAGCTCTTTTGCTTATGTTTGGACCATGACTGTAATGAGGTCTGGAGCTGGCTGGTCCTGGCAGAACCCAAACTGAGCAGCAGTGAGCAGGTTATTGCTAAGTTCCACCTGGTAGCACTGTCGAAAATATCGGACATCACTTTGCTAATGATTGTGAGTCTACTGTTGGGCTGTAATCAGCGAGATTGAATTTGTTTTGCTTTTTGTGGACTGGATATACCTTGGAATTTTTCCACATTGTTGGGTAGATGCCAGTCTTGTAGCTGTATGGAACTAACTTGGCTAAGGGCACAGCCATTACCAGAGCACAATTCTTCAGCACTACAACTGGGATGTTGTCGGAGCCCATAGCTTTTGCTATATCCAGTTCATTCAGCCACATCTTGACATCTGATAGAGTGAATTGAATTGACTGAAGACTGGCATCTGTGATCATGGGGATCTTAAGAGGAGGCTGAGATGAATTATCCACTTGACAGTTCTGAATGAAGATGGTTGCTAATGATTCAGCCTTCTCTTTTGCACTGATGTACTGCAAAAGGCCTCTCTCTGACAGGTTTTGCAGCCAATCCTGCTATTTTCCTTCCAGTTAAACATTCCCTAACTGTAATGCCAAACAAAAATCATTCAAAATAGAGAAGAGCAGACAATAAGTGCTCCTGACTGTTTCCAGCAGGCTCTGTGTGACACTGCATACACCAGAAGCACAGTGGGCAAATTGAGGCACAAACAGCTTCTCAGGCTGATTTGATGAATGTTCTGTAAACTTGGACCATGCAGGCCCAGTGAACTCAATATCCTAACTACACTCAGCTGAGTATGCATAAAGCTGCATGAGGGACTCCCCACTAGCACCATTTAAATGGCATCACCCAACATGCAGGTGAGGTGCTTTAGACTTTCTGTTGCTCTGGCAATGTTTGTGAAAGTGATGTGGTGTGTTTTGGAGGAGTTGCAATGATTTGCAGGATTTGGAAGTGAGTGTTGCTACATCCTGACAGAGAGGTCAGAGGAGTTTTATGATCTGTTCTCAGAAAGGCTGCTCCAGTTATGCAAGCTTTAGTCACAGTCCCTCTTGGTCTGTAAAATGACAAGGAATTGGAGCTGAGGCTACAGAGAGGGGAAGCTCTGTGCAGAGGGGAAATGGAAGGTTCTCCACATAAGGCGGTCCCTACCAAGAGTTTTCAGGGAGTGCTTCTCCTCCCTTCACATCAGTCAGAAGCAATGTTTGAGGAGCTTGTGATTCATCAAGGAGGTGGTCACTGAACTGTCCCCATTTTTTCAACAGCAGGGCAAGGATGACATTGCCAGTGGGCATTAAGGTCACCATCACTCTCAACTTCTCTACAGCCACATCCTCCAGGTGGGAGCAGGCAATATTGCAAGCATATTCCATCGATGCATCCAAGAGGATATGTGAGGAGATAAGAGTTGCTTTCTCTCTAACCAGAGAGAAACAGTATGAGTGGGCATATGGCTTTGTCCATGTAGCAGGATACCCAATGGTGTAGGGAATCATTGACTGCATGCACGTGGTTCTGCGGACCTCACATGTAATCGCAGAGATGTACGTGAACTGCAAAGGGTTCCACTCCAGTGTATGACCATGCACAAACCATCATGTCAGTGAATGCCTGCTATCCTGACAGCAGCCATGATACGTTCATCTTGTCTGCCGTTCCTACTGTCTTCAAGCCACCATGAAGATCCAGAAGTTGGCTTCTTAGAGACAAGGGATACCTGCTGTACACATGGCTGTTGAGTCCCCTTCAGCACTTAACCATGCAAGAACAATGGGCCTACAATGAGACCACACTGCCACCAGGAACAATATCGGGCAGACCATCAGCATTCTCACTCAACAATTTTGCTGCCTGGACCACTCAGGGTCCATACTCACTGAAGTGTATCTCCAAATACAAGTCATTTGCTGCCTCCTCCACAAGCTTGCTTTTATGAGGATGCAGCAATTGCTACCAGCTGTATGGAGGCCAACTTGGAAGGAGGAAGAGGAGGAAGAAGAGGAGGTATCTGGGACCCCTGGCTCTGGATGGGCTGTCCATGGGTGTTTACTGAGATTCTGGTTAACTTAGGACAACATCCCATCACTATTGCTTCACAATTCCCCACCTTTCCTTTTGTTTGCAATGCCCAATCACTATTTCACCAAAATCTGTTTTTTTATTCATTCAGAGGGTGTGGGCTTCATTGGCTGCGCCAGCATTGTTGCCCATCCCTAATTGCCCTTGAGAAGGTGGTGGTGAGCTGCCTTCTTGAACTGCTGCAGTCCATGTGGTGTAGGTACACCCACAGTGCTGTTAGGAAGGGAGTTCCAGCATTTTGACCCAGTGACAGTGAAGGAACTGTGATATATTTCCAAATCAGGATGGTGAGTGGCTTCGAGGGGGACTTCCAGGTGGTGGTGTTCCCAAGCATCTGCTGTTCATGTCCTTCTAGAAGGAAGTGGTTGTGGGTTTGGATGGTGGTGTCTAAGGAACCTTGGTGAGTTCCTGCAGTGCATCTTGTAGATGGTACACACCACTGCTACTGTGTGTCGGTTGTGGAGGGAGAGTGTTTGTGGATGGGGTGCTTTGTCCTGGATGGCGTCAAGCTTCTTGAGTGTTGTTGGAGCTGCACTCACAGGTGAGTGGGGAATATTCCATCACACTCCTGACTTGTGCCCTGTAGATGGTAGATAGGCTTTGGGGAGTCAGGTGGTGGGTTACTCGCAGCAGGATTCCTAGCCTCTGACCTGATCTTGTAGCCACAGTATTTATATGGTTTGTCCAGTTCAGTTTCTGGGCAATGGTGATGCCCAGGATGTTGATAGTGGGGGATTCAGCAATGGTAATGCCATTGAATGTCAAGGGCCGATGGTTGGATCCTCTCTCGTTGGAGATGGCCATTGCCTGGCACGTGTGTGGCATGAATGTTACTTGCCACTTGTCAGCCCAAGTCTGGATATTGTCCAGGTTTTGCTGTACTTGGACATGGGGTGGTTCAGTATCTGAGGAGTTGCAATCAGTGCTGAACATTGTGCAAATAATAGTGAACATCCCCACTTCTGACCTTATGATGGAAAGAAGGTCATTGATGAAGCAGTTGAATATTTTCGGGCCTACCCTGAGGAACTGCTGCAGTGATGTCCTGGACTGAGATGATTGCCCTCCAACAACCGTACCCATTTTCCTTTGCGCCAAGTATGACTTCAACCAGCGGAGAGTTTACCCCGATTCCCATTGACTCCAGTTTTGCTCGGACTCCTTGATGCCACACTCAGTCAAATGCTGCCTTGATGTCAAGGATAGTCACTCTCACCTCACCTTTGTGAATTGCCTCAATGCCTGTCTTGCAGGTGCCTTTGACCAGCCTAGTGCTTCTATATGCAGTGCTACCTCAGTGACTGTAGCATGACTACTAGAAGGCTTTTGACTTTCACTGAGGGAAGGCTGCAGATAGACTTCCAGAACATCCTCGAACAGCTCTGGGCCTAAAAACCCACCTTCAGACTGCATTACCTCCGACAATATTCTGGACCGACTGACGGAGAAGCAAAAGCGAGGGCACTAGCAGAATGACAGTGGTGGGAGGATGAATGCTGCCATCTTGAGGGAGGACAGCAAGTGTGTGTTCCACTGAGTCCCCAGCATTCCCAGGGTGACGTCTCAGCAGTCTGTTAGATTGTCAGAACCCGGATACCCCTTTAGGTACTGAGGTCTGCAGCATGATGGCACCAGTTTGAACCCGCATCGCACTGGACTTGGGTCTCAAGACCTCTGTCTGAAATTCCAGTGCAGCACTGCGACATCGGGTGACTTCCACCTGTGCTGCAGTGGAAGCTGCAATAGTGGCCAGACTGCATCCTGGCTGTGTCACAAGTGCTTCCATGGAGTTGGCCACCACTTCTGTGGTAGAAAGGATGGGATCCAAGCTCTGTGTGATGCCCTCTGCCATAGATGCATTAAATTTATGTTGAAATGTGTAAAGTATCATAATATTATCCTAAGTAGACCTAAAGCTTGACTAACATTTTTTGTATAATAATAAACTGTCAAAAATGACAGTAGACAAGAAATCCCACCATTAACCTCGGGCAGAATTTCCTGCTTGACGTGAGGGGGGGCGGGCCTCACACATCAGCGGGTAAAATGATGCACGGTGACATCGGGTGAGCGTCCCAACGTCACCACATGCCATCGCGTTATTTCGCTGGGTGGGTGCACGATGAAGTTCGACATGTTCCTGCCATTAATTAACGGGCTAGTTAAGGCCCTTAAATCATCAATCGACGGCGATTTTCAGGTGTCCGTGTGATCTTCGGGTTGGTGCATGGGCGCAACGGGCAGGCAGGTAAAAGACTTTTCAATAAAACTCATCCATGGGCGGGATAAGAGGGCTCAGTGGGGTTGTCAATCTTGTCTGTGAGTATTTATTGCAGAAAGTTTTTTAAACTTGCCTGTGTGATCTGTAGCAGTTCAGAACAAATTCCAGCAGCTTTCTGCGTACTTTGAACCTTCAGGTCAGCACACTGCAGTTAATAACCTTTATCGGGCCTGCAGCTTTCCGGAGGCCTTAGCCTGGGTATGGGTTCTGACATGTCCACTGGAGGCAGCTCCTCTGAGAAGGAAGGGTGAGCGAGAATAAGGAGGCCAGGAGTGCACATTCAGCCTCCAGAGGAGCCACTTTTGGGAGTACAGGTGCAGGCACAAGGGGCGCGGGGCCAAGAGGTAGTCCAAGGTGGAAGGGGCTGCAGAAGATGCCACTCTCCTGCTGCCAGGGCACACAAGCAGTGAAGCAGCTACCTCAGTATGGCTGAGATGTAGTGCTGAAGGAGGCTCCGAGTGTCAAGGAAGACAGTCAACCACACCTGTCAGATGATTGGCCCTGAGATCTCCCCTAACCGTGTGGATGGACACCCCATGCCAGCAGCTCTGAAGCTCACAGTTGCCCTCCACTTCTATGCCTCTGGCTCCTTCCAGGGCTCAGTGGATGATCTTTGTGGTGTCTCCCAATCAGCTGTCCACACTTGTGTCAAGCAGGTTACAGATGCTCTGTTCAGGCATGCGTTGACGTTCATCCACTACCATTGGGACTAGGCAAGCCAGACACAGTGAGCCAGAGGCTTCACGGCCATTGCTGGCTTCCCCCGTGTCCAGGGTGCTAGAGACTGCACACATGTGGCCATCAAGGCGCCAGCAGGTGAGCCCGGTGCCTTCATCAACAGGAAGGGCTTCCACTCCATGAATGTGCAGATAGTGTGTGATCACAGGATGCAGATTCTACAAGTCTGTGAAAGGTACCCAGGCAGCTCCCACGACGCCTACACCCTCAGACACTCCCAGGTGCTGGGGCTCTTCAGTGCTCCAGCCTGGCTGATGGATGGCTGGTGTGTGACAAGGGCTATCCCCTCAGAAGGTGGCTCATGACACCTCTCCGCCATCCAATATCAGAAGCTGAGCAGTGGTACAATAGGAGCTACGCCTCCCCAAGGGCTGTGGTGGAGAGAGCCATTGGTCTTCTCAAGCTGTGCTTCCAATGCCTGAACCGCTCAGGTGGCACACTCCAGCACCCCCCAGATCGTGTCTCGGTGATAGTGGTTGCATGCTGTGCTCTCCACAATCTTGCGCTGGAAAGGGGGGATGCAGTGGACGATGAAGACGTTGATGCAGGGGATGCGGCTGCACATGATGAGTCCAGCACTGATTCACCAAGGAGGAAGGGACACCCGGGAGATTTTAATCCAATGGACCTTCAGCTAGCTCCCCACAAATGGATCAGAGGACCAGCCTTGCCTGGCGCTTCCATACTCTGCATTTAAGTGCTAAATCTGACAAGTCATCAGCTGCAGCTAAGAACTGTGGATATAAACTTCAATTTCCACTCAAACATTCATGACATGTTTGTAAAACATACAAATGCAGAACAAAGCCATGGTAATAGATCTGGATTTAATTTTCACCATCATAAGGTCACACAAAGTAAAACAAAACATATTTCAAGCATAAACAAATAATAATTCCCTAATCTAGGGCCAACACAAAAGCACCAGTAAGAAACCCATGGCGTGCCTAAGGTGCCTTATGCATATGTTTACGAGTACTACGTGTTGGTGCTGCCCCATCGCTTGGAGTAGCATCTGAGACAGCCTGCTGACTCTGCTGTCCTGTTGGCCTCAATGACCTTGGCAGCCGTCCTCTGGCCCGTGGAGCCTGTGCTGGCCCCACCTGGGAGGTTCTGCCAGGTCCACAGCTGGCATTTCTCCAGTCATCACAGCCTCACCCGATGAAGCGGTCACTGGGAGAGGGGCAGAGAAGCTGTTGCTCTCATCTGCAGTGCCAAGAGAGGAGCCCACAGATACGACAGGCAGCTGCTCCACCAACGCGAGGTCGCCCCAGACCTCCCTGCTCACCGTCGATGGGTGGGCAACAAGCTGGGAAGCTTGAAGCCCACACCATCTTGCACATTGGCAATGACCAGCTGTGGCCACTGGCGCTGTGAGGGCTTGCAGGTCTGAGCGTAACCCCAGGAGAACCTGCTTGTTCTCCTGGAGGCCCCCCTCCACCAGACTCACCACTCTCTGGAGGAAACATGATGATCTGCCCTGAGGCTCATTGCATCAGTGATACTCCGCGTGGATCCCTCCACCACGGACACCAAGCGAAGCATAATCTCATGCAATACTCTCAGATGCTCCCGCACACCCGGCCACATTTCCTGTAGCTGCTGCATTGCGGATAACTCCAGAGGCACATCATCACTCACCAACTGAGCATATGCCTGGTCCTCTGCAGTCCCCTGACTGCTGGTGCCTTCGGCACTCTCTCTGTCTCTGCCAGCTCCTGCAGCGATTGTGAAGTGCCCTCTCCACTGTGCCCCGGGACACTAGCTGATGTTGCAATGCCCACTGAATTGCTAGTATCTGCGCTGGTGCCTGCCTCGCAAAAATGGTACGACACAGGTTACAGTTGAGGGCCCTCAGGTCTGAAATTCCTCCTGGTGGACAGGTTCTGATGATGCTGAAATTAACAATAAGGACAGTGGACCAGTTAGCATGACACTGTGACACACTTCACTGCTTTCCCCCGGCTCATTATGCGCTCAACCTTCCAGAACCTATGGAGGCGAATATTGATGGGGTGGCAAATAGTGAGGAGGAGACCCAAACATTACAGGTGGATACAGACAGGCAGGTCAGATGGCCTAAGGAATGGCAAATAGAATATTATGTGGATAAGTGTGAGGTGATACACTTGGGCAGGAGAAACAATGCACGGGAATACACGAGGAATGGTAAGACCATGGAAAGTAAGAAGGATCAGAGGGACCTTGCTGGGCATGTTGACAGGCCCGTTAAGGTAACGGGACAGGTACATAAGGTGCTTAAGAAAGTAAATGCCATATTTGCCTTTACTAGCCGAGGATTAGAAAATAGGAGCAGGGAGGTCATGTTGCAAGTGCAGAAAATGCTACTTATGCCACAGCTATAGTTCTGCGTGAAGTTGTGATATGTGCTTCACAGGAGGGATGTGATTGGAGTGGAGAGATTGCAGAGATCGTTGACCAGGATGCACGCTGGACTGGAGAGTTGGAGTTATGAGGAGACATAGCATAGACTGGGGATACTTCCCCTGGAGCAGAGGAAATTGAGGGGTGACATTATTGAGGTTTATAACATTATGAGGGGCATAGATAAGGTCAACAGAAAGGAACTTTTCCCCTTGGCGGATGGATGAGTAACCTGTTAGCATTGATTTAAGGTAAGGGGCATGAGGTTGACAGGTGAGGTGATGAGGAACTTTTGCACACAGTAATGTGGGACGCACTGCCTGAAAGGGTGGTGGATGCAGAAACCCTCCTAACATGTAATAAGTATTTGGATGTGCAGTTGCGATGCCATGGCATACAAGGCCATGGGGATAGTGGTCGGAAATGCCTACCGGAAATGGGATAAGGTGACTTTGGAAGGTGCTTGAAATGTGCATCTTCGAAGGGCCAGGGGACCTTGTCTATGACCCACACCTCTGACTCTATCAGTCTGTGAATGAGCAATGTTGCAACAATAACAAATCAAGCAATCATCAGCGCAATGGATTGTGGGAAGACAGAGTAGATCTCACTGTTGACCTCAAATACCTGGCCATTCCACCCCAGCCTCACCAACAGCAGTGGACCTGGCACATGGTGCCTCTCAAGCTGCTGGGTTAAATACCCAAAGCCAACATGGTACTCACCTTCCAGAGCGCAACAAATCATTGAAGCGCTTACGGAACAGGATCCAGATGCGCCGCACCACGTCGTGGGAGCTCACCACCTCCACCACCTCCTCCCATGCACGTTTGGTCATGTGGGGGAGCCTCCTCCTCCCATCCTCCGGGATTAACACCTCCCGCTGTGCTGCCACCTCCTCGAGGAGGGCAGCAAGACAGTCGTCAGAAAAGCGAAGGGAACATTGTCCCCCCGCTGGCCTACCCTGCAGCCTGCCCTGCTCCTGTGGCAGACCCTGCAGCCTGATCTGCTCTTCTGCCCTTCCCTCCAGCGTACACTGCTCAGCTGACCCCTTGCGGTGTGACCTTGACATGGCTATTGTGAGCAACCGACAGGAGGCTGCCAGGCCTTCCTTTAAACAGACTGCTGGGTCGCCATTGGACCCAGTGGTCTGCACACCTGCCGCAGCTTGCACGTTCCTGCTATTCACGGGAGTCAGAAATGCGCTGGGTGGGCCTTAATTGGCCCGCCCATGCAAAATGGCAGCGCAGACCCAATCGTGGGTGCCCACCGGGTCCGGGCCTACCCGTGGCTGGTCCTGCTCCGCCCGCCCGACAGGCAGAAAATTCTGCCCCTTAGCTTTGCAGATCACATTGGGGAAGTTAGTCAAGAGTGGTCACACGTCCTTATAAAAAGTGCTTATTTTTTTTAAAGCTGGATTTTCCAGGAGGTCAAAGTGATAGGGCCAATGTGAGCAGGAGGTCTCACACTTCTCTTAGGAGTTAAAATGCTAGTAAATGCTATTGAAATTGTACAACTACTAGCTTATGGCAAGGTTTTGCTGAAAAATTAATGACTTGCCATTATCAATGTACAAATCAGCCACTGGCTTGCAGCTAGAAAGAGATATCCCATGAATTGCAGCTCTCCACAAGTTGCTGACCAATTTGCACTCCTCCATCATCAGCTTTGTGAAAATTGCATTTCACCCCTTAATCACCTCATGATTTTCATGAAGTTATTATAATTGCATCGTCCATTAAACTCATCACAGAAAGTTAAGTCTAGTAATTAACAGCATAAGTTTGCTTTAAACTATATATTTAATCATTATTTTTAAAGAAGGCAAATAATTCAATGTATACAGTCTCATTTCTTCAGGCTGAATTGTTGGAGATTTTAAAAATATCAATCTTTAAATGTTTAACATTTTTTTCTTCCTTTTCCTTTTTTTCCTTTTTGTTTCCTTTTCTCTTTCCCTTAATCAATGTTTCCCCCTCTATTGTCTCCTACAATCCAAGCCTACACTTAGGTGTAAATAATAGGCTGCCTTAAAACCATAATCTCCTGCTACCAGGGAAGTTAGCATTATCTATAATATCCTATGCAGACAACCACAGATATACTGCATAGTGACTGATTGGGAGTCCTTACAGTTCATTGCCTATAGATGTACATGGGGTGCCATATAACCAATCAATGGCATCCTGAGTTTGGAAAGTCCTGTTGGGAAAAGTTATTTTAAGTAGTTGACTTGTATTGAGTACTTTCCTGTTACTTCATTTGAAGTCATGAACTGCAATAAAATCTTCGCTGTGATTTCAAATGTTGCATATGGATAAATAATCAACAAATTCATTACTAGAAACAGATGAAAATTGCCTCAACTGTGCAATATTCATTAACCTTTGCATAAAGTGCTCTTGGGGGAAAAAAGACAGTCTTCAAAATGAGGTCACCTTCCAGCTACTCAATAACACTGAAATCATTCATTACGTTAGAGCAGAAGACTGCAGCAATATCGAGACAGTGCTTATAAAAATTAAATGTAAAACTAAAGCGCAAACATTCCAGATTATGTGGCTTAATGCATTTTATTTCTCAACAACTGCTAGTAACAATCGATTGTTTAAGCAAGAGCATGAAGATATGTGATGAGCTTGTTTTCATTTGAATGGATTCTAAGTTAGGCTTTGTTTTTTTTCCTCTCACAAATGCTTTATTCTCTGGGCTGTTTAAGAATAGGCTAAAAATAACCTCAATAAAATGGGTAGTTCAGATAGCTTGTGGAGATTAGGACAAGGGGTTTAAAACATCAGTGCTATTGAAAATATTATTTGCTGTACTGTATTTTCTTTATTGATCCCTGAAGGGATTCAGCTGCTATCCACTGACCCTTCCACTCCCTATGCTCTTAGTTATGAAGTTACTGACAGATCAAAGGATCGTTTTTGATCCACTTTTCTGGACCAGATTTATAAGTATGTATTTTCAGAAATACTAATATTTGGCAATTATGGCCTGAATTTCATGCTTGGCGTGTGTGTCATGTCACCAGGCCTGGAAGTGGACATGGAATGCGCTTCTGCCTGCGATCAGTCCCTGAACGCAATTTCACGCTGGCTGGTTGTTAATTGGCCAGCCAGCGTGAAACGCGTACTGGGAAAACCTCAGTGCTGCTGAGGGGGGTGGGGGGAAAGATGACAGGCGCCAACAGAAGTGAGAGTGCAGGTGGACGCTTCTCGCAAGCTCTCTGAAGGCAGATAGCTGCTGGGGAGCTGTACAGATTAAATGAGGAGAAAAAAATTGCAGCAAACTGCATCCATGCAGCACGCTTAAGCACTTGATAGCAGAACTATAAAAAAAAACATCAGTTCCCAGATATCATTTTTATCATATTTCACCCTGGGCATTTCTTCCTGCCCTTCGATGAGATTTCGTTCAAAACGGGCTACCTGCCTGCCTGTTTTGCCCATGCGACGAGCGCAAAATTGCATGGACAATGTAAAATCGTGGACAATAGGGCTCTTAATTGTTGGCGGGCACGGTTCCGACTCCCACATTCGCCCACCTCAATATTGCTCGCGTGCATGAAGATGTCGGGACGCATACCCGACATCATTTCGCACAATTATGCTGGCGTTCGGGTCGGGCACGTGCCTGCCCGATCAATATAAAATTCTGGCCTAAGAAAACAAAAGTGTGGATGTTTGCGCAGCTGTAAATATTATGGTACAATGAAGATTAAGTACTAAAACAGACCAGCAATTAATAAAACCAGATCAAGCTCCCTTTTTGTTATTCATTGGTGTGATAATCTTTGTTTTGGTAAGCTTTTTTAAGAGTTAAAGACAATGAAACTTGAGTGTCCGTTCATGTCTAATTGGGTGGTAAGATTTCTCAGGTGACCATTTAGACAAATTTAACATTGATCCTCCACCCAGATTTTATATAGTTGGTAAAGTGTCATGAACAGAACTGAAGTGCCCATGTAGCCGTGGAGGTGAAATTCCTATCTTTGGTAACCTTCCTGAAAAATGCTGAATAGGGTAATTTATGGAGAAAGTTCTGTATTTGTCAGTATTGATGCTTCTCTAATGACTCCTAACCTTTCAAAACTGATTTAATTTCTTTTCTTTAAAAATAACAATTATAGAAACCCATGTACAATTATACAGTATTGGTAGTTTTTGTAATTTGAGTATTTAACACTAAATTGGCTGAATAAGGAACTGTTAAGGCAGTAGTCACAGCCCTGTATTTTTTCCTACCCCACAGCATTGGTGCAATATTTTATTTAATTTGTCTTAGTTGAGGAACAGAAGAGACTTAATATTCTCCCCAGGAACTATCCCAGGCTGTGGATCTACTACAGTAGGATCAGCAACTTTTATATGATGGAGGAACTCTGAGACTTCAACAGAAGCCTACCAAGCTTCAACATGGGACACCATAGAAATTGGCTATTTTGCTGTGCAATGCTCCATTGAGGAATCACTAAAGTTTGTCGATGTTATGCTCCAACTAATATACATTTTAGCAGTGGTTACCTGCAGCAAAGATCACAAAAGATTTCCAAATTGCTAGATTTGTGCATCCATCATTTATCTCATGGAATACCTTAACGTGCAAATAGTAAGTGACTATCAATATAAAATAATGCCCTCATTGCACTCTTCCAAGGGCATATAGTTGGTGCTTTCATTCTGAGGCAATCTAACATAACATAGCTCTTTAAAAGAGAGTGAGGGCAGATGTCTCCTTGAAGATAAGGGAACAGTACAGCCAGGATGGAGGATAAATACCTCTGCATAATCCCAAAAGAGAACAGCTACAACAAATCATAGGTAGAGTTTGCTCTAGCTGTCTATTTATAAGAGCAATTTTCAGATGCTTGGAGTAGCCAAAGACAGGGAGGCTAAAGTACTGGTCAAAGAGGATTGGTAAAATTGTACCAATATATGCTGATGATGGACAGAGAATGAGGTTCAGTTCCATTGGGCTGAATTTTTCTGTCGGCGAGCAGGAGGCTAACGTGAAAATAACGCAGGATGACATCAGGGGGAACCCCCGACTTCATGCCACCCCATTTATATTTTCAGGAAGGCGGGGGCACAGCGAGATCAGCTGTCCGCCTGCTGACCTGTCAATGGCCAATTGAGGCTGTTGATAGGACAATTAAAACAATTAAAGGACCTGCCTATCCAACCTGAAGGTTGTCGGGCAGGCCAAGAGCCCGGGCGGGGAATAGAAGAAGCATGAAACCTCATCCACCGGCGGGATGAGGTTTCATGTAGGGTTTAAAAAAGTTTATTAAAGTTTCAGTGAAATTTATTAACATGTCCCATCTTGTGTGACATTCTCACATGAGGAGGACATGTTAAGGATTTTTTTATTTTTCTATTTTTGAAGTTTATACAGCTGTCAGCGGTCTCCCTGAGGCAGCACTTTGCCTCAGGGAGATGTGTGTTTTTTCATGTGCATGCGCAAAAGAACACACTCTCGTATTTGGGGAATTCACCCCCCGCCCACACAGGAAGCGCATAGTGCTTCTTGGCAGGCATCATGCTGGGCGGGCCTTAATTGGCCCGCCCACTTAAAATGGCGGTGGGGCCCGCTTCTCCGGCGGGGATCGGCTCCCCGCCCGCCCAACAGACAGAAAATTCTGCCCATTATGTACAACAAGCAGTATGCACTGCAGCCAGGGAAACAAGTACTTGCCTAGTTCATCAAAGTAATTCTGCAATGGGCAGTAGTTCTATTACTGAATGATTATTTCCCTGAACTGGAAAGTGTTTATACATATTTTCATTACTTTTATAAGAAATAATGCTTTATTTTCTTCAAAATAAAAATGGAGGGGACTGCAAAGTGCGGTGAAATTGAATAAATTTGATTGAGTATTTCAGAGTGTGGGGTAAACACTTTTAGAACTAAAGCTTCATAGAAGTTTACAGTTTATTCAGCCTATCATGTCGGTGCCAGTTTTATTGCAGAACAATCCAAACATTTTCTACTGCTCTGTGCTTTTCCCACACCCATGTATATTCCTTTGCTGCAACTCTTTATCAATCTTTCCCTTAGCTAGTCTTTGTGGCAAAGCATTTCATGCTCCAAATAAAGGATTATCTGCAGTAAGATTTCTCTTGATCTATCCACATCCTTTGTAACAATTTTAAATTGAAAAACCCTTATCACTGACTCCCTGATCAGAAAAACTTATTTTCCCTATACACTTCATCAAACTCTTTAGAAAACATCTATGAAATGTTCTGTTGGGCTTTTCTGCTGGGTTGAAGTAGTTCCAATATATTGAGTCTTTCCTCAGAATTATAGTTTCTTATAATCCCCATTATACTGGTGAACTTATGTTGCACATAATCTATAGGTTTTGTCCATAGCTGTACACGACTTCTTCACTCTTATTCTCCATGCCTTAATTCATAAAATTCAAAATTCTGTTGGCATTCACACTTACAGGGAATTATGTATTTGACCCTCAAGACTCTATTGATCCCTTCAATATCTTTCTATTAAGTACATACTCCCATTCTTTGCTTTTCCTCACAAAATGTACTTTCTCACTTTAATCCACGTGAAATTGCACTTGTCATCTGCCTGCCTGTTCCACTAATCTGCCTGATTTTCTGAAGTCTTTTACAGTCTGTGTTGCTATTTGCCAAACCTCCTACTTTAGTGTCACCAGGAAATTTTAAGATAATGCTCCCAACATCTAACTCCAAATCATCTATATCCAGAGAATAAAAGTAGATGAGCATTGATTTCTGGTGCACATCACTTACAACCCTATTCCAAATGGAGCAGCACACAATTCCTATAACTCTTGTTTCCTATTTAATGGGCAGTATTTAATAACATCCCCCATGGCGTGTTTGGAAACAGGGAAGGCATTTACCAGGCGGGATGGTGCCGGGTGGGCCAACACCCCCTTCCTGCCTCCATTCCGATTAAGTCCATGGCTGGAAGGCTTGTGGATGGCCTTCCCACCCCGCTGCCAATTGAGCCTTGTAAGTGCCCAATTAATGGCCCCCTTCCTCCACCACCGTTATAAACTGTGCAGGTTGTTTGTGGTCTCCCGGGGTGTGGGTGGGGGTGGATGGGGGGTGTGGTCCCTCATTCAAAGGCATTCAGTGCTTGGTCAAGGGACCTGGCATCAGTGGGTGGGGCGGGGTGCTCACTGAGAGTCACACCCTGCCCTTGCTGCCAGCCCACCCATACCACCTCCCCCATGAACTCCCACTCCGCAGAGCCACACCCGCCTTCAATTACCTCTGGCCTAGAACACTCAATGATTCTGGACCTCCGGTGTACTCCCAACAGCAGCCACCGCCTCCCAGATGGCACTGCTGGGAAAAAGAGCTTCCAGCCGCTGAATGACCAGCACTTCTCGCCCCTGGGGCCTTCATTCCATGAAAAGCTTGCTGGTGACCTCTCAACTGCCTGACTGGCTCACGAAATGGCAGATTTTTCCAGCCTGCAGCCAAGACCCCTGATGCCTCCATAAAATTCCCCCCAATTAATTTAATGAGGGAATATTCTTTTTTTGTAGCTAGAACTCGGGCATTTGTTTCCTATGTTACCCTGCTCATTAATGCTCAATGCCAATTTGAGAAATGTCACTGGTATTATCTATGTTGGCAACAGGCAAACAGCATGGAATATGGATAGCCCTTTGCCTCTGTCAGGGAGAATCTGATAGACCTGCATCAGTGCAAGAATGCCCTGTGAACTCATTGTTGTCAGAAGTACTTACTGCCACTTGTACAGGGTTGAATAAAAACTAATGATTGATGATGAATCATCCTTTAGAAGTCCCCAGCATCACAGATGCCAGACTTCAGCCAATTCAATTCACTCCACGTGACATCAAGAAATGGCTGAAGGCACTGGATACTGACAATATTCCAGCAATAGTACTGAAGATTTGTGCTCCAGAACTTGACACACCCTTAGCTAAGCTGTTCTAGTACAGCTACAGAACAGGCATCTACCTGACGACGTACAAAATTGTCTGGATATGTCCTGTACACAAAAAGCACGACAAATTCAAGCCAGCCAACTACCACCCCATCAATCTAGTCTTGATCATCAGTAAAGTGAGGAAAGGGGTCATCAATAGTGCTATCAAAGAGCACTTGCTTAGCAATAACCTGCTCATTGATGCTCAGTTTGGATTCCGCCAGGATCACTCAGCTCCTGACCTCATTACAGCCTGAAACTACAGGCCAGTTAGCCTACCATCTGTCATAGGGAAAATGTTAGAAGCTATTATTAAAGATGTTATAGCAGGGCACTTAGAAAATGTCAAGGCAATAAGGCAGAGTCAACATGGTTTTGTAAAAGGGAAATCATGTTTAACCAATTTATTGGAGTTTTTTGAAGGAGTCACATGTGCTGTGGATAAAGGGAAACTGGTGGATGTACTGTATTTAGATTTTCAGAAGGCATTTGATAAAGTGCTACATCAAAGGTTATTACAGAAAATGAAAGCTAATGCTGTAAGAGGTAACATACTGGCATGGATAGAAGATTGGCTAACTACATGAAGCAGAGGGTTGACATAAATGAGTTTTTTTCTGGTTGGCAGGATGTGGCAAGTGGTGTGCCACAGGGATCAGTGTTGGGGCCTCAAATCTTTACAATTTATATAAATGACTTGGATGAAGGGACCGAAGGAATGGTTGCCAAATTTGCTGATGACACAAAGATAGGTAGGAAAGTAAGTTGTGAAGAGGACTTAAGGAGGCTGCAAAGTGACATAGATAGTTTAAGTGAGTGGGCAAAAATCTGGCAAATGGAGTATAATGTGGGCAAATGTGAGGATTGCAGAGCTCTGAGATTCAGATAGATCTGTGTGTCCTGGTGTATGAATCACAAAAGGTTAGTATGCAGGTACAGCAAGTAATTAGGAAAGCTAATAGAATGTTATCGTTTATTGTGAGGGGAATTGATGACAAAAGTAGGGAGGTTATGCTTCAGTTGTGCAGGGCATTGGTGAGACCACATCTGGAGTACTGCATACAGTATTGGTCTCCTTATTTAAGAAAGGATGTAAATGCATTAGAAGGAGTTCAGAGAAGGTTTAATAGACTAATACCAGGAATGGGCAGGTTTTCTCATGAGGAAAGGCTGGACAGGTTAGGCTTGTATCCACTGGAATTTAGAAGAGTAAGAGGCAACTTAATTGAAATCTTTAAGATCCATAGGGGGCACTGTTTAAAAATAAGGGGTCGCTCATTTAAGACAGAGATGAGGAGAATGGTTTTCTCTCAGGGGTAGTTAGCCTTTGGAACTCTTTTCTTTAAAAGACAGTGGAAGCAGAGTATTTGAATATTTTTAGGTATCTAGGTAGATTCTTGATTAGCGAGGGGGTGAAAGGTTATTGGGGGTTGGCAGGAATGTTGCGTTGAGCTTACATTCAGATCAGCCATGATCTTATTGAATGGCAGAGCAGGCTTGAGGGGCCGAGTGGCCTACTCTTGCTCCTAATTCGTATGTTTGTATGTACATACGTTCATATGAGTACCCCCTCCTCTTTATTCAATTTTTCCCATTTACAGGCATCCCCTAATCATGACCATCCCATTTGCAGCCCAGTACCAAGCCAAACAAGCCCATTGCCACTGACTGTAAGACGATGAGCACCATGCTGTGCCTTATCCCAGTTGAGCACACAGGCCTTGCCGCTCTCTGGAGAAAGACTACAACATGCATGTCATGCATAGCCCTGTAGCATGGCCTACAAAACCCCTGGAATGCCTTTAATCTCTTCCCTTGACTATGAGGTGCACAAAGCCCCAGGACTGCCTTTCATCTCTCACCCTGATCTCTTGGACCCAGACCAGGGTATATGACTGTCTTTCATTGAGCTATCCCACTCGCTCATGACTGATCACAACACAGTCTCCCTTCACCACACCACCCCCCTGCCCCACCTCCATGAGTTTCTGTGCAATCCATCCCTCTTGTGCCTCACCACCATAACTGTTCCCTGCCCTCCCTTCCTATTCTGGAGTCTGCATGCATTCCCTCCCATTCATATGGTTCGATTCCAATCCACCCCTTCTGTGTCTGCCTTCTAGTGTTTCATGCTGGGCTCTAGCTTCCCCACCCCCAGTCTCCCCTCTGCCTGCCCCATCCCCTTCTAACCCCACCATACCCCATTGACCCTCATGTCTCCATCATCCTTCCCCCACCCACTTTACAATCCCACCATACCCCTCTTCACTCCCATATGTCCATCATCTTTCCCTCCAACACTGCTTTTCCAACCCTTCCATACCCCATTGACTCCTCTGCCTCCGTCACTCCCCAGCCACCATTACCCCAGCACCCCCCCCCGCCCCGCCCCGGGTCACAATGCTGGTCTCTGTTTCAGAGTGCAGCCCTGCCTGAGACCCGCAGCACATTAAATGCTGTCCTCCCGACATATGGAGGACCCACCGTGAGCAGACCAACCCTACACCCCCACCAACACGGCATTACACTGCCATTGCTGAGAAACTGGAGCAGCGCTGTTACAGGTAGGCTTTGAATGTTGCACTCACTTTGAAGTGAGGTGGACAGCTGCACGCCACTTATTTCCAAACATGATTCAGACCGGTCTAATTTCCCACTGGTGTGGCGCAAGGTTGGGAGGGCGAACGTAATTCTGGCTTTAATGAGCATTCATGACATGGCATGCAAATAGCATTCTCGACATGGATCAGCAGGAAACCCGAACCGCCATTAGCCTGTCATGAAAGTGGTGAGGCGAAAATTTCAAACTGACCATCGGCTGAAGGGAATCTGATTTTTGACCTCTCCAAATTTTCTGCTCCCGCCCACAAAACCCGCCGACTGGAGGACCGGAAAATTCCACCCATACAGTCATTGGAGAAGGTGCAAAACAGATCCACTAAAATGATATCAGAACTAAGAGGCAAAGACTAGCATGAAAGACTGAACAGGCTGAGATTCTTTTTTCTCCAGAAAAGAGAAGACTAAGATCTGATCTGAGAAAGGTCTCTAAGATAATGAAAGGTTTTGATGGACTAGACATAGAAAAAATGTTTCCACTTATGGGCAAGACTAGAACTAGGGGCCATAAAAATAATATAGTCACAAATAAAACTAATAGGGAATTCAGAAAAGGTTTCTGTAACTAAAGAGTGGTTAAAACGTCAATTTCACCACCAAGAAGTAGTTGAGGCGGATAACATCAAGCATTCGAGGGGAAGCTAGAGGGAGAAAGGTATAGAAGGGTATGTTGATGGAGTTAGATGAAGCAGGGTGGAGCAGACTCATGTGGAGCATAATCACCAGCACAGAACTGCTAGGCCAAATGGCCCATTTCTGGGCACTAAATATTTTGGAATACTTTGTGGCTTTCTGCTAAAAACAGCGATATAGCACACAAACTTTTTTGTATTCATTCATGGGATATGGGTATCATTGGCATGGCCAGTATTTATTATTTATCCCTAATTGCCCTTGAGAATATTGTGGTGAGTCGCCTTCATGAACCGTTGCAATTCTGGAGGTGCTTAGGATGATATCAAGGAGGAAGTTCCACGATTTTGACCCAGCGACAGTGAAGGAATGGTGATATGGTTCCTCATCATGATAGTGTGATTTGGAGGAGAACTATCAGGTGATTGTGTTCCCATGCTCTGCTATCCTTGTTCTTTTAGATGGTAGAGGTCTTGAGTTAGGAAGGTGCTGTCGAAGGAGCCTTGGCAAGTTGCCTTAGTGTATCTTATCGAAGCACTGCAGCCATTGTATGCCAGTGATGGAGGGAGTGAACATTTAAGATGGTGGATGGGGTGTCAATTAAGTGTGCTGCCTTGTCCTGGATGGTGCTGAGCTCTTGAGTGTTGCTGGAGCTGCACTCAACTAGCAAATGGGGATTATTCAATCACATTCCTGATTTGTGCCTTATAGATGGTGGACAGGCACTGGAGAGACAAGAGGTGAGTTACACACCACAGAATTTCTAGTCTCTGACTTGCCATTGTAGCCATAGTATTTATGTGGTTGGTCCAGGTAAGTTTCTGGACAATGATAACCCCAGGTTGTAGATGAAATGGGAGATTCAGTGGTAGTAATGCCGTTGAATGTCAAAACAAAGTAAGACTTGCATTTATACAGTGCTTTTCATAACCACCGGACTTCTTAAAGTCCTTTACATCCAATGAAGTGCTCATGAAGTGTAATCACTGTTGTAAAGTCAAGGGTTAGATTCTCTCTTGTTCTCACATGTGAATGAACATTACTTTCTGCTTATAAGATTTAACCTGAATGTTATCCAGGTCTCGCTGCATGCAGGCACAGATTGCTTCATTAGATGAGGAGTTATGAATGGGACAGAACACAGAGAACATCCCCAATTCTGATTTTATAAAGCAGCTGCAGTTAGTTGCCCTGAAGAACTCCGGCAGTGATGTTCTGATTGGCTTCCAGCAAGCACAAATATTTTGTTTTGTGTTCGGTATGATCACTCCAGCTATTGGAGAGTTTCCTCCTGATTCCCAATTATCTTTACAAAGACTCCTTGATGCCACACTTGATCAGATGTTGCCTTGACGTTAAAGGCAGTCACTTTCACCTCACCATTGGAATTCAGCTCCTTTTACCATCTTTAGACCAAGGCTGTAATTAGGTCAGGAGCTAAGTGGTGCTGGCAGAACATAAATTAAGCATCATGTGCAGATTCTTGCCGAGTAAGTATGCTTGACAGCACTATCAATGACACCTTCCATCACTTTGCTGATGATTGCAAGTAGACTGAAAGGACACGTTATAAATGCCAGACTTACCTCCTCATCAAGAGCAAAAGTCAGGACTACCAAGTCTCGACAAACCTAGGAGTTTCCAAGCTGGGACAGGGAGAGGTCCCAAAGGGAGAGGGGACAGGGAGAGGTCCAAATAGAAGAGTCCCAGACAGGAGACAAAGACAGGGGACAGGGAAAGGTCCCAGTTACATTAAAAATATGGAAAAGGTCTGTGGCTAGAAGACTTTCTGAGGGCTCGGGAGAAGCCCTGACATTGAAGATGGCTTGGGAGAAGCCCTGGAGATCCAAGAAGGCAGCAGAAGGTTGATGGCTCATTGCTGCAGAACGTTGGGGCGAAGGTAATCCTTTGGAGCAGTAGTGTTCTGCTCGACATGGCAAAAGGGCTAAAGTTGTGCCTGTGAGCTGGTGCTTGAATGCAGATTCAGCAATCCAGGGGAACAGAATCTCGGGAGACGAGATTTAAACACTGCAAGGTGGTCAGTCATTGAGGCTGTCCGATTTGGAGCAACTTGTGGAGAGAATTCCAAGGCTTGATCTTCAAAGATGTAGACGGGAATCCCTCGTGAAAGAGACAGAGTTTCAGTGAGATTGGTTGACTCTCAATGTTTACTGGCGGCTGGGTGGGTTGTTGACTCTGTCTTGGTCACATTTAGCATTTATTGTGCAATGTGGTGTGTTCGACCACAGTTTGCCTGTTAATTCACGTACTTCATATTAACCCTGAATTATAGAGTATAAGATAGATATTGTAAATTGTTTTATCTTTCTGAACTTGTATAGTAAAGCTTGTTTTGGTTTGTTCAAAACCCGTGGAATCTTGTAGCTTTATTCACTGAACAAGTGTCTTGAATCTCAAACTTTGTCTAATTTTAGCAAAACGTTATTTGTCTCCAACCAGATCTTACCAGAAAACCTGAGGGTCTGGTCTACGATCATAACATAAATTGCAGGCTCTTGCGGGAATTCGAATCCACAGACAAGTAAGAGTGCTGGTACATGCTTACGTTAAGGTTGATAAGATTTCCATGGTGAATTTTACTATACTGACTGAAAAGCAGAAAGGTTTTGTCAATTGCTACGACTTTTCTGGAGAGAGAAAGTTTATCCCTGAATGATTTGCAGCAATTAACCAAAGCTAGATTAATCGCATTAGCAGAAATGTTGAAGTTAGAGTTAAAAGCAGGGCTAAGAAAGCAAACGTAATTGAGGTAATAGCATCGCATCTGGGACTGGAAGAAGGAAAAGTTAATCCAAATATCAATTATTTAGTGTGTTGGCTAGAATTCAATTGAAATGAAGCATCATGAGATAGAAAAAGAAATTAAAAAGTTTGAACTTGAAAAAGAGGAAAAAAAAGATGTGAAAGTTTGAACTTGAACTGCAGAAAGTGAAGCTAGCAGAGGAGGAAAAAGAGAAAGAGTGAATGAAATGGAAATGTGAAAGCTTGAACTCCAACTCCAGAGAGAGGAAGAAATTACAGTGTGAATTGGCTAAAGAAAAGCTTAGGTTACATGGTTTAAGAGAACTGTTCCAATCAATCAAGATGATCAAGAATGAAAGTAATGTAAAGAAACGAATATGTTTTCTTTGCCGTAAGATGGAGCCTATAAAAGCAAATTGTTGGAAGCTGAATGATAAATTAGTGTCAGTAATAGGGAGGCTTAAGGAGTCTTTAGAAAAGGCTGTACCAGAAAAGGAAATGAGTGTTAAAACAGTGTCAAGTGAAATGTGTTCCCTCAGAACCTACTAGAATGGGGAATGAGGCTCATGATAGTCAAGGGGATTCTTCCCTGAAGACTGCTAAAATGAGGCAGGTTGCTAAAGGTTGTAGAAACTTGGTTTTGAAGGGAGAGGTATTCACTTACTCCTCCCACAAAACAATGAAACAAATTAACATCTTGAGAGCTAGTGAGACAGATCAGACATTGATGGTGGCTGATGATACAATTTGTGTTCCAGATGGCTTGATGGACGAGAAAGTCTTAATTGCGGATCTTTATGGAGCTTATGAACCTGTCCCCCTGAGTAAAGTTAATTTACAAAGTGACTTAGTAAACAGAATTGTTACTGTGATAATTGTTCCTAGTTAACTTTTGGAAGTGTTGGATTTCATACATGGTAATAATTCGGCAAGTTCAAAATTTTACAATCTCTGAGTTTCAAGAGAGCCATTTGAAGTGAGAGAAACTGAGATTTTGTAGGAGTAACATCCTAGACTCTTTCCCGATTGTGCAGTAGCTACAGCCCAAGCTCGTAAAGCTAGACAGGATGAAATACAAAATCCACTGGCCCAAGACCAAGAAAAGTTAGTATCAGAATGTCAAAGCCTGCGTGAGGAATTAGGCTCTAATAAGGGAAAACTGATTGGTGTAGAGAATCAACTTTCATGCACAAAAGATGAGGTTGCTAATGAAAAATTGAGAACTAGTGAGAGCACTGGATTGTTGGTCACAGAAGGTAGAACACTTGAATGAGGACTTAAGACGTCTAAATGAGAAAGTTGTAGAATCGAATTCAACAGAGATAGGTTTTCAATGAAAACTTGATGAACTTCAAATATCAGAAGTCTCCATTAAGTATCGTGAAAAGTGCCCTGAATGGGAGAAGCAATTGCTGTTGAATCAGAACATTTGGTTGAATGCAGAATTAAAAACTAAAACTGACGAACGGTTAGAATGTCATTGTGAAAACAGCAATGACTTGACATACCAGACACTTAACTTTATTACAGAGAGCTTTTCAGATGTAACATGCTTGAGCCTGGTCCTCGACAAGAATGCCCTGCCCCCTGGATTACCCATGCTTAGAGCACATTGGTCGGAGCTGCCAAGAACAATCACATGACCCCTGATAGACAATAGGAAAGGCTATAACTTCAGTTGCTACATTTCCTCCCCTTTTAGTTTTTTTTACAAGTTTCTATGTAGAGAGAATATTTGAATATCCCACAACATATACATATATACAATTAAGGTGATTAAAGATTAAGTCTCTGAGGTGGTTTCCTTATTCAGTCAGCGCAGCGTTGCAGGAATCGCAGCACAAGATACATCATTAGAAAGTGGCAGTTCAAGGTTTAGCAACTATACAAAGATATCGGGCATGTCTATTCTAGGTCAATCTGCCACCTCAGAGGTTAATGCTTTGATGTTAATCACAGGGAGAATAGCTGGTTGTCGGAATGTCTCTCTATTCTGAAGATGATCCACATGTTTTCGAACAATTCGGTCTTCCACTTCCACCTGGAAGGACAAGAGACCAATTTCTGAGACAAGTGTACCAGGAAACCAACAAGGTCCATTTCCAAAATTCTGCATGAATACTGTGTCTCCTGCTGTTAATCTGCAAGCTTTGCTATGAATATTGTTATCCGATTTTTGATTATTCTGATTCTTCTCTACCTTCCCCTCTAAGTTTGGAAACACCAACTTTGTGCGTAGGGGATGTTTCATCAATAATTCAGATGGTGTTGAACCCGTAGTTGAATGAGGTGTCGTTCAATAGCTGAGAAGAAAGCAAGAAAATCAAGTTTCTACAGTGCCTTCTGATGACCTCTTCATTCCAGGTTTGAAAGTTTGCACAGCTCTTTCAGCTAAACCATTTGATGAGAGTTGATACGGTGCTGTTTTAATATATCTGATTTCATTTAAACTCATGAATCTCTGAAACTCTATACTGGTAAAGACTGTACCATTATCTGAAATGATGACTTCTGGTATGCCATGTATGCTAAAACTATGATGTGGCTTTTCAATAGTTGCGCACAATGTCGCTGATCTGGTTTCTATCACATCAACCCATTTAGAATGCATATCTACGATCAATAAAACATGGTACCTAAGAATGGTCCTACATAATGTAACCCAGGGTCAAGCAGCCCACTCCCACAGATGCAATGGAGCTGAAACAGGTTCTGTTGTTGTTGACAATGGAGGCAGTGCTTGACCATGCTTTCAAAGTCACTGTCAATGCCTGGCCACCAGGCATAGATTTGCACAAGCATTTTCATCTTCGATGTGCTTTGATGCACTATGAAGCTCTGTCGAGAGTGGTTCTCTTCCTTGAGAAGGGACGACAACTCTTGATCCCCATAACAAGATTCGATCTTGACAACTTAACATTGATTTTCAGGCATGGAATGGTCTCACCTCTTCAGACACTGGTGAATTTGATCATCCTTGCATTGCAAAGTCTCGGGCTTTTGACAAAATTGGATTTCTTTTTTGTCCAATTTCTAATTTGGTTCACACACAGGTGAAGAATCCAAGAAATTCAGTATAAGCACATCTTCTTGTGGCACTGGAACATGTACAATGCTATCTGGTAATGAGAAATTACTGAATGCGTCCACATTTGCAATATACAAGCCAGGACGGCGCATAAAAATATATTCATACACAAATATATCAAAGCCCAATGTTGAATTTTTGTTGATGCTATTGGCAGAATGGCCTTGTCCTCATTGAATAAACCCATTAATAGTTTATGGTCCAACACAATGGTGAAATGTCATCCATGCAGATACTGGTAGAATTTCTTCACTCCAAATATCACTGATAAACCTTCCTTTTCTAGTTGAGAACAACCCTTCCTGGCTGCAGAGAGGGTTCTGGAGACATAGTAAATTGGCCTTTCTGATCAGATTTCTGACTTTTTTTTTCTGTTTGCCGTAGAGTTTTGTCTCGTTCTTCATTCTGATTTCACAGTTGGCCAAATTTCTCTGGTGAAGTCTTAATCCATTGGGTAGTTGAACTACCCATGGCTTCATTATCCACTTGCATCTTGGAAAGTTCTACAACTTTTCCTTCTAATGCCACTTTTGTTTCATTCGACTGATTCTTCAGCTCTTCAGTCTCTTTCTTGTGCCTCTTGGCTTCCTCCTGGAATATTCAACATAGTTGAGTCTTCTCTGCTACCTGTTTCTTCAGTTTGTTCAGAGTGGCACTAAATTCATTTTGGTTCCCTTCATGATTTTCCAGAGGAAACAACTCCAAGCTGAGGGATCCTTGCAGCTTGTGAAAGTCCTTCAATTCTCCTAAGTCGTCCTGAAATACACGATCATATTTCTTTAGCAGGGACTCTTCCTGCTCTCAAGTGAAATATTTCGGACCAGTTAAGCTTGATTTCTTGTAACCAATCTCAGCCCAGAAGACTAGATTCTTCATCTCTCAATATGACTACTGGAAGCTGACCTGTCTGTTGCCTATAAGACACAGGTACTGTGGCGATGCCCTTTACCTGCTCCAGATTCACTGGCTGGGTACCTTCATTTAAGTAATTAAGTGTGTGCTCTCCCACTGCTGTGGTCGAGGCTCCTGTATCTACTTCCACTATTTGTGGCTTCCCATTAACTTCGATTGTGACAGTAATGGGTTCTGTTTTTACAGCTGTGATGTTGTACAGGGAATAGATGTCGGTATCACCAGATTCAGGTTCCGTTGTATTATTCAATTCAATCATAGTAGCTTGCCGCCTTACAGGCTGTTTCAATTTCGCCCTGCGTTGCTTTATTATGTGACCTTTCTTATGGCAGTAAAAGCATTCTGCCTCCTTGAATCTGCAGGTATTTGATACGTGGTCACCCCCACATCTATACTAGATTAATCTCGGAGTTGCTGCTGAAATGTTTCTACTAGGCCTTTTCATTTTTCTAACAGTGGACATTGCCTCTCGCTTCGATGCTATGTCTCTGGTTTTTATGCTACCCCCGGTGGTAGGTTTCCAGCCCACATGAAGAACAGTGCCATGTTGTACATGTTGTAAAGCCTGCGAGTTTCTCGCAGCGCTTTCCATGGCGAGTGCTATTTCCATGACATGCTTCAAATTGATGTCAACTTCTGTGATCAAACAGTGCTGAATGGAGTCGTCGTGCACTCCACAAATGAATCAGCCCTGCAGCATGTCATTGAGTGTGTCTCTGAAGTCGCGGTGTTCTGTCAACTGCTTCAACTTTGCTATATAGGTTGGGGCAGACTCTCCTGGGGCCCTTATTCTGGAATTAAATTTAAACCTCTGCATTATTACGGATGGCTTTGGCTGGTAATGCGTTCTCACGAGGTCCATTAATTCGTTAAAGGACTTAGAATTGGGCACGTTCAGGGCCAACAGGCTGTGGATAAGATTGTATGTCTTGCTACCATATACACTCAAAAGAATTGCTTTCTGCTTGTCCTCTGTGGTAATTTTGCTTGCTACAAAATGAAAACCAAGGTGCTCTACATATCGGCTCCAGTCTTCCATAGTCGCATTGTAAGGATCAATTCTACCAAAGAGTGGCATGACTGATGAGTATTGGTTTCTTTTTTCTTAAGATTCGATGTACTCACATTAACAAGGCAAGGTGCAGTGTCGGAGCTATTTTACCCTCATTGGCAAATGTAATGACTTGCATTCATTTCAACAAGTTTCAACAAGAAACAGTTAACTTTACTGCAGAGAGCTTTCCAGATGCTATATGCTTGAACACGGTCCTCAACAAGAAAATCCCACCCGCCTGATTACCTGCATTTAGGGCTCATTGGTTGGAGCCTCCAAGAACAATCACGTGACCCTTAAAAGACAGTAGAAGAGGCTATACCTTCAGGTACTACAGGTGGGCAGTATGGAAGAGCAGATCTAGACTTTAAAAGCAGGTAAGGAAAATTTGAAGAAACAGATTGAGGATCTACTGAGTGAATTGGAAAAGACTAAGACGTAGTCAGTGACCATGGAAGAAAGATTCTGAAATGAACTGAATGCTCATGGAAGTTGTTAAGCTTGTATAAGGATTTCACAGATAACTTTGAAACAAAGCCAACTGAACTCACCAGAGCAATTGCTAAGCTGAATGGAAAGGTTAATAAGCTTGGAAAAGAATTGGAAAATACAAGAGTAAACAAATGTTTGGATGAAATTATTGAAAAATTGGAGATACAGGTTCCATTTTTCAAGTGTCAGTGAGAAATAAATGAACAGATTCAAAAGCTGTGCCACATCTCTTGGACAAGCTAGAAAATGACTTGCGTAAATAGAGGAAAACTTCCTCGGTGCAAGTTTATTCATCTGGTGTTGATCAAAACAATGAAAAGAGACAGCTTGTTATGGAGGAAGTGATTGAGGAAGATCATTTTGAAGCTGGCTGCCAATCAGACATATACAGCTTCCGTTGCAAATGTAAAGGACCCATTGAAGACATGTTTACATTAACAGAGGAGAACAGTAAGGAAAAACCCAAGTTCTTCCGTATTAACATTGAGAAACCTAGTCTGACTAAAATACATCCATATGTGAAAAGGGCAAGACCACCAGAGTGATGGTTTGCAGTCACACCAGCAAGTTTGAAAACCCTGGTAGAAAATAGAGATACAAGCTCATCAAGATGTTTCTAAAGAAAAAGCTAATGTATCTTCACTGCCTTTGGTTGACCACGAAAAGATTATGACCAAAAAACATATGGTTGGTGTTATATTTAGAGTTTAAAGAAATGGTGTAGGAGAAAATACAGATTCTGAGTTATGACAATTCTATGATATTTAAATCCTGTCATCCTAATTATTACATGTACTGGCTTTTGTTTTGGTTAAGCCCTGGTATCTCTATAATACGACATGTGTAATTGTGGAACAAAGTGAAAAGTTTGTCTGCTCAGTATGTAATAAGCTATTTGTTAGAAGTTTATGATGTTAAGTACTTCTTGTAAAGCCAGTGTAAAGAAATCTTGCGCATAGTCAAGCACTCTGTTGGGAACGTCAGAGTTACCTTCTCGTCAAGAGCAGAAGTCGGAAACCACAAGGGAGGAATCATCCCAGGTTTGCACTAAGTGCAGTAGCAGGCAGGAAAAATGACGTTTCACCCACCGGCCACAATGGCGGCTCCTCATGCCATATTGTCCCGAACCCACCGCATTAATTATCCATTCCCGGGAAACACGCCGTTTCAATGGTGGGCGAACTCTCATTCGCTTGCCATGCCGTTACCTTGCCGCTTTCTCACGCTGAGTGCCATATCTGAAGTGCATCTGTGCGCACATCCCTCAGTGCTCCTAGCACAGGACTGCTGCACAGAAGACATGGCCTGAAAGGCAAGAAGACTGCAGCCGGTTTAATGATGTGCCCCTTGAGTGCCTTTTGGACACAATGGAGGCCCACCATGATGTCCTTTACACCCACTCTGACCGCAGGAGGGGCAGCAACATCAATAATCCAGCATGGGAGGGGCTGGTAGCGATGGTCAGTGCCAATGCCCTGCAAAAGAGGACAGCCACCCAGTGCCGCATGAATGGTGTGATGAATGGTCTCCTCCAAGATGCCAGGGTAAGCTACTCTTCTCAACACTCTCAACTCATACACTCACAAACCCATCACATATCCACAGGAATCTCACACATTAAGGGACAACACTATTAACTCTCACACACACCCTTACATCTCCATCAGGCTCATACCCTCTTGAGCTCGCTTCCACATTCCATCCAGGTCTCCGCTCACCACACAAACATTCCCTGCAGTGCCATGTGTCCTGCTCACACTCTCTCCATCTGTTTTCATGCAGGAGAAGCTGGCTCACAACAGCAGGGAGAGGTCCCATGGGGAGGAGACCGGTGGGGGTGGGTGGGAGGTGGTGGAGTGGCCCACATTAGGCCCCTCTCTCACTTTGAGGAGGGTGCCATCGTGCTGACAGGGTGAGGATGTGGACAGTGCCTGCGGCAACGGTGAGGTTGGTGACGAACATCCATGTGAAGATCCTGCACCACATCATCCATCTCTCAATGCAAATGTGAGTGCTCCCTCTCCTGCTTTTGACTCTGCTGCCATGCACTAATTATCTCTGGTTCACAGGGAGCTCTGCCAAACAACCAACACCGTCAGCCAGCCAGTCCCTCAGTTCCATCCAGGTCCTCACCTCCAGCCAAGAGGACTCCTCCTCCATTGAAGAGCTGGAAATAAGCAGCCTGGAAGACCCATCACAGCGCTTACTCACACCCTCCACCAGCGCAGAGACACACACCTTGGTGGGACCTAGATCTAGAGCAGGCTCAGGTTCACAATCTGGTGGTTACCACATGGACACGTGTCCGCAGCAGGAGGAGGCAGGTTCAGCCGAGCTCTCCAGCGCTCAGAGGACTGCTGGGGAAGAGGCATCTGTGAGGTCTGAGTCAGATGACGAACCTTTGAATTTGGCCTCCCAACTTATCGTGGAGAGTCATCAGAAGGCGAGGGAACATCTTGCAGAGCTGCTGGAAGCCCTCAACAAAGTGGCACGAGAGTCAGAGGAGTGTGCCCGCCTGTTCTCTGATGAAGTGCTGCCCACCTGTGTGCTTATGGAGGTCTCCATGGGGAGGATGGCGATGCCATCCCTGGTCCAGCAGAATGTGGAGATGTGTGCAGACCTGCACTCTAACGTAGTTGCCATGGGTGGCTTCTTGCAAGGGTGACACAAGAGGGAAACAGACTACCTCAACATCCCCCAGGTGCTCCTACCCTTCAGGCCTGGGCCCTCGCGCACCCGAAGGGAGAAGGAGAGGCAGCTGGACACCCTGGGTCATCCACTCAGGAATTTCAGAGGCTGCCGGCTCCCTCTGAGTCGCCATTGCCTGTGATTCCCTCAACCTCGTCATCTGTGACCGCAGAGGGAGCAGCTGGCCCACAGGACAGCCAAAGCAAACCGGGACCCCCAAGGCCTCAGCTCTCCAGAGGACCTATATCAAAGGCATCAGAGGCAACAGGGCCAACCATTGCACAGGCTGTCTCTGCCCCTGCTGCAGATGTCAGGGCAGCAACTAGAAGTCTAAGGCGTTCAAAAGTTAAGAAATTCTGATCACAGTTGGTTGCACAGGTGAACACATTTTGTCACTTTACAATCTGGAAATATATTCACTTTCACTGAATAATGTGTAATGGTATCTTTCAGCTTCATTGACAAGCCTCGCAAGTCCTCCCACTGCATCCCCCCAACTAGCAGTTCAGCTGCACGCAGACAGCCCATGAGTGATTCTGGAGGGGGAAGTGTGTGTGTGGCAGGGTCTTTCAGAGCCTCGTGCAAGCACTCTCCCATGCACATGGAGTCTTCCTCCATCACACTCATCTCAATGTCCTGAGTATTTTCAATGCAGCCTGCTGCAGTTCTCTTTCAGTTGTCCACCTGAGCTGACCCGCATCTCCGCCCAACCCACTGATCACACTCCCATGCAGCACCTGATCTCCACCACAACTTTCGTTTCACTTTTGATTTAGCCAGCATGGTAGCGCTACAGTTTGTCTTTCACTCCCTTGTTCTTTCCCCTCCTTCACTCACCCTTCCCCCATCACTGTTGACTCCCCAGCATCACCTTCCACCTCACCTCTGTGACCTACCAGCCACAACCCTTTTCTTTCCCTCGGGGATTTCTAGGTGAACGTGCATGTTGCCTTCCTTCCTGAAAATCCCACCCCCTTCCATATTAAACCCCCCGATCTCCTCCTTCCCACCCCTATGGTCCGTGTCTGTCTCTGAGTCTCCACCAAGCACCCACGCCGTTCCTTCTATTGATCTCTTACCACCTCACTCTACCCTCAGTCATTCTCACCATTCTCTCGCACCACGCCCACCCTCAGTTCGCTCCCCATGAGGTAGTCATCAGCTTATCAAAGCCCTCCCTAACCCGTTCACTTGGACAACCCCCCTCTCCGGACTCGTTCCCCCCTTGGAATTCCTTTCCCCCACCTTAGTCGTTCCCCCTTCCTGATTCCTTCAGGACCCTTACTTCTTCCTCCACCTTTACTCCTTCCCCTCTCCAGATTCCTTCCTCCACCCTTATTTCTTCCTTCACCCTTACTCTATCCCCCACCTTTACTCTATCCCCCTTCCTGACTCCTTCAGACACCCATACTTCTTCCTCTAGCCTTACTCCTTCCCCCTTCATGACTCCTTCCCCACCCTAACTTCTTCCTCCATCCCTACTTGTTCCCCCTTCCTGACTCCTTTAGACACTCTCACTTCTTCTTCCAGCCTTACTTGTTCCTCCACCCTTACTCATTCCCCTCTCCGCACTCCTTCCTTCCCCCGGACACAATCCTTCCCTGGACACCTTCCCCTCTCCATGCTCCTTCCTCCCGCTGGACTCCTTCCTCCACCTGGACTCTTACCCCTTTCCGCACACCTTCTCTCCTCTGAGCTCCTTCCCTTACACCTTCTATCCCTTAATACCTCTGTTGCTGGAGCTGCAAAGACAAGCTTGGGAACATCAGGAAGGGATATCTGCTGCACATCTCAGATTACAAGGCACCACGGAGGAGTCTGTCCGTCTTCAGCACCAGCATTCCAAAACACCAAAGTCAACACTGGCAGGGTGGCAGCTGCCATGGAGACCTTAGTCCTGGTCATAGGTCCTGCACAGCTGCATAGGCTGAACTCCACTGCTGACGCCATAGTCAACCTCCAACAGTGTCAACGTGAGAGGGGTGCAGGGCAGTTCAACCTCACTCCAGCTGCCCCTTCTCCTTAAGGGGACAGCCAGAGTCCCTCAGGCACCCACAGAGATGGGGATCAGCAGGTGCACAACCTGGGGCCATCCACCCAGTTGACTCCAGGAGTGTCCGGCCCATCCGAATCCCCTCTTCCTGTGACTACAGCAACTCCAGCTCCACAAGCCGAGTAGGGTGCCACTGCCACACAGCAGGACCCCAAAAACAGACTGGAGCCCCCCAGGTCTTTGCCCTCCAGAGGATGCCCATCAAGGTCATCACAGACAAGGTGTAGCAGACAGCAGGCTGCCTCAACCTCTGCTGTGGATGTTGGGGGAGCACTAAGGTGTAATGGCAGGCTTAGGAAGGTTAAGCGAATGTAGTTGCACAGCCTGGACAAGTGCTGAAGGCTGACAAAGATCAGGTGCATTTAAAGTTTCATGACTGTTTCTCCATGATATGACACTGATCACAAAGTGCAAGCGAGCTGTCCTCAGCCAGACAGGAGTCAGACATTCACAGAGGCAAATTGAAGAACTATGGAGTGTCCTCACTGCATCCCGTCATCATCATCCACAAATCCTGCGGTCGCGAGGGCCTTCTGTGTGCGCCTGGCTCAGCTGACTAGTGTGATAACCTCATTGCTGGAATCCTCCCCTCCGAGGACCTCATCACCGTCATCCATTTCAATGCTCTCCTCATCGGAGGATATGTGCAGCTCCTCCATCTCCTCCTCAGTCAGTTCCTCCCCACTTTGCAATGCCAGTTATAGAGTGCACAGCAAGTGATGATGATGCACGGCACCCTCTGGGGACTGCATTGCAGTGCTCCACCAGACCTGTCGAGGTACCTGAACCTCATTTTAAAATGCCTATAGTTTGCTCCACCAAAGTCCGGGTCGCAGCATAAGCCTCGTTGTACTGTCAATCCGCTGCAATCTGAGGCTGCCACATGGTAGCCCTTGTCCCCGAGGAGCCAACCCTGCAGCATCTCTGGACCCTGGAAGATGTTAGGCATCTGAGACTGGCTAAGGATGTAGAAGTCATGGATGCTCCCTGGGAATTTTGCGCAGAGCTGCAGGATGTGTTTGTGGTGGTCGCACACCAGCTGAACATTCAGCGAGTGGAAGCCCTTGTGGTTGACATAGATGACTGATTGTTGCTATGGAGATCTAAGTAACATGTGAATGCAGTCAATAGTACCCTGCACCAGTGGAAAACCTGTGATCTGCACAAATCCCAGCGCTCTTGCTTTCTGGCTTTCCTAATCCCGGGCGAAATGCACAAAGTTCTGTGCCTTCTTGAAGATGGCATCCATGACATCCTCTTGTGCGTGGAGCCTTGCGAGATCCACACGGGTCACCTGTGGAGCCCTGGAAGGAGCCACTGCCATAAATATTGACCGAGGTCACTTTCATTGCCACTAGCAGTGGATGCCTTTCATGTCATCCATTGAAACATATAAGATCCTGAGCGGTCTTGACAGGGTGGATATGGAGAGGATGTTTCCTCCTGTGGGAGGATCTAGAACTAGGGGTCACTGTTTAAAAATAAGGGGTTGCCCATTTAAAACGGAGATAAGGTGCAATTCTTTCACTCAGAGGATTGTGAGTCTTTGGAACTCTTTGCCTGAAAAGGTGGTGGAATTAGAGTCTTTGAATATTTTTATATTTAAATATTAAGGCAGAGGTGGATAGATTCTTGGTAAGCAAAGAAGTGATAAGGTTATTGGCGATTGGAAGGATGCAGATTTCAGGTTACTGTCAGATCAGCCATGTTCTTATTAAATGGCAGAGCAGGCTCAAGGGGCTGAATGGCCAACTCCTGCATCTAATTCGCATGTTCATATCTTCATATGGATGTCACCATGGTGCCAAATCCTGCAGCAGGTGGCATATGTGACCAACCAGTTCCTAGACACGTGCAATCTTTGGTTACACTGATTCTCAGTCATCTGCAGGAATGACAAGTGCCATCTATTGACCCTGGGTCCAGTAAGCTGTGGATCTTCAGCTGCGTGTGCAGCAGGCCCTGTCTCCCCTTCATGTTGAGGGAGCTCCTCCTCCCTTTGCTGAGCCAGGTGCCTCCGCCACTCTCTTCTTCTTCTTCCATGGTCTCTGGAAGCTATGAGACATATTGCTAAATCACCAGGTTGCATGATGCTGATGTTCTCCTCCTGCAGGATCAAAGAGAGAGAAGTGTGGGTTAGCATGGGCATACTAAGAACCTTTCTTGATTAAGTCTGAAGGTAATTTCACACATGCAGGAAAATGCTGGCCGCCACTTGGACAGCCAGAATGTAGTGCACTCACTGGCTGTCTGAAATCTTACCCACATCCACGCCTCTCCACTTGACCAATTGGCGGCAGCTTCACCCATTGGACTACATGCTGTGCTCTCAGCTCAGGTGCAGGCATTCTCCTTACCCGCACTGCAAGTCTGCGCTGTTAGCTTGAACCATGAAGGATACTGGTCCACAGCTTAAGAAAGACATTGCAAGGGGCTGTGAGTACTTTCACCAGTGACTGCACCATGGCCACATTTCGCATAATTAGGGGAATTGATAGCATCCCTTGTAAGCAGGATTGAGAGTCCCACATGGTATGTTGCCTGCTCGGTGCCAGGGTGAGGGACATCTCTGACCAGCTTGAAAGGATATTGGAGAGGGAGGGCGAGGATCCAGTTGTTGTGGTCCACGTTGGGACAAACAACATGGGTAAGACTAGGAAATAGGACCTGTTTGGGGATTATTAGGAACTAGGAACTCAAGTAAAGAACAGGTCCTCAAGGGTTATAATCTCTGGATTACTACCCGAGCCACGTGCAAATTGGCATAGGGACGCGAGAATAAGGGAAGTAAACACGTGGCTAAAGGAGTGGTGTGGCAAAGAGGGCTTCCATTTTGTGGGGCACTGACATCAGTATTGGAACAGGAGGGATCTGTACCATTGGGACGGTCTCCACCTGAACCGATCTGGGACCAATGTTCTAGCGAAAAGGGTAAATAGGGTGGTCAACAGGCCTTTAAACTAGAAAGTGGGGGGCGGGGGGAGGAAAGGGTAAAATTCCAAGAAGTATGATTAATGGGAAACAAAGCAGCAGGTTAGCATGTGGGGGGTGGATTCAACTTCATGGAAAATTATGGAAAAACTGAAAAGAAAGGAGAGCCCAGGAGAGGCTATTAAAGTCCCCAGAACACAAAATAGGACAGAGTGTTTGGAAAGGGCTAGGAATCTAACTTCAAGCACATCAGGTAAAGGGACGACAATGAGAAAGGGGATGGGAAATACAGGACTGAAGGCGTTGTATCTGAATGCACGCTGTATACAAAATAAGATAAATGAGCTTGTGGCACAGATTGAAATTGGCAGGTATGATGTGGTGGGTATCACGGAGACATGGCTGCAAGGGGATCAGGACTGGGAGCTAAATATCCAAGGATATACATCCTATCGAAAAGATAGGCAGGTTGGCAGAGGAGGTGGGGTTGCTTTGTTAGTAAGGAATGAAATTAAATCGATAGCAAGAAATGATGTAGGGTCAGATGATGTGGAATCTGTGTGGTTAGAGTTGAGGAATCGCAAAGGTAAAAAACCCTAATGGTAGTTATGTACAGGCCTCCGAACAGTACTCAGGATGTGGAGCACAAGATACACCAGGGATAGAAAAGGCATGTAAGAAAGGCAAGGTTACAGTGATCATGGGGGATTTCAATATGCAGGTAGACTGGGAAAATCAGGTTGGTAGTGGATCCCAAGAAAAGGAATTTGTGGAATGTCTACAAGATGGCTTTTTGGAGCAGCTTGTGGTGGAGCCCACTAGGGAACAGATTTAGTGATGTGTAATGAGGCAGAATTGATAAGGGAGCTTAAGGTGAAGGAACCCTTAGGAGGAAGTGACCATGATATGATAGAATTTACCCTGCAATTTGAGAGGAGAAAGCTGGAATCAGATGTAACAGTATTACAGTTGAATAAAGGCAACTACAGAGGCATGAGGGAGGAGCTGACCAGAATTGACTGGGAGATGAGCCTAGCAGGAAAGACAGTGGAACAGCAATGGCAGGAGTTTCTGGGAGTAATTTGGGAGACACAGCAAAAAATCATTCCTGGGAAGAAGAAGCATACTAAAGGGAGGACGAGGCAACCATGGCTGACAAGGGAAGTCAGGGACAGCATAAAAGCTAAAGAGAAAGCAGACAATACGGCAAAGAGCAGGGGGAAACCAAAGGATTGGGAAGCCTACAAAGACCAACAGAGGACAACTAAAAAAGAAATAAGGAGGGAGAAGATTAAGTATGAGGGTAAACTAGCCAATAATATAAAAGAAGCTTGCAAGAGTTTTTTTAGATATATAAGGGGTAAGAGAGAGGCAAAGGTGGACATTGGGCTGCTGGAAAATGACGCTGGAGAAGTAGTAGTGGGGAACAAAGAAATGGCGGAGGAACTGCATTGGTACTTTGCATCAGTCTTCACTGTGGAAGACACAAGTAACCTCCCCAAAGTTCAAGGGAGTCAGGGGGCAGATGTGAGTATGGTGGCCATTACCAAGGAGAAGGTGCTAGAAAAACTGAAAGGTCTAAAGGTGGATAAATCACCTGGACCAGATGGATTACACTCCAGAGTTCTGAAGGAGATAGCTGAACAGATAGTGGAGGCGTTAGTGGTGATCTTTCAGGAATCACTCGAGTCAGGGAGGGTCCCAGAGGACTGGAAAATCGTTAATGTAACCCCCCTGTTTAAGAAGGGAGTGAGGCAAAAGACGGGAAATTATAGGCCAATTAGCCTGAGGTTGTTGGTAAGATTTTAGAGTCCATTATTAAGGATGAGATTTCAGAATACTTGGAAGTGCATGGTAAAATCGGGCACAGTCAGCATGGTTTCATCAAGGGGAGGTCATGCCTGACAAGTCTGTTAGAATTCTTTGAGGAGTTAATGAGTAGGTTAGACGAAGGAGAGCCAATGGATGTTATCTACTTGGACTTCCAGAAGGCCTTTGACAAGGTGCCGCACAGGAGGCTGCTCAGTAAGATAAGAGCCCATGGTGTTAGAGGCAAGGTATAAGCATGGATAGAAGATTGGCTGTCTGGCAGGAGGCAGAGAGTGGGGATAAGGGGGTCCTTCTCAGGATGGCGGCCGGTGACTAATGGAGTTCTGCAGGGGTCAGTGTTGGGATCACAACTTTTCACTTTTTACATTATTGATCTAGATGAAGGAACTGAGGGCATCCTGGCTAAGTTTGCAGATGATACAAAGATAGGTGGAGGGACAGTTAGTATTGGAGAAGCGGGAGGGCTGCAGAAGGATTTGGACAGGTTAGGAAATGGGCAAAGAAGTGGCAGATGGAATACAACGTGGGCAAGTGTGAGGTCATGCACTTTGGTAAGAAGAATAGAGGCATAGACTATTTTCTAAATGGGGAGAGGATTCAGAAATCTGGAGTGCAAAGGGACTTGGGAGTCCTAGTCCAGGATTCTCTTAAGGTTAACTTGCAGGTTGAGTCAGTATTAGGAAGGCAAATGCAATGTTGGCATTTATTTTGACAGGACTAGAATATAAAAGCAGGGATGTGTTGCTGAGGCTTTATAAGGCTCTGGTCAGACCACATTTAGAATATTGTGAGCAATTGTGAGCCCCGTATCTCAGGAAGGATGTTCTGGCCCTGGAGAGGGTCCAGAGGAGGTTCACGAGACAGATCCCAGGAATGAAAGGCTTAACATATGAGGAACGTTTGAGGACTCTGGGTCTATACTCAATGGAGTTTAGAAGGATGAGGGGGGATCTGATTGAAACTTACAGAATACTGAAAGGCCTGAATAGAGTGGATGTGGGAAGACGTTTCCATTAGTAGGAGAGACTAGGACCCGAGGGCACAGCCTCAGAGTAAAGGGAAGACCTTTTCGAACAGAGATGAGGAGAAACTTCTTTAGCCAGAGAGTGGTGAATCTATGGAATTCATTGCTACAGAAGGCTGTGGAGGCCAGGTCATTGAGTGTATTTAAGACCGAGATAGATAGGTTCTTGATTGGTAAGGGGATCAAAAGTTACGGGGAGAAGGCGGGAGAATGGGGTTGAGAAACTTATCAGCAATGATTGAATGGCAGAGCAGACTCGATGGGCCGAATGGCCTAATTTCTGCTCCTATGTCTTATGGTCTTATGGTCTTATGGGACTGTACAACTTTCCCAGTTGACCAACTGCTCTGCTGCCCCTTAAAACACACATTAATTCGCAGTCTGCGCCAGAGAAAAGGTGAAAAGATCTGGAGATTTTGGTGGCACTTTCATGCTTTTGCATTGCTGAGGGGACAGAAAAGCTTCAGAGGCCCGACTCCAAGTATGTCAACGGAGCTGCAGCTGAACTGTCTCAGCTGTGGAAGAATGGTCACTTTTGACAAGTTTTTTCAAGTGCATGGTCACATCCCTCACCCACCCTAGAGGAGAGTGCGGGAGGAGGGCCTGTTTCTAACTATTAGAGCAGAAGTGTGACATCAAAGGAAAACAGGTAGGTGATTGGTGGGCATCTCTTTTGTGTGTCTTTTGATTGGCCAAGTGGTTTAAATCAGGAGACGTTAGTGCAGCTGAAGAGTACAGTTAAGAAATTCACTTTTAAAATATTCAACATCCAAATTAATTATTTAAATAGAATAGAGATGGCTGGGCAGGTGATGTGTTGCAGCTGTAATATGTGGGAGCTGGTGGACCCCAGTGCAATCCACGGTGACCACATCTGCAGCAAGTGTTGTCTGCTCGAGGAACTTAGGCTCAGAGTTGATCAGCTGGAGTCTGAGCTGCGGACACTGTGACACATCAGGGAGGGGGAGAGTTACCTGGACACTGTGTTTCAGAAGATAGTCACACCCCTTAGATTAATTACATCAAATTTGGACCATGTTCAGTGACAGAGGGACATGACTGCAATGAGGCAGGTATGGAGATCCAAAATTTAGCTTTGGAGGAGCCTCAGCCAGTGCCCTTGTCCAAATGGCATGAGGTTCTTGCTCCCAGTGTGGACAAGGGCACAGACTTCAGGGATGATAGCAAACTGACCACAACACCATAGTACAGAGCGTCATGCAAGTGGGGAGAGAAAAGATAAATGTGGTGCTAATAGGTGATATCATAGTCGGGGGATAGACAATGTTCTCTGCAGTAAAGACAGAGAGTGCAAAAGCTGCACTGTCTACCTGGTGTCAAGGTTAAGGACATCCCTTCTGGGCTGGAGAGGAACTTGAAGTGGGAGGGGAAGGATCCAGTTGTCGTGGTCCACGTAGGTACCAAGAACATAGGTAGGATTAGGAAAGAGGTTCTGCTGAGGGACTACGAGCAGCTCGGGCCTAAATTAAAAAGCAGAGCCACAAAGGTAATAACCTCCAGATTACTACCTCAGCCACATGCAAATTGGTGTAGGGTAAATAAGATTAGAGAGGTAAATGCGTGGCTCAAAGATTGGTATGGGGGAAATGGGTTCTGATTCATGGGGCATTGGCACCAGTACTGGGGAAGGAGAGAGCTGTTCCATTGGGACGGGCTTCATTTGAACCATGCTGGGACCAGTGTCCTGGAGAATCATGTAACTAGGGTTGTAGATAGGACTTCAAATTAATTAGTTGGGGGGAGGGTTCAATTGAAGGGAAGTTTAAGAAATCAAAAAGAAACGAGAGAGCAAGTTAGTGAAGGGGTGAACGATAATCAAAGTGGGACAGGAAGGGGCAGAAAGTATAAACTGAAGAGTGCAGCAGAAATCAGAACCAGAATGAGCAATAATGATAAAAAGTCAAAGCTTAAAGCTCTTTATCTGAATGCAGGCAGCATTTGTAACAAGATAGATGAGTAGTTGACACAAATAGAAATAAATGAATATGACTTGATAGCTGTTACAGAGACGTGGTTGCAGGGTGACCAAGACTGGGAACTCAATATTCAAGAATATTCAACGTTCTGGAAAAATAGGCAAAAAGGAAAAGGAGGTGGTGTAGCTTTGTTGATAAAGGAAGGTTTCAATGTAGTGATGAGTAGTGATATAGGTGCAATAGATTGTGATGTGGAATCAGTTTGGGTGGAAATAAGGAATAGCAAGGGAAAGAAGTCACAGGTGGGAGTCGTCTATAGGCCCCTGAAGAGTTCCCTCACTGTAGGACAAAGTATAAATCGGGAAATAATGGAAGTGTGTAAGAAGGGTGCTACAATTGCTATGGGTGATTTTAATCTGCATATTGACTGGACAAATCAGATTGGCAGGGGTAACATGGAAGGTGAATTTGTAGAGTGCATCAGGGATTGTTTCTTAACAGCAATACATTGCAGATCCTAGCCGGGAACAGGCTATTTTAGATCTAATAATGTGTAATGAGGTGGGATTAATAAGGGATGTCATAATTAAGGATCCTCTAGGGGGTAGCAATCACAGCATGATAGAATTTCAAATTTAGTTTGAGGGCAGGCAACTCGGGTCTCAAACCAACGTCCCCAACTTAAATAATGGCATTAAAGAGGTATGAAGAAAGAGTTGCCTAAAGTGGGCTGGGAAAATAGACTAAGGGGAAGGTCAATGGATGAGCAGTGGCAGACATTTAAGCAGATATTTCATAAAGCTCAGCAAAAATTTATCCCAGTTTAAAAAAAGGACTCGATGAAAAGGATGAACCACCCGTGGTTAAAAGAAGTGGTCAAGGAGAGTATCCAATCAAAAACTAAGGCATACAAAGCAGTGAAAACTAGTGGTAGGCCAGAACATTTGGAATTTTTTAGGAACCAGTAGCAGATGACTAAAAAACTAATAAAGAGAGAGAAAATTGATTATGAAAGTACATTGGCAAGAAATATAAAAACAAACAGCAAGAGCTTCTACAGGTATACAAAAAGATGGAGAGTGGCTAAAGTGAGTGTGGGACCCTTGGAAGATGAGACTGGAGAATTGATAACAGGGAACAGGGAAATAGTAGATAATTTAAACCAATATTTTGCATCCATCTTCATGGTGGAGGACACTGTAAACATCCCAAAGATATTAGATAAGCAAGGAGCTAATGGGAGGAAAGATCTTATAAGTCTCTATCACGAGGGACAAAGTATTTGACAAACTAATGGGACTAAAGGCAGACAAGTCACCAGGATCTGATGGCCTGCATCCAAGAGTTTTAAAATGCAGAGATAGTGGAGGCATTGGTCAAAATATTCCAGAACTCACTGGATTCCGGGAGGGTCCCAGTGGATTGGAAAATTACTAATGTGACACCCTTGTTCAAGAAGGGAGGGAGACAAAAATTATGGGCCAGTCAGCCTAACATCTGTCATTGGGAAAATGCTAGAGCCCATTATTAAGGAAGAAATAGCTGGACATTTAGAAAAGCTTAACACAATCAAACAGAGTCAACATGGTTTTGAGAAAGGGAAATCATGTTTGACAAATTATCTGAGTTCTTTGAGGAAATAAACAAGCAGAGTTGATAAAGGGTGGATGTAGTGTATTTGGATTTCCAGAAGGTATTTGATAAGGTGCCACATAAAAGGTTATTGCACAAGATAGCAGCTCACGGAATTGGAGGTAATGTATTAGCATGGATTGAGGATTGGTTAACACACAGAAGACAGGGAGTTGAGATTAATGGGTCTTTTTCAGGTTGCCAAGACGTAACTAGTGGAGTGCCACAAGGATCAGTCCTGGGGCCTCAATTATTTACTATCTATATTAATGACTTGGAGGAGGGGGCAGTGTGTAATGTATCCAAATTTGCTGATGATTTAAAAATAGGTGGGAGGGCATGTTGTGATGAGGACATAAGGAATCTGGAAGGGGATATAGATAGGTTGAGTGAATAGGCAAAAACTTGGCAGATGGAGTTTAATGTAGGAAAGTGTGAGGTCATGCACCTTGGTAGGAAGATTCAAAAGGCAGACTATTATTTAAATGGAAAGAGACTCCAAAAAAGTGCAGCATAGAAGGGATCTGGGTTTCTTGTACATGAAACACAAAAGGTTAGCATGCAGGTGCAGCAAGTAATTAAGAAGGCAAACAGAATTTTGGCCTGTATTGTACAGTTGTCACAAGATTTCCCTATTTTTAAACTCCAACCTCGGGGGTTGGAGTTTAAAAATAGGGAAATCTTGTTACAACTGTACAGGATATTGGTGAGACCGCATCTGAGAACTGTGTACAGTTTTGGTCCCTGTATTTAAGAAAGGATATACTGCCATTGGAGGCAGTTCAAAAGAGATTCACTAGGCTGATTCCTGGGATGAAGGGGTTGACTTATCAAGAACAGCTAAACAAGTTAGGTCTTTATTCATTAGAGTTTAGAAGAATGAGGGATGATCTTATTGAAAGGTATAAGATTCTGAGGGGGCTTGACCGGATAGATGTTGAGAAGATGTTTCCATTAGTGGGGGAGTTTGAACTAGGGGACATAGTTACAGAATAAGGGGACACTTATTTAAAACTGAGATGCAAAGGAATTTCTTCTCTCAGAGGGTAGTGAATGTCTGGAATGCTCTACCCTATACAGTTGTGGAGGCTAGATCACTGAAAGTATTTAGAGGAGGTAGACACATTTTTGAAATATCGGGGAGTTGAGGGCTACTAGGAGCTGGCACAAAACAGGAGTTGAGGCCTGGGGCAGATCAGCCATGATCTTATTGAATAGCGGCGCAGGCTTAAGGGGCCGAATGGCCTACTCATGCTCCTATTTCTTATGCTCTTACGTTCAGCCCTCCCCCCACCCACCTGGCATATATTTGAGTGTTTCTTTCAGTCTATCTATGCTGCCTTGCTCCCCACACTCACCGGCATGTGCTTGAGCATTTCCTTCAGTCTGTCTGAGCTGCCTTTCCCGCCACATCGTCTGCACCCCACCCCCCTGCAACCACCACTCCCTCCCCCTCCCCCTCCCCCCTCACCACAAGGTCTGACCTGTACTGGAGCCCTTGTCCCAGCACTGCACTGAAAGCCAGCCAGGAAAATGCGACTTGCCTGTGCCCTGCGTGAATGTGCAGACGATAAATTTGATGTGGGGGCATGGTTCCAGCGAGCAGGACTTATGATTAAATGTAGAATTAGCAAATGTATTAAAATGATGTTCTCAACATGCGGTGGCAGAAAACACGGCCTACCACTGACGGGTGGAGTGGATGATCGCAAACTGGTTTCACGAGAGCATAAAACCAATTTTGTCCTTTTCGTAATATTGTCCCTTCCCTACCCGCCATGACACCTGATGCCAACGGCGCTGGAAAATTCTAGCCTAGATCTTTCAAAGGTGAAGATGGAATCCCTCATGAGGGAGATAGAGTGTTTCCGAGAGGTTGGTTGACTCACAATGTTTACAGACACCTGGGTGGGATATTGAGAAATCAGTGCACTCTGTCTTCATCGCACCTGGCATTTATCGTGCAGTGTTGTGATCGGCTGCAGTTTGCCTGTTAATTCACATGTACCTCATAGTAACCCTGAATGTTTGAGTATCAGATAGAATTTGTAAATTGTTTCATCTTTTTGACCTTGTGTAGTCAAGTTTATTTTTGTTTGTTCAAAACTCGTGGAATCTTGTGCTTTTATTCACTGAGCAAGTGAATTGAATCTCAAACTTTGTCTACTTTAAGCAACACGTTATTGGTCCCGAACTGGAACTGAACAAAAAAATTGGAGGTCTTGTCTAGGATCATGTCAGGCAATAATTGGTGGATTGCAGTTTGTCCGTTTTTTCAGGCAGGACATATATGGGGTGGAATTTTCTGTGCCCACTGGCGTCGGGCATCATGGCGGGTGTGAGTGACATTATGGTGGGAAGGCCAAAAATTGATTTCATGACGTTGTGGAAACAGTTTGCAATTGTCCGTTCTGCCCGTCAATGGTGGGCCACGTTTCCTGCCGTCGGATGTCGGGAACTTCATTGTAATACATCTGCACATCATTAAAAGCCCAGCTCGCCGGAATCATCTGAGCACATCGATGCGATTGCATGCTGACATGTTTCAGAACAGCATATATAAGGCTGATGCGCTGGACTTCGAGGGGAACTCAGAGGTGAGTGCACAGTAATGTTATGCAGCACTTGTGAGGGTCACCTGTTGGACTTCAAGGTTGAGGTGCCACGCATTCAGGTAAGTTGCATTTTTCAGGCTGGCTGACAATGTGGTGCTGTGGCAAGGGCTGCCCTGTGGTTGAGGCAAACTGTGGGGAGGGGGGACAAGGGCTGCACTGTGATTGATGGTATGTACAAGCACGTGTGGGAGTTGGTGGGGAGGGAAGCGGCCACACATTAGGGAAACTTTGTATAAAGTTACCATTGCTCTGCAACTGAGACAGTTCAGGTGCAGCCATGTTGGCCTGCTTGAAGTCTGCCTCTAGATTATTTGTCTGCTCAAGCAATGCAGAGGCATGAAAGTCCCACCAAATGCTCCAGAGCTTTTCACCCCTCAGGTACAGACTGCAAACTAATGAGCATTTTAATGGACTGCAGAACAATTGGACGCCTGCACATGTTGTATAATCTCCTTGTGAAAGCTCGCTGTGGAGCAGTCACTGGTGCAGGCTCTCGCAGCCCCTTGCAACGTCATCACTCTCCCCAGTAGTTCAAGCTAACAGTACAGCCTTGCAGTGCGGGTTGGGAGAATGCCTATGTCTGAGCTGAAAGAATAACATGTAGTCCAATGGGCGAAGCTGCCGCAATCGGTAAGGTAGAGTGGGGCGGAGTTGTGTGGGGGCTTGGGCAGCCTTGCAGTGCGCTAAACTATGGCCCTTCAAGTGGCGACAAGCACTCTCTGGGATGCATTAAGGGGCCTTCAGACTTAACCAAGAGAGGTCCTTAGAACACCCATGCTAACTTACACATCCTCTCTTTCATCCTGCAGGAGGAGTATATCAGAAGCATTGAGCCTGGTGACCTAGCTTCATGGCTTACAGAGAGCAGGGACGAAGGAGAAAAGAGCGTCGGAGGTGCCTGGCTGGGCAGAGGGAAGAACAGCACCCTCAGGAAGAAGGGGCGGCTGGGGCTCCTGCACAAGGCTCCTACTGAAGAGCCACAGCGAGCCATCGCTGGTCGGCACCTAGCTAGATCCAGGGGTCTATAGACGCCGCCTTTCATTTCTGCAGATGACTGAGAACCAATGTCACTGAAATTCACATGTCCAGGGAACTGTTCAATCACATCTGCCACCTGTTACAGGGTTTGGCGCCACGTAGACAAGGAGGGCAAAGGCTGTGAAAGTAATGGTGGCTCTCAGTTTTTACGCCAGTGACTCCTTTCAGGGCTTCACAGGTGACCTCTGTGGGATATTGCAAGCCTCCACCCACAAATGCATCCAGGAGGTCACGGGCACCTTCTTCATAAAAAAAACACAACTTTGTGTATTTTGCCCAGGACCAGGAAAGCCAGGATGCAAGAGCGCTGGGATTTGCCCGGATCTCAAGTTTCCCACAAGTGCAGGGTGCATGCACGTGGTGCTCAGATCTCCATGGCAACAAGCGGTCAACCATATCAACTGTAGGGGTTTCCACGCGCTGAATGTTCAGCTGGTGTGCGACCACCACAAACACATCCTGCAGGTCTGCGCATCGTTCCCAGGGAGTGTTCATGACTCCTACTTTCTCAGCAGGTCTCAGATCTCTAATGTCTTCCAGGGTCCACAGAAGCTGGAGGGATGACTCCTTTGGGACAAGGGCTACCCACAGAAGTTTTGGCTGACGAAGCCCATGCGGCAGCTTCAGACTGCAGCAGAGTGAAGGACAACGAGGCTCATGCTGCAACTCGCAACTTGGTGGAGCAAACCATCGGGATGCTGAAAATGAGGTTGCGGTACCTGAACCGATCTGGTGGAGCCCTGCAGTATAGTCCGCAGAGGGTGTCACGCATCGTTGTCGCTTGCTGCGTCCTTTACAACCTGGCACTGCAATGGGGAGAGGAGCTGGCTGAGGAGATGGAGGAGCTGGACATCTCCTCCGATGAGGAGAGTGTCAACGGGGATGAGGGAGAGGGTGTCCTCAAAGGCGAGGATGACAGCGATGAGGCCATCACACTGGCCAAATGAGTCATGCGCGTTCGGGAGGCCCTCATAGCTGCTAGATTTGTGGTGGATAACGACGACATGCAGTGAGGAGACAGCATACATCCTTACATTGCCTCTGCGAACGTTTGACTCCAGCCTGGCTGATGGCAGCAAACATACCCTCTGTGATAATGCTCTCCTCTCATGGAAAAGCAGCAAAGGCCCTCATGGTTGCTCGATTCCAGGAGGATGAAGATAACTTGCAGTGAGGACATTCTATAGTTCTTCACATTGCTACTGTGAAAGCCTGACTCCTGTCTGGCTGAGGGCAGCTCGCTTGCACTTTGTGATCAGGGTCATATCATGGAGACACAGCCATGAAACTTTAAGTGCACCTGATCCTTTGTCAGCCTGGACTGAGACACCTTATGCAGGAACCAAGGTTTCAGACCTAAGTGACATGAACACTGCTCACCATAACAAGGAGCCATAGGCAAGGAGACATTCTTATTTACAATAGTTTATTTACAATAGTAAACATTACGTACGAATAATTAACACCCTCGCCCAGGCTGTGCAACTACATCTTCTTGTTGCTTGGCCTAAATAGCCAAGTGGTTATGGTACTGGGTTTGTAACCCCCAGATCAAGAGTTCATTTTCTTAACGATCTCGTGGAGGTAATTGTGGATTCACTTGGTTTCCTGATACTGAGGAGAGAAGGTGTGTGGTGTTGGTGTTGCTGCTCCTCAGTGTTTCAACTGTTTCTGCTGCTGCCTTTGGGGTTGTTGCTTCTGCTGTGTGCTGCTGCTGCCCCTGCACTTGAGGGTGTTTGCTGCTGCTGCTGGACCTGCACTTGAGGGTGTTTGCTGCTGCTGCTGGACCTGCACTTGAAGGTGTTTGCTGCTGCTGCTGGACCTGCCCGTGTGGAGCAAAAGGAGAGAGAGGGAGAGAAGAAGAACAGCTTCTGTTGCTACAGGACAGGAAGGCCAGGAGGCCAGGACTGTGTCTAAAAACAACATCCTAGGTGGGTGTCCAACATTATTGTTTGTGTAAGGTGGGGGCAATAAAGGACTGTGTTTTGTAGGGGGAGGAAAGAAGACTGCAGGAAGGTTTGGGGAAGGAAGAGAGGGGGGTGTGTGGTTAAAACCACCATTCTGCTACCCCCCCCCCGCCCCACCCAGCCCTTTCCCAGTAAGGCCAGCGGTGGCTGGTGAAGACATCGCCTCCCCCTGCAAGAAGATCATCACACCCCACCCAACATCCACCTTTCACTGGAGACACCCACCTGGACTCTTCCCTTTTCCCTCCTGTGCCTCCCTGTCCTTCACTCCTCTCCCTCCTCTCCTCTCCTGTACAAAAGGGGGAGGTTATTACTACCTCCCTCCCTAGGGAGGAACATTGTATATTTAAAAAAAAAGAAAAAAGAAAAAAAAATATATATATATTAAAAAATATATATAATTTAAAAAAAAAAATGGCCAATCCTTCCCAGGGTAGGCGTGGCTCTGGCCTTAAAGCCAGTTCAACATCTCCTGTAGCCGGGCCCTCGAGGGCTAATGTGGAGGCGGCTTTGTCACCGGTGGCAGGGCCTACAAAAAAGACTTATGCGGGGGTGGTTGCTTCTGCAGCTCCTGCTGCTCCCGCTGCCCTGTCGCCATTCCGTCTCCTCACCAGGGCCCTCGGGGTAAAATGCTACGCTCACCCTGAGATGACTATTGAGGCCTGCGTTAAGGCTATGGCTGGGGTTGTCGGCCCCTCAGCCATTGTCGCGGCCTCAAAGATGTATGGGAGGGCCATCTTTTTCTTGAGGTCCGAGCGGGCGGTGCAACTCACCCTGCAGAAGGGGCTCACTGTGGGCGGGACTTTTCTGGCGGTGGATCCCCTTGAGGCCACCGCCCAGAAGATTGTTATTTCAAATGTCCCGCCCTTTATACCATGTGGGCTCCTCCTCCCCCACCTTAATAAGCTGGGGGAGGTCAGGTCAGGGGTTGCACCAGTCCCGCTCGGCCTCAAAGACTCGGCCCTCCGCCACGTGTAATCCTTCCGGCGCCAAGTTTTCGTCCGCTTGGCCCGGGAGGAGTGCCTGGAGGGGGCCTTCTCAGTTAATTTTGAGGGGACCGCCTATCGGGTCTTCAGGACCGCGGAGGGTGTGCGGTGCCATGCCTGTAAGGAGGTGGGGCACGTAAGAAAGAACTGCCCCGCCTCCAAGGCCACGAGCCCCACCCAAGCGGCCGCGGCTGGCACCGCCCCTCCTCCCCCCGCCACCACTCCATCTCCCTCCCCGCAAGGGGAAGCGACCCCGGCAGCAGCTGCCATCTCGGCTGCCGGTGAGGCGGGGGGAGAGCTCCCGCGCTGTAAGAAGGCGTGGAGGAAGACCCGAAATTTGGAGGCGGCCCCTGAAACGCCCCAAACCCCCCAAACACATGGAAAAACCGGCTCGGGGGAAAAAACATCATCCGGCCCCGGAGTCATGTCCGCGTGTGCTCCCGGGTCCGTGGGCGCTAAGGCGCCAAGTGCTGGGCCCGGCGTCGTCCCTGCGCGTGCTCCCGGGGCCGGCGGGGAAAAGACGCGGGACCCCGAGCCGGGGAAACAAACATCAAAAACCCAGAGGGTGGAGTGTCCGGGAGGGCTGGACAAGGAGGAGGGGGCCTCGGAAATGGAGGTCTCCCTAGCCCCCAGCCTGACCCGGAAGAGACGTCACGCTTCGGAGGAGGAAGTGGGCGACGCCCAAACTGAAGAAGTTGGGCGTGTCCCTTCCCCTGATGAAGAGGTGGTGGCGTCTCCACCCAGTAAAACCTCGCCCTGCCCTCTGGGGGAACCCGAAACTCCTACCCCTACCACTGTTCCCCCTACCAGTCTGCTGCAGTCCCCTGAACAGGACCCCTCGGGGGTCACTGAGGGCACCTCCCTTGAGGTGGTGTCCATCTCCAGTGCACTTAACACCCCTGAGGTACCTTCTGGCTCGTCGGGGGACTGCAACTTTGAAAATTTAAAAAATATAAATGCGTCATTGGGTGGCGGTGAAAAGGAGGTCCTTCCCACTCCCTCCCAAACCTTGACACCGGGCGTCCTATGTTTAGGTCAGGAGCTTGTCGTGAGCTCCCCGGACGACCCGGTGCCGGGAGTAGAGCGGGCATCAGAACGGCCGCTGCCCTCTGGACCAAAAAGTTTAGAGGAGACCAGAGAGGACTCCTCCGGCCTTGATCCTGGGGGTGGGATCGAGGCACAGATAGAGCCAGCTGGCAGCTCCGACTCAGCCCCTGTACTCAATGTGGGGGAGGGGTCGGAAGCTGGAGGCGACGACCCGGAGGAGGACGAGGTGTCGGTGGTGAGCGTTGGGGATTACGCGGAGTCGCTCTCAAGCGAGGCGGTGGATCCCCTGGTGACCTCTACTGACTCCCCCCTCATCCCCCCAAGGGAACTCCGGGACTTTTTGTCGGGGCACCGCGGTCGCCGAGATAGGGTTCAGTTGGCCTTGGACCGGTGGCATTCGTTTCCGCTGGTGTTCTGGTCCACTCGCGAGGTTCTCAAGTCTCCCGAGTTGGATAGGAACGCGCGGCGGAGGGTCCAAACGTTTCTCGCTGGGCTCCTGAAGGAGAGGAAGGACTAAAAAGTCCTCTTCTTCTTTTTAATGACTTAAGGTGAAGGTTTGATGTACCTTTGACAATGAAGACCACTATAGCCAGCCTCAACATCCGCGGCAGCAGGGCCGCACAGCGCAGGTTCCAGAACTTCTCGGTCCTCAGGGACGGGAAGTATGCGTTGTGCTTCCTGCAAGAAACCCATACCGTTCCGGGAGACGAAGCCACGTAGCTCCTGGAGTGGCGAGGGGGGGTCTACATGAGTCACCTAGCCTCCAATTCTGGCGGGGTGGCTATCTTGTTGGCCCCGCATTTTCAGCCGGAGATCTTGGGGGTCAAGGAGCCGGTGCCAGGCCGGTTGCTGCACCTGACTGTGCGTCTGGGGGGGGCGGTGCTTCACTTTGTGAATGTGTACGCTCCCCTGGGCACGCAGCAGCAAGCGAGCTTCTTTGAAGAAGTGTCCACTCATCTTGGCTCCATCGACGCTGGCGAGTGCATCGTCCTCGGGGGGGATTTCAATTGCACCCTCGGGGTCCGGGACCGTCACGGTACCCCGCACTGCACGCGAGGTGTGAGTAAGTTGCGGGACCTGGTCAGGTCCTTCGACTTAGTGGACGTCTGGCGAAATCTCCATCCTGACTCCAGCGTGTTCACCTTTGTGTCACCTGGAGTCGGAGCGTCCAGACTCGACCGCCTTTACGTTTCGAAGGCGTACGTGTCCTGCGTTCCGGCTGCTTCTATACAGCAGGTTCCGTGCACGGACCACCGTCTGGTGTGGGCGGAGCTCACTTCGTTCTGCGCTCGGACGGGGTCCGCGTACTGGCATTTTAATAACCTGTTGTTGGAAGACCAGCGGTTCCTGGACTCGTTCCGTCGCTTCTGGGCCGGCTGGAGAAGGAAGCGGGGAGGCTTCCCCTCCTTGAGGCAATGGTGGGACGTGGGCAAGACTCACGTCCGCGTTTTCTGTCAAGAGTACGCGAAGGGGTCGACAAAGAGACGCAAATCCAGGGTCGAGGAGTTGGAGAAGGAGGTGCTCGACCTGGAGGCACGTCTCCGTCAGCCCGACGCGGACCCGGCCCTGCGGTCGGTGTACGATGAGAGGAAGGGCGCGCTGCGGGACCTGCAACTGGTCGGGTCTCGGGGCGCGTTCGTGAGGTCGCGGATCTGTTTCCTTAAGGAGATGGACCGTGGCTCTCCCTTCTTCTACTCGCTGGAAAAAAGGCACGGGGTCCGTAAGCAGCTCTTTACGCTGCTGGCCGACGACGGATCCCTTGTCTCGGATCCGGAGGGCATCAGGGCCATTGCCCGAGATTACTACACTGCCCTGTTCTCTCCAGATCCGTCCAGTGAGGAAGCTTGCAGAGTTTTGTGGGAGGACCTGCCGCAGGTCGGCCCGGAGTGCGCCGGAAAGCTCGACTCCCCTATAAGTCTGGGGGAGCTGACCGGCACACTCGACGGTCTTTCTAGGGGCAAAACCCCGGGACTAGACGGGCTGACCGTGGAGTTCTTCAGGGCGTTCTGGGACGTCTTGGGGAGCGACTTCGCGGGGGTCCTGGGGGAGAGCATTGCTACCGGGGAGATGCCCCTTTCGTGGCGCAGGGCCGTGATTGCCCTGCTGCCGAAGAAGGGGGATCTCCGCCTTCTTAAAAACTGGCGCCCGGTCTCCCTCCTCAGCACGGACTACAAAATCTTCGCCCGAGCCATGTCTTCTCGGCTCGGCACCGTGCTGGACCACATGATCCACCCTGACCAGTCCTACACCGTCCCGGACCGAACCATTTTTGATAACATCCATCTGGTCCGGGACATCATCCACCATTCCCAGAGGGCTGGTCTGTCGAGCGCCTTCCTGTCTCTCGATCAGGAGAAGGCGTTCGACAGGGTGGATCACGAATACTTACTCGGAACTCTGCGAGCTTTCGGGTTCGGGACGCATTTTGTCGCCCGGATCCGACTTCTGTACACCGCCGCGGAGTGTCTAGTGAAGGTTAACGGGTCCCTGACGGCGCCCCTTCGCTTTGGGAGAGGGGTACGTCAGGGCTGCCCCCTGTCTGGCCAGTTGTATTCTATCTGCGTGGAGCCTTTCCTGCGCCTCTTGCGGAGGAGGTTGTCGGGATTGGTTCTGCGCGGGCCGGGCATCGGGGTGGTCCTTTCGGCTTACGCCGATGACGTGCTCCTTATGTTTAGTGACCCGGCTGACCTGCGGAGGATGCGCGAGTGCCAGGAGGTCTACTCTGCCGCTTCTTCTGCCAGGATCAACTGGGGTAAATGTTCTGGACTCCTGGTCGGTCAGTGGCAGATGGATCCCCTACCCAAGGAGCTCAGGCCTTTCACCTGGAGCAGGACCAGCCTCCTCTACCTGGGGGTCCATCTCTGCCCCGCTGAGGAATCCTGGCCGGCAAACTGGCAGGAACTGGAGACGAAAGTCACCGCTCGCCTGCGGCGCTGGACAGGACTGCTCCGAGTGCTATCTTACCGAGGTCGAGTTCTGGTCATAAACCAGCTGATCGCCGCCATGTTGTGGTATCGGCTGGTCACTTTGACCCCTCCCCCGGACTTTGTCACAAGAATCCAGAGATTGTTAGTCGACTTCTTCTGGGACAAAAGATTGCACTGGGTCGCTGCCGAGGTTCTGAGTCTCCCGCTTAGGGAGGGTGGTCAGGCGCTAGTGTGCCTACGCACACAGGTGGCGACTTTCCGCCTTCAGACCCTGCAGCGATACCTCTACGTCGAGCCTCCTCCTAGATGGTGTGCCCTGATGACGTATTTCCTCCGTCAGGTGCACGGCCTGAATTATGACGTGCAGCTCCTGTTTATAGAACAGCTGGGCCTCGGTGGCTCCTTGCAGGCGTTGCCCGTCTTTTACCAGGACCTGATCAAAGTCTGGAAAGTGGTCGCCTCGCGACGCAGCTCTCCCCCGTCAGGAGTAGCGGCTATCGTCAGAGAGCCGCTGCTCAGGAATCCGCCCCTCTGTCCTTTTCAGTGGTTGGCGGAGAGGAGGGCTGTGGCCGCAGGGGTGACCAGAATCGGGGACGTGCTGGGTGGCGGAGGACTGGGCTGGATGCTCCCGCAGGAGTTGGCGCGACGCGCGTCTGTGAGTGTCCAGGTCGCAGCCGATGCCATCCAAGACCTGAGAACGGTCGTGCTCGGACCCGACGTTATTTTGGGTCTTGAGGCGGCCCAGGTGCGCGGAGGTCTTCCGTCTGAGCGTTCCCCTGTTCGGACGGAATTCCACATTGGCCCCAAGCCCCGAACCCTCCCTCGGGTGCTGGTGCCCCGCAATATGAGCCGCCTCGGGGACATGCCCTCTGTGCCTTTTGGCACGGCAAAGAGGAGCTTTTTGTACGGACTGCTGCTGCACACCTTCCATTTTCTCGACCTTGTCCGTCGACCGGACACGCCCTGGCGTGCCTTGTTGCCGTCCGGCGGCGGAGGCCCCCGATGGGAGGCCCTCTACGGAGGTGTCCTCCCCCTTTCTATCGGAGACCTGGGTTGGAGGGTGTTGCATGCAGCAGTCCCTTATAATAAGAGGATGCATTGGTTCGCGGACTCTCAGGACACGTGCCCTTTTTGCGGTCTTGTGGAGTCCGTGGACCATGTATACATAGGGTGTTGTAGGCTGCACTCCCTTTTTAGTTATTTGAAAAACCTTTTATTGATGTTTTGTTTGCACTTCAGCCCCACACTCCTGATCTATGGGCACCCGGTGCGGAAGGGGGTCGGGAAGGAGGAGGACCTCCTCGTGAACCTGCTCCTGGGCCTGGCCAAGTTGGCCATTAACAGGTCCAGGCAGCGGGCGATCGACGGGGGAGTTCCGCCCGATTGTTTGTCCCTCTTCCGCGGCTACGTTCGCTGCCGGATGTCCCTGGAGAAGGAGCACGCGGTGTCTGCTGGCACTCTCGAGGCCTTCCGTGCTCGGTGGGCAGCGCGGGGACTGGGGTGTTTTGTTGACCCCTTTAATCACATTTTGATTTAAAGTTTGTAAGTTTCCTTTAAAACTTTGTTCTTGGTTTTACAGCTGACCTAAATTAGGGGCTGTGCCTGATTTATCCCAATTTTGTTGATTTGGTTTTCATTTAAAAGATTATCAAGAGTTCATTTTCTTAACGATCTCGTGGAGGTAATTGTGGATTCAGTTGGTTTCCTGATACTGAGGAGAGAAGGTGTGTGGTGTTGGTGTTGCTGCTCCTCAGTGTTTCAACTGTTTCTGCTGCTGCCTTTGGGGTTGTTGCTTCTGCTGTGTGCTGCTGCTGCCCCTGCACTTGAGGGTGTTTGCTGCTGCTGCTGGACCTGCACTTGAGGGTGTTTGCTGCTGCTGCTGGACCTGCACTTGAAGGTGTTTGCTGCTGCTGCTGGACCTGCCCGTGTGGAGCAAAAGGAGAGAGAGGGAGAGAAGAAGAACAGCTTCTGTTGCTACAGGACAGGAAGGCCAGGAGGCCAGGACTGTGTCTAAAAACAACATCCTAGGTGGGTGTCCAACATTATTGTTTGTGTAAGGTGGGGGCAATAAAGGACTGTGTTTTGTAGGGGGAGGAAAGAAGACTGCAGGAAGGTTTGGGGAAGGAAGAGAGGGGGGTGTGTGTGGTTAAAACCACCATTCTGCTACCCCCCCCCGCCCCACCCAGCCCTTTCCCAGTAAGGCCAGCGGTGGCTGGTGAAGACATCGCCTCCCCCTGCAAGAAGATCATCACACCCCACCCAACATCCACCTTTCACTGGAGACACCCACCTGGACTCTTCCCTTTTCCCTCCTGTGCCTCCCTGTCCTTCACTCCTCTCCCTCCTCTCCTCTCCTGTACAAAAGGGGGAGGTTATTACTACCTCCCTCCCTAGGGAGGAACATTGTACATTTAAAAAAAAAGAAAAAAGAAAAAAAAATATATATATATTAAAAAATATATATAATTTAAAAAAAAAATGGCCAATCCTTCCCAGGGTAGGCGTGGCTCTGGCCTTAAAGCCAGTTCAACATCTCCTGTAGCCGGGCCCTCGAGGGCTAATGTGGAGGCGGCTTTGTCACCGGTGGCAGGGCCTACAAAAAAGACTTATGCGGGGGTGGTTGCTTCTGCAGCTCCTGCTGCTCCCGCTGCCCTGTCGCCATTCCGTCTCCTCACCAGGGCCCTCGGGGTAAAATGCTACGCTCACCCTGAGATGACTATTGAGGCCTGCGTTAAGGCTATGGCTGGGGTTGTCGGCCCCTCAGCCATTGTCGCGGCCTCAAAGATGTATGGGAGGGCCATCTTTTTCTTGAGGTCCGAGCGGGCGGTGCAACTCACCCTGCAGAAGGGGCTCACTGTGGGCGGGACTTTTCTGGCGGTGGATCCCCTTGAGGCCACCGCCCAGAAGATTGTTATTTCAAATGTCCCGCCCTTTATACCATGTGGGCTCCTCCTCCCCCACCTTAATAAGCTGGGGGAGGTCAGGTCAGGGGTTGCACCAGTCCCGCTCGGCCTCAAAGACTCGGCCCTCCGCCACGTGTAATCCTTCCGGCGCCAAGTTTTCGTCCGCTTGGCCCGGGAGGAGTGCCTGGAGGGGGCCTTCTCAGTTAATTTTGAGGGGACCGCCTATCGGGTCTTCAGGACCGCGGAGGGTGTGCGGTGCCATGCCTGTAAGGAGGTGGGGCACGTAAGAAAGAACTGCCCCGCCTCCAAGGCCACGAGCCCCACCCAAGCGGCCGCGGCTGGCACCGCCCCTCCTCCCCCCGCCACCACTCCATCTCCCTCCCCGCAAGGGGAAGCGACCCCGGCAGCAGCTGCCATCTCGGCTGCCGGTGAGGCGGGGGGAGAGCTCCCGCGCTGTAAGAAGGCGTGGAGGAAGACCCGAAATTTGGAGGCGGCCCCTGAAACGCCCCAAACCCCCCAAACACATGGAAAAACCGGCTCGGGGGAAAAAACATCATCCGGCCCCGGAGTCATGTCCGCGTGTGCTCCCGGGTCCGTGGGCGCTAAGGCGCCAAGTGCTGGGCCCGGCGTCGTCCCTGCGCGTGCTCCCGGGGCCGGCGGGGAAAAGACGCGGGACCCCGAGCCGGGGAAACAAACATCAAAAACCCAGAGGGTGGAGTGTCCGGGAGGGCTGGACAAGGAGGAGGGGGCCTCGGAAATGGAGGTCTCCCTAGCCCCCAGCCTGACCCGGAAGAGACGTCACGCTTCGGAGGAGGAAGTGGGCGACGCCCAAACTGAAGAAGTTGGGCGTGTCCCTTCCCCTGATGAAGAGGTGGTGGCGTCTCCACCCAGTAAAACCTCGCCCTGCCCTCTGGGGGAACCCGAAACTCCTACCCCTACCACTGTTCCCCCTACCAGTCTGCTGCAGTCCCCTGAACAGGACCCCTCGGGGGTCACTGAGGGCACCTCCCTTGAGGTGGTGTCCATCTCCAGTGCACTTAACACCCCTGAGGTACCTTCTGGCTCGTCGGGGGACTGCAACTTTGAAAATTTAAAAAATATAAATGCGTCATTGGGTGGCGGCGAAAAGGAGGGCCTTCCCGCTCCCTCCCAAACCTTGACACCGGGCGTCCTATATTTAGGTCAGGAGCTTGTCCTGAGCTCCCCGGACGACCCGGTGCCGGGAGGAGAGCGGGCATCAGAACTGCCGCTGCCCTCTGGCCCAAAAAGTTTAGAGGAGACCAGAGAGGACTCCTCTGGCCTTGATCCTGGGGGTGGGATCGAGGCACAGATAGAGCCAGCTGGCAGCTCCGACTCAGCCCCTGTACTCAATGTGGGGGAGGGGTCGGAAGCTGGAGGCGACGACCCGGAGGAGGACGAGGTGTCGGTGGTGAGCGTTGGGGATTACGCGGAGTCGCTCTCAAGCGAGGCGGTGGATCCCCTGGTGACCTCTACTGACTCCCCCCTCATCCCCCCAAGGGAACTCCGGGACTTTTTGTCGGGGCACCGCGGTCGCCGAGATAGGGTTCAGTTGGCCTTGGACCGGTGGCATTCGTTTCCGCTGGTGTTCTGGTCCACTCGCGAGGCTCTCAAGTCTCCCGAGTTGGATAGGAACGTGCGGCGGAGGGTCCAAACGTTTCTCGCTGGGCTCCTGAAGGAGAGGAAGGACTAAAAAGTCCTCTTCTTTTTAATGACTTAAGGTGAAGGTTTGATGTACCTTTGACAATGAAGACCACTATAGCCAGCCTCAACATCCGCGGCAGCAGGGCCGCACAGCGCAGGTTCCAGAACTTCTCGGTCCTCAGGGACGGGAAGTATGCGTTGTGCTTCCTGCAAGAAACCCATACCGTTCCGGGAGACGAAGCCACGTGGCTCCTGGAGTGGCGAGGGGGGGTCTACATGAGTCACCTAGCCTCCAATTCTGGCGGGGTGGCTATCTTGTTGGCCCCGCATTTTCAGCCGGAGATCTTGGGGGTCAAGGAGCCGGTGCCAGGCCGGTTGCTGCACCTGACTGTGCGTCTGGGGGGGGCGGTGCTTCACTTTGTGAATGTGTACGCTCCCCTGGGCACGCAGCAGCAAGCGAGCTTCTTTGAAGAAGTGTCCACTCATCTTGGCTCCATCGACGCTGGCGAGTGCATCGTCCTCGGGGGGGATTTCAATTGCACCCTCGGGGTCCGGGACCGTCACGGTACCCCGCACTGCACGCGAGGTGTGAGTAAGTTGCGGGACCTGGTCAGGTCCTTCGACTTAGTGGACGTCTGGCGAAATCTCCATCCTGACTCCAGCGTGTTCACCTTTGTGTCACCTGGAGTCGGAGCGTCCAGACTCGACCGCCTTTACGTTTCGAAGGCGTACGTGTCCTGCGTTCCGGCTGCTTCTATACAGCAGGTTCCGTGCACGGACCACCGTCTGGTGTGGGCGGAGCTCACTTCGTTCTGCGCTCGGACGGGGTCCGCGTACTGGCATTTTAATAACCTGTTGTTGGAAGACCAGCGGTTCCTGGACTCGTTCCGTCGCTTCTGGGCCGGCTGGAGAAGGAAGCGGGGAGGCTTCCCCTCCTTGAGGCTATGGTGGGACGTGGGCAAGACTCACGTCCGAGTTTTCTGTCAAGAGTACGCGAAGGGGTCGACAAAGAGACGCAAATCCAGGGTCGAGGAGTTGGAGAAGGAGGTGCTCGACCTGGAGGCACGTCTCCGTCAGCCCGACGCGGACCCGGCCCTGCGGTCGGTGTACGATGAGAGGAAGGGCGCGCTGCGGGACCTGCAACTGGTCGGGTCTCGGGGCGCGTTCGTGAGGTCGCGGATCTGTTTCCTTAAGGAGATGGACCGTGGCTCTCCCTTCTTCTACTCACTGGAAAAAAGGCACGGGGTCCGTAAGCAGCTCTTTACGCTGCTGGCCGACGACGGATCCCTTGTCTCGGATCCGGAGGGCATCAGGGCCATTGCCCGAGATTACTACACTGCCCTGTTCTCTCCGGATCCGTCCAGTGAGGAAGCTTGCAGAGTTTTGTGGGAGGACCTGCCGCAGGTCGGCCCGGAGTGCGCCGGAAAGCTCGACTCCCCTATAAGTCTGGGGGAGCTGACCGGCGCACTCGACGGTCTTTCTAGGGGCAAAACCCCGGGACTAGACGGGCTGACCGTGGAGTTCTTCAGGGCGTTCTGGGACGTCTTGGGGAGCGACTTCGCGGGGGTCCTGCGGGAGAGCATTGGTACTGGGGAGATGCCCCTTTTGTGGCGCAGGGCCATGATTGCCCTGCTGCCGAAGAAGGGGGATCTCCGCCTTCTTAAAAACTGGTGCCTGGTCTCCCTCCTCAGCACGGACTACAAAATCTTCGCCCGAGCCATGTCTTCTTGGCTCGGCACCGTGCTGGACCACATGATCCACCCTGACCAGTCCTACACCGTCCCGGACCGAACCATTTATGATAACATCCATCTGGTCCGGGACATCATCCACCATTCCCAGAGGGCTGGTCTGTCGAGCGCCTTCCTGTCTCTCGATCAGGAGAAGGCGTTCGACAGGGTGGATCACGAATACTTACTCGGAACTCTGCGAGCTTTCGGGTTCGGGACGCATTTTGTCGCCCGGATCCGACTTCTGTACACCGCCGCGGAGTGTCTAGTGAAGGTTAACGGGTCCCTGACGGCGCCCCTTCGCTTTGGGAGAGGGGTACGTCAGGGCTGCCCCCTGTCTGGCCAGTTGTATTCTATCTGCGTGGAGCCTTTCCTGCGCCTCTTGCGGAGGAGGTTGTCGGGATTGGTTCTGCGCGGGCCGGGCATCGGGGTGGTCCTTTCGGCTTACGCCGATGACGTGCTCCTTATGTTTAGTGACCCGGCTGACCTGCGGAGGATGCGCGAGTGCCAGGAGGTCTACTCTGCCGCTTCTTCTGCCAGGATCAACTGGGGTAAATGTTCTGGACTCCTGGTCGGTCAGTGGCAGATGGATCCCCTACCCGAGGAGCTCAGGCCTTTCACCTGGAGCAGGACCAGCCTCCTCTACCTGGGGGTCCATCTCTGCCCCGCTGAGGAATCCTGGCCGGCAAACTGGCAGGAACTGGAGACGAAAGTCACCGCTCGCCTGCGGCGCTGGACAGGACTGCTCCGAGTGCTATCTTACCGAGGTCGAGTTCTGGTCATAAACCAGCTGATCGCCGCCATGTTGTGGTATCGGCTGGTCACTTTGACCCCTCCCCCGGACTTTGTCACAAGAATCCAGAGATTGTTAGTCGACTTCTTCTGGGACAAAAGATTGCACTGGGTCGCTGCCGAGGTTCTGAGTCTCCCGCTTAGGGAGGGTGGTCAGGCGCTAGTGTGCCTACGCACACAGGTGGCGACTTTCCGCCTTCAGACCCTGCAGCGATACCTCTACGTCGAGCCTCCTCCTAGATGGTGTGCCCTAATGACGTATTTCCTCCGTCAGGTGCACGGCCTGAATTATGACGTGCAGCTCCTGTTTATAGAACAGCTGGGCCTCGGTGGCTCCTTGCAGGTGTTGCCCGTCTTTTACCAGGACCTGATCAAAGTCTGGAAAGTGGTCGCCTCGCGACGCAGCTCTCCCCCGTCAGGAGTAGCGGCTATCGTCAGAGAGCCGCTGCTCAGGAATCCGCCCCTCTGTCCTTTTCAGTGGTTGGCGGAGAGGAGGGCTGTGGCCGCAGGGGTGACCAGAATCGGGGACGTGCTGGGTGGCGGAGGACTGGGCTGGATGCTCCCGCAGGAGTTGGCGCGACGCGCGTCTGTGAGTGTCCAGGTCGCAGCCGATGCCATCCAAGACCTGAGAACGGTCGTGCTCGGACCCGACGTTATTTTGGGTCTTGAGGCGGCCCAGGTGCGCGGAGGTCTTCCGTCTGAGCGTTCCCCTGTTCGGACGGAATTCCACATTGGCCCCAAGCCCCGAACCCTCCCTCGGGTGCTGGTGCCCCGCAATATGAGCCGCCTCGGGGACATGCCCTCTGTGCCTTTTGGCACGGCAAAGAGGAGCTTTTAGTACGGACTGCTGCTGCACACCTTCCATTTTCTCGACCTTGTCCGTCGACCGGACACGCCCTGGCGTGCCTTGTTGCCGTCCGGCGGCGGAGGCCCCCGATGGGAGGCCCTCTACGGAGGTGTCCTCCCCCTTTCTATCGGAGACCTGGGTTGGAGGGTGTTGCATGCAGCAGTCCCTTATAATAAGAGGATGCATTGGTTCGCGGACTCTCAGGACACGTGCCCTTTTTGCGGTCTTGTGGAGTCCGTGGACCATGTATACATAGGGTGTTGTAGGCTGCACTCCCTTTTTAGTTATTTGAAAAACCTTTTATTGATGTTTTGTTTGCACTTCAGCCCCATGCTCCTGATCTATGGGCACCCGGTGCGGAAGGGGGTCGGGAAGGAGGAGGACCTCCTCGTGAACCTGCTCCTGGGCCTGGCCAAGTTGGCCATTAACAGGTCCAGGCAGCGGGCGATCGACGGGGGAGTCCCGCCCGATTGTTTGTCCCTCTTCCGCGGCTACGTTCGCTGCCGGATGTCCCTGGAGAAGGAGCACGCGGTGTCTGCTGGCACTCTCGAGGCCTTCCGTGCTCGGTGGGCACCGCGGGGACTGGGGTGTTTTATTGACCCCTTTAATCACATTTTGATTTAAAGTTTGTAAGTTTCCTTTAAAACTTTGTTCTTGGTTTTACAGCTGACCTGAATTAGGGGCTGTGCCTGATTTTTCCCAATTTTGCTGATTTGGTTTTCATTTAAAAGATTATCAAGAGTTCAAATCTCACAATGACAAACTATGAAACAATGTTACTTCTTCTGAAACAGATGGAAACGTGCTTGCATCCACCATTCCCAGAGGGCTGGTCTGTCGAGCGCCTTCCTGTCTCTTGATCAGGAGAAGGCGTTCGACAGGGTGGATCACGGATACTTACTCAGAACTCTGCGAGCATTCGGGTTCGGGACGCATTTTCTGGCCAAGTTGGCCACTAACAGGTCCAGGCAGCGGGCAATCGACGGGGGAGTCCCGCCCGATTGTTTATCCCTCTTCCGCAGCTACGTTTGCGGCCGGATGTCCCTGGAGAGGGAGCACGTGGTGTCTGCTGGCACTCTTGAGGCCTTCCGTGCCCGGTGGGCACCGCGGGGACTGGGGTGTTTTGTTGACCCCTTTAATCACATTTTGATTTAAAGTTTGTAAGTTTCCTTTAAAACTTTGTTCTTGGTTTTACAGCTGACCTGAATTAGGGGCTGTGCCTGATTTTTCCCAATTTTGTTGATTTGGTTTTCATTTAAAAGATTATCAAGAGTTCATTTTCTTAACGATCTCGTGGAGGTAATTGTGGATTCAGTTGGTTTCCTGATACTGAGGAGAGAAGGTGTGTGGTGTTGGTGTTGCTGTTCCTCAGTGTTTCAACTGTTTCTGCTGCTGCCTTTGGGGTTGCTTCTGCTGCCCCTGCACTCGAGGGTGTTTGCTGCAGCTGATTCCCCTGCACTCGAGGGTGTTTGCTGCTGCTGCTGGACCTGCACTCGAGGGTGTTTGCTGCTGCTGGACCTGCACTCGAGGGTGTTTGCTGCTGCTGGACCTGCGCTCGAGGGTGTTTGCTGCTGCTGGAACTGCACTCGAGGGTGTTTGCTGCAACTGCTGCTGGACCTGCCCCTGTGGAGCAAAAGGAGAGAGAGGGAGAGAAGAAGAACAGCTTCTGTTGCTGCTTCAGGACAGGAAGGCCAGGAGGCCAGGACTGTGTCTCAAAACAACATCCTAGGTGGGTGTCCAACGTTATTGTTTGTGTAAGGTGGGGGCAATAAAGGACTGTGTTTTGTAGGCGGAGGAAAGAAGACTGCAGGAAGGTTTGGGGAAGGAAGAGAGGGGGGTGTGTGTGTGGTTAAAACCACCATTCTGCTACCCCCCCACCCAGCCCTTTCCCAGTAAGGCCAGCGGTGGCTGGTGAAGACATCGCCTCCCCCTGCAAGAAGATCATCAGGCCCCCACCCAACGTCCACCTTTCATAGGAGACACCCACCTGGACTCTTCCATTTTCCCTCCTGTGCCTCCCTGTCCTTCACTCCTCTCCCTCCTCTCCTGTACAAAAAGGGGAGGTTATTACTACCTCTCTCCCTAGGGAGGAACATTGTATATTTAAAAAAAAATATATATATATTAAAAAATATATATAATTTAAAAAAAATGGCCAATCCTTCCCAGGGTGGGCGTGGCTCTGGCCCTAAGGCCAGTTCAACATCTCCTGTGGCCGGGCCCTGGAGGGCTAATGTGGAGGCGGCTTTGTCACCGGTGGCAGCGTCTACAAAAAAGACCTATGCGGGGGTGGCTGCTTCTACAGCTCCTGCTGCTCCCGCTGCCCTGTCGCCATTCCGTCTCCTCACCAGGGCCCTCGGGGTAAAATGCTACGCCCACCCTGAGATGACTATTGAGGCCTGCGTAAAGGCTATGGCTGGGGTTGTCGGCCCCTCAGCCATTGTCGAGGCCTCAAAGATGTATGGGAGGGCCATCTTTTTCTTGAGGTCCGAGCGGGCGGTGCAACTCGCCCTGCAGAAGTGGCTCACTGTGGGCGGGACTTTTCTGGCGGTGGATCCCCTTGAGGCCACCGCCCAGAAGATTGTTATTTCAAATGTCCCGCCCTTTATACCATGTGGGCTCCTCCTCCCCCACCTTAATAAGCTGGGGGAGGTCAGGTCAGGGATTGCGCCAGTCCCACTCGGCCTCAAAGACTCGGCCCTCCACTACGTGTACTCCTTCCGGCGCCAAGTTTTCAGCCGCTTGGCCCGGGAGGAGTGCCTGGAGGGGGCCTTCTCAGTTAATTTTGAGGGGACCGCCTATCGGGTCTTCAGGACCGCGGAGGGCATGCGGTGCCATGCCTGTAAGGAGGTGGGGCACGTAAGAAAGAACTGCCCTGCCTCCAAGGCCACGAGCCCCACCCAAGCGGCCGCGGCTGGCACCGCCCCTCTTCCCCCCGCCACCACTCCATCTCCCTCCCCGCAAGGGGAAGTGACCCCGGCAGCAGCTGCCATCTCGGCTGCCTTTGAGGTGGGGGGAGAGCCCCTGCGCCGTAAGAAGGCGCGGAGGAAGACCCAAAACTTGGAGGCGGCCCGTGAAACGCCCCAAACACCTGGAAAAACTGGCTCGGGGGAAAAAACATCATCCGGCCCCGGCGTCGTGTCCGCATGTGCTCCCGGGTCCGTGGGCGCTAAGGCGCCGAGTGCTGGGCCCGGCGTCGTCCCTGCACGTGCTCCCGGGGCCGGCGGGGAAAAGACGCGGGACCCCGAGCCAGGGAAGCAAACATTGAAAACCCAGAGGTTGGAGTGTCCGGGAGGGCTGGACAAGGAGGAGGGGGCCTCGGAAATGGAGGTCTCCCTAGCCTGACCCGGAAGAGACGTCACGCTTCGGAGGAGGAAGTGGGTGACGCCCAAACTGAAGAAGTTGGGCGTGTCCCTTCCCCTGATGAAGAGTTGGTGGCGTCTCCACCCAGTAAAACCTCGCCCTGCCCTGCCCTCTGGGGGAACCCGAAACCCCTACCCCTACCACTGTTCCCCTACCAGTCTGCTGCAGTCCCCTGAACAGGGCCCCTCGGGGGTCACTGAGGGCACCTCCCCTGTTGTGGTGTCCAACTCCAGGGCACTTAATACCCCCGAGGTACCTTCTAGCTCGTTGGGGGACTGCAGATTTGAAATTTTTAAAAATGTTAATGGGTCATTGGGTGGCGGCGAAAAGGAGGGCCTTCCCGCTCCCTCCCAAACCTTGACACCGGGCGTCCTATGTTTAGGTCAGGAGCTTGTCCTGAGCTCCCCAGACGACCCGGTGCTGGGAGGAGAGCGGGCATCAGAACTGCCACTGCCCTCTGGCCCAAAAAGTTTAGAGGAGACCAGAGAGGACTAAAAAGTCCTCTTCTTCTTTTTAATTACTTAAGGTGAAGGTTTGATGTACCTTTGACAATGAAGACGACTATAGCCAGCCTCAACATCCGCGGCAGCAGGGGCACACAGCGCAGGTTCCAGAACTTCTCGGTCCTCAGGGACGGGAAGTATGCGTTGTGCTTCCTGCAAGAAACCCATACCGTTCCAGGAGACGAAGCCACGTGGCTCCTGGAGTGGCGAGGGCGGGTCTACATGAGTCACCTAGCCTCCAATTCTGGCGGGGTGGCTATCTTGTTGGCCCCGCATTTTCAGCCGGAGATCTTTGGGGGTCAAGGAGCCGGTGCCAGGCCGGTTGCTGCACCTGACTGTGCGTCTGCGGGGGGCGGTGCTTCACTTTGTGAATGTGTACTCTCCCCTGGGCACGCAGCAGCAGCAAGCGAGCTTCTTTGAAGAAGTGTCCACTCATCTCGGCTCCATCGCTGGCGAGTGCATCGTCCTCGGGGGGGATTTCAATTGCACCCTCGGGGTCCGGGACCGTCACGGTACCCCGCACTGCACGCGAGATGTGAGTAAGTTGCGGGACCTGGTCAGGTCCTTCGACTTAGTGGACGTCTGGCGAAATCTCCATCCTGACTCCAGCGTGTTCACCTTTGTGTCACCTGGAGTCGGAGCGTCCAGACTCGACCGCCTTTACGTTTCGAAGGCGTACGTGTCCTGCGTTCCGGCTGCTTCTATACAGCAGGTTCCGTGCACGGACCACCGTATGGTGTGGGCGGAGCTCACTTCGTTCTGCGCTCGGACGGCGTCCGCTTACTGGCATTTTAACAACCTGTTGTTGGAGGACCAGTGGTTCCTGGACTCGTTCCGTCGCTTCTGGGCCGGCTGGAGAAGGAAGCGGGGAGGCTTCCCCTCCTTGAGGCTATGGTGGGACGTGGGCAAGACTCACGTCCGAGTTTTCTGTCAAGAGTACGCGAAGGGGTCGACAAAGAGACGCAAATCCAAGGTCGAGGAGTTGGAGAAGTAGGTGCTCGACCTGGAGGCACGTCTCCGTCAGCCCGACGCGGACCCAGCCCTGCGGTCGGTGTACGATGAGAAGAAGGGCGCGCTGCGGGACCTGCAACTGGTCGGGTCTCGGGGCGCGCTTGTGAGGTCGCGGATCTGGTTCCTCAAGGAAATGGACCACGGCTCCCCCTTCTTCTACTCTCTGGAAAAAAGGCACGGGGTCCGTAAGCAGCTCCGTACCCTGCTGGCCGACGACGGATCCCTTGTCTCGGATCCAGAGGGCATCAGGGCCATTGCCCGAGATTACTACACTGCCCTGTTCTCTCCGGATCCGTCCAGCGAAGACGCTTGCAGAGTTTTGTGGGAGGACCTGCCGCAGGTCGGCCTGGAGTGCGCCGAAAAGCTTGACTCCCCTATAACTCTGGGGAGCGGACCGGCACACTCGACTGTCTTTCTAGGGGCAAAACCCCGGGACTAGACGGGCTGACCGTGGAGTTCTTCAGGGCGTTCTGGGACGTCTTGGGGAGCGACTTCACGGGAGTCCTGCGGGAGAGCATTGCTACTGGGGAGATGCCCCTTTTGTGGCGCAGGGCCATGATTGCCCTGCTGCCGAAGAAGGGGGATCTCCGCCTTCTTAAAAACTGGTGCCTGGTCTCCCTCCTCAGCACGGACTACAAAATCTTCGCCCGAGCCATGTCTTCTCGGCTCGGCACCGTGCTGGACCACATGATCCACCCTGACCAGTCCTACACCGTCCCGGACCGAACCATTTATGATAACATCCATCTGGTCCGGGACATCATCCACCATTCCCAGAGGGCTGGTCTGTCGAGCGCCTTGCTGTCTCTCGATCAGAGAAGGCGTTCGACAGGGTGGATCACGGATACTTACTCGGAACTCTGCGAGCTTTCGGGTTCGGGATGCATTTTGTCGCCCGGATCCGACTTCTGTACACCGCCGCGGAGTGTCTAGTGAAAGTTAACGGGTCCCTGACGGCGCCCCTTCGCTTTGGGAGGGGGGTACGTCAGGGCTGCCCCCTGTCTGGCCAGTTGTATTCTATTTGCGTGGAGCCTTTCCTGCGCCTCTTGCGGAGGAGTTTATCGGGATTGGTTCTGCGCGGGCCGGGCATCGGGGTGGTCCTTTCGGCTTACGCCGATGACGTGCTCCTTATGTTTAGCGACCCGGCTGACCTGCGGAGGATGCGCGAGTGCCAGGAGGTCTACTCTGCCGCTTCTTCTGCCAGGATCAACTGGGGTAAATGTTCTGGACTCCTGGTCGGTCAGTGGCAGATGGATCCCCTACCCGAGGAGCTCAGGCCTTTCACCTGGAGCAGGACCAGCCTCCTCTACCTGGGGGTCCATCTCTGCCCCGCTGAGGGATCCTGGCCGGCAAACTGGCAGGAACTGGAGACGAAAGTCACCGCTCGCCTGCGGCGCTGGACAGGATTGCTCCAAGTGCTATCTTACCGAGGTTGAGTTGTGGTCATAAACCAGCTGATCGCCGCCATGTTGTGGTATCGGCTGGTCACTTTGAACCCTCCCCCGGACTTTGTCACAAGAATCCAGAGATTGTTAGTCGACTTCTGGGACAAAAGATTGCACTGGGTCGCTGCCGAGGTTCTGAGTCTCCCGCTTAGGGAGGGTGGTCAGGCGCTAGTGTGCCTACGCACACAGGTGGCGACTTTCCGCCTTCAGACCCTGCAGCGATACCTCTACGTCGAGCCTCCTCCTAGATGGTGTGCCCTGACGACGCATTTCTTCCGTCAGGTGCACGGCCTGAATTATGACGTGCAGCTCCTGTTTATAGAACAGCTGGGCCTCGGTGGCTCCTTGTAGGCGTTGCCCGTCTTTTACCAGGACCTGATCAAAGTCTGGAATGTGGTAGTCTCGCGACGCAGCTCTCCCCCGTCAGGAGTAGCGGCTATCGTCAGAGAGCCACTGCTCAGGATTCCGCCCCTCCGTCCTTTTCAGTGGTTGGCGGAGAGGAGGGCTGTGGCCGCAGGGGTGACCAGGATCGGGGACGTGCTGGGTGGCGGAGGAGTGGGCTGGATGCTCCCGCAGGAGTTGGCGCGACGCGTGTCTGTGAGTGTCCAGGTCGCAGCCGATGCCATCCAAGACCTGAGAACGGTTGTGCTCGGACCCGATGTTATTTTGGGTCTTGAGGTGGCCCAGGTGCGCGGTGGTCTTCCGTCTGAACATTCCCCTGTTCAGACAGAATTCCACATTGGCCCCAAGCCCCGAACCCTCCCTCGGGTGCTGGTGCCCCGCAATATGAGCCGCCTCGGGGACATGCCCTCCGTGCCTTTTGGCACGGCAAAGAGGGGCTTTTTGTATGGACTGCTGCTGCACACCTTCCATTTTCTCGCCCTTGTCCACGGCCCGGACACGCCCTGGTGTGCCTTGTTGCCGTCCGGCGGCGGAGGCCCCCGATGGGAGGCCCTCTACGGAGGTGTCCTCCCCCTTTCTATCGGGGACCTGTGTTGGAGGGTGTTGCATGCAGCAGTCCCCTATAATAAAAGGATGCGTAGGTTCACGGACTCTCAGGACACGTGCCCTTTTTGCAGTCTTGTGGAGTCCGTGGACCATGTATACATAGGGTGTGGTAGGCTGCACTCCCTTTTTAGTTATTTGAAAAACCTTTTATTGATGTTTTGTTTGCACTTCAGCCCCACGCTCCTGATCTATGGGCACCCGGTGCGGAAGGGGGTCGGGAAGGAGGAGGACCTCCTCGTGAACCTGCTCCTGGGCCTGGCCAAGTTGGCCATTAACAGGTCCAGGCAGCGGGCGATCGACAGGGGAGTCCCGCCCGATTGTTTGTCCCTCTTCTGCGGCTACGTTCGCTGCCGGATGTCCCTGGAGAGGGAGCACGCGGTGTCTGCTGACATGCTCGAGGCCTTCCGTGCTCGGTGGGCACCGCGGAACTGGGGTGTTTTGTTGACCCCTTTAATCACATTTTGATTTAAAGTTTGTAAGGTTCTTTTAAACTTTGTCCTTGGTTTTACTGCTGACCTGAATTAGGGGCTGTGCCTGATTTATCCCAATTTTGTTGATTTGGTTTAATTGTTTTCATTTAAGAGATTATCAAGAGTTCAAATCTCACAATGGCAACCTATGAAACAATGTAACTTCATCTGAAACAGATGGAAACGGGTTTGTACTCGAAGGAGTTACATCTGCTTAATGCATCTGTCTCTGTGGCGCAATTGGTAAGCACATTCGACTGTTAATCAAAAGGTTGGTGGTTCAAAACCATTCACAAACTAAGCTAAAACTTCAAAAAAAAAAGTTACATCTGCTTAACCTTTGAAACCCTGCCGCTACATCTTGGTGCTCTGTCTGGAGGGTTGAGACTTGGAGGGACTGCTTTTGAGGTCCTGTTGTGTGACAGTGGCACCCTCCTCGACCTGTGAAGCTGGAGCTGCTGAGATCACAGGAAGAAGGGATTTGGATGGGCTAGTCACTCCCGGAGTCAACTAGGTAGATGGCCCAGAGCCTCTGGCTGTCTCCTTGAGGAGAAGGGAAAGCTGGAGTGAGATTGAGCTGCCCGCACCACTCTTACATTGATAATCTTTTAAATGAAAACCAAATCAACAAAATTGGGATAAATCAGGCACAGCCCCTAATTCAGGTCAGCTGTAAAACCAAGAACAAAGTTTAAAGGAAACTTACAAACTTTAAATCAAAATGTGATTAAAGGGGTCAACAAAACACCCCAGTCCCCGCGGTGCCCACCGAGCACGGAAGGCCTCGAGAGTGCCAGCAGACACCGCGTGCTCCTTCTCCAGGGACATCCGGCAGCGAACGTAGCCACGGAAGAGGGACAAACAATCGGGCGGGACTCCCCCGTCGATCGCCCGCTGCCTGGACCTGTTAATGGCCAACTTGGCCAGGCCCAGGAGCAGGTTCACGAGGAGGTCCTCCTCCTTCCCGACCCCCTTCCGCACCGGGTGCCCATAGATCAGGAGCGTGGGGCTGAAGTGCAAACAAAACATCAATAAAAGGTTTTTCAAATAACTAAAAAGGGAGTGCAGCCTACAACACCCTATGTATACATGGTCCACGGACTCCACAAGACCGCAAAAAGGGCACGTGTCCTGAGAGTCCGTGAACCAATGCATCCTCTTATTATAAGGGACTGCTGCATGCAACACCCTCCAACCCAGGTCCCCGATAAAAAGGGGGAGGACACCTCCGTAGAGGGCCTCCCATCGGGGGCCTCCGCCGCCGGACGGCAACAAGGCACGCCAGGGCGTGTCCGGTCGACGGACAAGGGCGAGAAAATGGAAGGTGTGCAGCAGCAGTCCGTACAAAAAGCCCCTCTTTGCCGTGCCAAGAGGCACAGAGGGCATGTCCCAGAGGCAGCTCATATTGCGGGGCACCAGCACCCGAAGGAGGGTTCGGGGCTTGGGGCCAATGTGGAATTCCGTCCGAACGGGGGAACGCTCAGACGGAAGACCACCGCGCACCTGGGCCACCTCAAGACCCAAAATAACGTCGGGTCCGAGCACGACCGTTCTCAGGTCTTGGATGGCATCGGCTGCGACCTGGACACTCACAGACGCGCGTTGCGCCAACTCCTGCGGGAGCATCCAGCCCAGTCCTCCGCCACCCAGCACGTCCCCGATCCTGGTCACCCCTGCGGCCACAGCCCTCCTCTCCGCCAACCACTGAAAAGGACGGAGGGGCGGATTCCTGAGCAGCGGCTCTCTGACGACAGCCGCTACTCCTGACGGGGGAGAGCTGCGTCGCGAGACTACCACTTTCCAGACTTTGATCAGGTCCTGGTAAAAGACGGGCAACGCCTGCAAGGAGCCACCGAGGCCCAGCTGTTCTATAAACAGGAGCTGCACGTCATAATTCAGGCCGTGCACCTGACGGAAGAAATACGTCATCAGGGCACACCATCTAGGAGGAGGCTCGACGTAGAGGTATCGCTGCAGGGTCTGACGGCGGAAAGTCGCCACCTGTGTGCGTAGGCACACTAGCGCCTGACCACCCTCCCTAAGCGGGAGACTCAGAACCTCGGCAGCGACCCAGTGCAATCTTTTGTCCCAGAAGAAGTCGACTAACAATCTCTGGATTCTTGTGACAAAGTCCGGGGGAGGGGTCAAAGTGACCAGCCGATACCACAACATGGCGGCGATCAGCTGGTTTATGACCAGAACTCGACCTCGGTAAGATAGCACTCGGAGCAGTCCTGTCCAGCGCCGCAGGCGAGCGGTGACTTTCGTCTCCAGTTCCTGCCAGTTTGCCGGCCAGGATTCCTCAGCGGGGCAGAGATGGACCCCCAGGTAGAGGAGGCTGGTCCTGCTCCAGGTGAAAGGCCTGAGCTCCTCGGGTAGGGGATCCATCTGCCACTGACCGACCAGGAGTCCAGAACATTTACCCCAGTTGATCCTGGCAGAAGAAGCGGCAGAGTAGACCTCCTGGCACTCGCGCATCCTCCGCAGGTCAGCCGGGTCACTAAACATAAGGAGCACGTCATCGGCGTAAGCCGAAAGGACCACCCCGATGCCCAGCCCGCGCAGAACCAATCCCGACAACCTCCTCCGCAAGAGGCGCAGGAAAGGCTCCACGCAAATAGAATACAACTGGCCAGACAGGGGGCAGCCCTGACGTACCCCTCTCCCAAAGCGAAGGGGCGCCGTCAGGGACCCGTTAACCTTCACTAGACACTCCGCGGCGGTGTACAGAAGTCTGATCCGGGCGACAAAATGCGTCCCGAACCCGAAAGCTCGCAGAGTTCCGAGTAAGTATTCGTGATCCACCCTGTCGAACGCCTTCTCCTGATCAAGACACAGGAAGGCGCTCGACAGACCAGCCCTCTGGGAATGGTGGATGATGTCCCGGACCAGATGGATGTTATCATAAATGGTTCGGTCCGGGACGGTGTAGGACTGGTCAGGGTGGATCATGTGGTCCAGCATGGTGCCGAGCCGAGAAGACATGGTTCAGGCGATGATTTTGTAGTCCGTGCTGAGGAGGGAGACCGGGCGCCAGTTTTTAAGAATGCGGAGATCCCCTTCTTCGGCAGCAGGGCAATCACGGCCCTGCGCCACGAAAGGGGCATCACCCCGATAGCAATGCTCTCCCCCAGGACCCCCGCGAAGTAGCTCCCCAAGACGTCCCAGAACGCCCTGAAGAACTCCACGGTCAGCCCGTCTGGTCCCGGGGTTTTGTCCCTAGAAAGACCGTCGAGTGCGCCTGTCAGCTCCCCCAGACTTATAGGGGAGTCGAGCTTTCTGGCGCACTCCGGGCCGACCTGCGGCAGGTACTCCCACAAAACTCTGCAAGCTTCCTCACTGGACGGATCCGGAGAGAAAAGGGCAGTGTAGTAATCTCGGGCAATGGCCCTGATGCCCTCCGGATCCGAGACAAGGGATCCGTCGTCGGCCAGCAGCGTAAAGAGCTGCTTACGGACCCCGTGCCTTTTTTCCAGTGAGTAGAAGAAGGGAGAGCCACGGTCCATCTCCTTAAGGAAACAGATTCGCGACCTCACGAATGCGCCCCGAGACCCGACCAGTTGCAGGTCCCGCAGCGCGCCCTTCTTCTCATCGTACACCGACCGCAGGGCCGGGTCCGCGTCGGGCTGACGGAGACGTGCCTCCAGGTCGAGCACCTCCTTCTCCAACTCCTCGACCCTGGATTTGCGTCTCTTTGTCGACCCCTTCGCATACTCTTGACAGAAAACTCGGACGTGAGTCTTGCCCACGTCCCACCATAGCCTCAAGGAGGGGAAGCCTCCCCGCTTCCTTCTCCAGCCGGCCCAGAAGCGACGGAACGAGTCCAGGAACCGCTGGTCTTCCAACAACAGGTTATTAAAATGCCAGTACGCGGACCCCGTCCGAGCGCAGAACGAAGTGAGCTCCGCCCACACCAGACGGTGGTCCGTGCACGGAACCTGCTGTATAGAAGCAGCCGGAACGCAGGACACGTACGCCTTCGAAACGTAAAGGCGGTCGAGTCTGGATGCTCCGACTCCAGGTGACACAAAGGTGAACACGCTGGAGTCAGGATGGAGATTTCGCCAGACGTCCACTAAGTCGAAGGACCTGACCAGGTCCCGCAACTTACTCACACCTCGCGTGCAGTGCGGGGTACCGTGACGGTCCCGGACCCCGAGGGTGCAATTGAAATCCCCCCCCGAGGACGATGCACTCGCCAGCGTCGATGGAGCCGAGATGAGTGGACACTTCTTCAAAGAAGCTCGCTTGCTGCTGCGTGCCCAGGGGAGCGTACACATTCACAAAGTGAAGCACCGCCCCCCGCAGACGCACAGTCAGGTGCAGCAACCGGCCTGGCACCGGCTCCTTGACCCCCAAGATCTCCGGCTGAAAATGCGGGGCCAACAAGATAGCCACCCCGCCAGAATTGGAGGCTAGGTGACTCATGTAGACCCCCCCTCGCCACTCCAGGAGCCACGTGGCTTCGTCTCCCGGAACGGTATGGGTTTCTTGCAGGAAGCACAACGCATACTTCCCGTCCCTGAGGACCGAGAAGTTCTGGAACCTGCGCTGTGCGGCCCTGCTGCCGCGGATGTTGAGGCTGGCTATAGTCATCTTCATTGTCAAAGGTACATCAAATCTTCACCTTAAGTCATTAAAAAGAAGAAGAGGACTTTTTAGTCCTTCCTCTCCTTCAGGAGCCCAGCGAGAAACGTTTGGACCCTCCGCCGCGCGTTCCAATCCAACTCAGGAGACTTGAGAGCCTCGCGAGTGGACCAGAACACCAGCGGAAAAGAATGCCACCGGTCCAAGGCCAACTGAACCCTGTCTCGGCGACCGCGATGACTCGCCAAAAAGTCCCGGAGTTCCCTTGGGGGGATGAGGGGAGAGTCAGTGGAGGGCACCAGGGGATCCACCGCCTCGCTTGAGAGCGACTCAGCGTAATCTCCAGCGCTCACCACGGACACCCCATCCTCCTCCAGGTCGTCGCCTCCAGCTTCCGACCCCTCCCCCGCATTGAGTACGGGGGCTGATTCGGAGCTGCCAGCTGGCCCCACCTGTACCTCGATCCCACCCCCAGGATCAAGGCCAGAGGTGTCCTCTCTGGTCTCCTCTAAGGGTTTTGGGTCAGAGGGCAGCGGCAGTTCTGATGCCCGCTCTCCTCCCGGCACCGGGTCGTCCGGGGAGCTCAGGACAAGCTCCTGACCCAAAACTAGGACGCCCTAGTGCTAAGGTTTGGGAGGGAGCGGGAAGGCCTTCCTTTTCGCCGCCACCCAATGACCCGTTGACATTTTTTAAATTTTGCAAGTTACAGTCCCCCGATGAGCCAGAAGGTACCGCGGGGGTATCGAGGGTCTCTGAGTCGGGCACCACCTCAAGGGAGGTGCCTTCAGTGACCCCCGAGGGGCCCTGTTCAGGGTACTGCAGCAGGTTGACAGGGGTAACAGTGCTGGGAGTCGTTGCAGGGGTTTTGAGTTCCCCCAGAGGACAGGGTGAGATTTTACTTGGCGGAGACGCCACCACCTCTTCATCGGGGGAAGGGACACACCCAACTTCTTCAGTTTGGGCATCACCCACCTCCTCCTCCGAAGCGTGACGTCTCTTCCGGGTCAGGCTGGGGGCTAGGGAGACCTCCATTTCCGAGGCCCCCTCCTCCTTGTCCAGCCCTCCCGGACACTCCACCCTCTGGGTTTTGGGCGTTAGATACCCCGGCTCGGGGTCCCGCATCTTTTCCCCGCCGGCCCCGGGAGCACGCGCAGAAACGACGCCGGGCCCAGCACTCGGCGCCTTAGCATCCACGGGCCCGGGAGCACACGCGGACACGACGCCGGGGCCGGATGATGTCTTTTCCCCCGAGCCGGTGCTTGCAGGTGTTTGGGGGTTTTGGGGCGTTTCAGGGGCCGCCTCCAGGTTGCGGGTCTTCCGCTGCGCCTTCTTACGGCGCGGAGGTTCTCCCCCCGCCTCACCGGCAGCCGAGATGGCAGTGGCCGCCGGCGTCGCTTCCCCTTGCGGGGAGGGAGATGGAGTGGTGGCGGGGGGAGGAGGGGCGGTGCCAGCCGTGGCCGCTTGGGTGGGGCTCGTAGCCTTGGAGGCGGGGCAGTTCTTCCTCACGTGCCCCGCCTCCTTACAAGCATGGCACCGCACGCCCTCCACGGTCCAGAAGACCCGATAGGCGGTACCCTCAAAATTGATAACGAAGGCCCCCTCCAGGCACTCCTCCTGGGCCAAGCGGACAAATACCTGGCGCCGGAAGGAGTACACATGGCGGAGGGCCGAGTCTTTGAGGCCGAGCGGGATTGGTGCAACCCCCGACCTGACCTCCCCCAATTTATTAAGGTGGGGGAGGAGGAGCTCACTGGATAGAAAAGGCGGGATGTTCGAAATAATAATTCTCTGGGCGGTGGCCTCAAGGGGGTCCACCGCCAGAAAAGTCCCGCCCACAGTGAGTCCTTTTTGCAGGGCGAGGTGCACCGCCCGCTCGGACCTCAAGAAGAATATGGCCTTCCCATACATTTTAGAGGCCGCGACAATCGCTGAGGGGCCGACGACCCCAGCCATAGCCTTTACGCAGGCCTCTATTGTCATTTCAGGGTGAGCATAGCTCTTTACCCCAAGGGCCCTGGTCAGGAGGCGGAAAGGTGACAGGGCATCGGGAGCAGCTGGAGCTGCAGAAGCAACCACTCCCGCATAAGTTTTCTTTTTTTTGAGGCCCTGCCACCGGTGACAAAACCGCCTCCACATTAGCCCTCGAGGGCCCGGCCACAGGCGATGGTGAATTGGCCTTAGGGCCAGAGCCACGCCCACCCCGGGAAGGATTGGCCATTTTGTTTTTTTCTTTTTATATTTTTTTTTATATATATAGGGAGGAAAGGGGGTGGGGGAGAGAGGTAGAAACAACCTCCCCTCTTTTAGGCAGGAGAGGAGAGGAGGGAGAGGAGTAAAAGACAGGGAGGCACAGGAGGGAAAGAGGTAAATGTCCAGGTGGGTGTCCTCGATGGTGGATGGACGGTGGGTGGGGGCCTGATGTCCTTCAGGCAGGGGGAGGCGATGTCTTCACCAGCTATTGCTGGCCTTACTGGGAAAAGGGCTGGGTTGGGGGGAGGGGTGGCAGAAAGATGGTTTCAGCACACACACACACCCTCCCTCTCTTCCTTCCCCAACTCCTCTGGCAGTCTTCTTGCCTCCCCCTACAAAAACACAGTCCTTAATTGCCCCCACCTTAAACAAAAATACACAGTTCAGACACCCACCTAGGATGTTGTTTTTTTAACTCAGTCCTGGCCTCCTGGCCTTCCTGTCCTGTATCAACAGCAGCAACTGTTCTCTTCTCTCCCTCTCTCTCCTTTGGCAGCACTGGAGGAGCAGCAGCAGAAGCAGCAGCAGCAGACAGCAGAAGCAACAACCCCAAAGGCAGCAGCAGAAACAGTTGAAACACTGAGGAGCAGCAACACCACACACCTTCTCTCCTCAGTATCAGGAAACCAACTGAATCCACAATTGCCTCCACGAGATCGTTCACTCTTACATTGATAATCTTTTAAATGAAAACCAAATCAACAAAATTGGGATAAATCAGGCACAGCCCCTAATTCAGGTCAGCTGTAAAACCAAGAACAAAGTTTTAAAGGAAACTTACAAACTTTAAATCAAAATGTGATTAAAGGGGTCAACAAAACACCCCAGTCCCCGCGGTGCCCACCGAGCACGGAAGGCCTCGAGAGTGCCAGCAGACACCGCGTGCTCCTTCTCCAGGGACATCCGGCAGCGAACGTAGCCGCGGAAGAGGGACAAACAATCGGGCGGGACTCCCCCGTCGATCGCCCGCTGCCTGGACCTGTTAATGGCCAACTTGGCCAGGCCCAGGAGCAGGTTCACGAGGAGGTCCTCCTCCTTCCCGACCCCCTTCCGCACCGGGTGCCCATAGATCAGGAGCGTGGGGCTGAAGTGCAAACAAAACATCAATAAAAGGTTTTTCAAATAACTAAAAAGGGAGTGCAGCCTACAACACCCTATGTATACATGGTCCACGGACTCCACAAGACCGCAAAAAGGGCACGTGTCCTGAGAGTCCGCGAACCAATGCATCCTCTTATTATAAGGGACTGCTGCATGCAACACCCTCCAACCCAGGTCTCCGATAGAAAGGGGGAGGACACCTCCGTAGAGGGCCTCCCATCGGGGGCTTCCGCCGCCGGACGGCAACAAGGCACGCCAGGGCGTGTCCGGTCGACGGACAAGGGCGAGAAAATGGAAGGTGTGCAGCAGCAGTCCGTACAAAAAGCTCCTCTTTGCCGTGCCAAAAGGCACAGAGGGCATGTCCCCGAGGCGGCTCATATTGCGGGGCACCAGCACCCGAGGGAGGGTTCGGGGCTTGGGGCCAATGTGGAATTCCGTCCGAACAGGGGAACGCTCAGACGGAAGACCACCGCGCACCTGGGCCGCCTCAAGACCCAAAATAACGTCGGGTCCGAGCACGACCGTTCTCAGGTCTTGGATGGCATCGGCTGCGACCTGGACACTCACAGACGCGCGTCGCGCCAACTCCTGCGGGAGCATCCAGCCCAGTCCTCCGCCACCCAGCACGTCCCCGATTCTGGTCACCCCTGCGGCCACAGCCCTCCTCTCCGCCAACCACTGAAAAGGACGGAGGGGCGGATTCCTGAGCAGCGGCTCTCTGACGATAGCCGCTACTCCTGACGGGGGAGAGCTGCGTTGCGAGGCGACCACTTTCCAGACTTTGATCAGGTCCTGGTAAAAGACGGGCAACGCCTGCAAGGAGCCACCGAGGCCCAGCTGTTCTATAAACAGGAGCTGCACGTCATAATTCAGGCCGTGCACCTGACGGAAGAAATACGTCATCAGGGCACACCATCTAGGAGGAGGCTCAACGTAGAGGTATCGCTGCAGGGTCTGAAGGCGGAAAGTCGCCACCTGTGTGCGTAGGCACACTAGCGCCTGACCACCCTCCCTAAGCGGGAGACTCAGAACCTCGGCAGCGACCCAGTGCAATCTTTTGTCCCAGAAGAAGTCGACTAACAATCTCTGGATTCTTGTGACAAAGTCCGGGGGAGGGGTCAAAGTGACCAGCCGATACCACAACATGGCGGCGATCAGCTGGTTTATGACCAGAACTCGACCCCGGTAAGATAGCACTCGGAGCAGTCCTGTCCAGCGCCGCAGGCGAGCGGTGACTTTCGTCTCCAGTTCCTGCCAGTTTGCCGGCCAGGATTCCTCAGCGGGGCAGAGATGGACCCCCAGGTAGAGGAGGCTGGTCCTGCTCCAGGTGAAAGGCCTGAGCTCCTCGGGTAGGGGATCCATCTGCCACTGACCGACCAGGAGTCCAGAACACTTACCCCAGTTGATCCTGGCAGAAGAAGCGGCAGAGTAGACCTCCTGGCACTCGCGCATCCTCCGCAGGTCAGCCGGGTCACTAAACATAAGGAGCACGTCATCGGCGTAAGCCGAAAGGACCACCCCGATGCCCGGCCCGCGCAGAACCAATCCCGACAACCTCCTCCGCAAGAGGCGCAGGAAAGGCTCCACGCAAATAGAATACAACTGGCCAGACAGGGGGCAGCCCTGACGTACCCCTCTCCCAAAGCGAAGGGGCGCCGTCAGGGACCCGTTAACCTTCACTAGACACTCCGCGGCAGTGTACAGAAGTCTGATCCGGGCGACAAAATGCGTCCCGAACCCGAAAGCTCGCAGAGTTCCGAGTAAGTATTCGTGATCCACCCTGTCGAACGCCTTCTCCTGATCAAGACACAGGAAGGCGCTCGACAGACCAGCCCTCTGGGAATGGTGGATGATGTCCCGGACCAGATGGATGTTATCATAAATGGTTCGGTCCGGGACGGTGTAGGACTGGTCAGGGTGGATCATGTGGTCCAGCATGGTGCCGAGCCGAGAAGACATGGCTCGGGCGAAGATTTTGTAGTCCGTGCTGAGGAGGGAGACCGGGCGCCAGTTTTTAAGAAGGCGGAGATCCCCCTTCTTCGGCAGCAGGGCAATCACGGCCCTGCGCCACGAAAGGGGCATCTCCCCGGTAGCAATGCTCTCCCCCAGGACCCCCGCGAAGTCGCTCCCCAAGACGTCCCAGAACGCCCTGAAGAACTCCACGGTCAGCCCGTCTAGTCCCGGGGTTTTGCCCCTAGAAAGACCGTCGAGTGCGCCGGTCAGCTCCCCCAGACTTATAGGGGAGTCGAGCTTTCCGGCGCACTCCGGGCCGACCTGCGGCAGGTCCTCCCACAAAACTCTGCAAGCTTCCTCACTGGACGGATCCGGAGAGAAAAGGGCAGTGTAGTAATCTCGGGCAATGGCCCTGATGCCCTCCGGATCCGAGACAAGGGATCCGTCGTCGGCCAGCAGCGTAAAGAGCTGCTTACGGACCCCGTGCCTTTTTTCCAGTGAGTAGAAGAAGGGAGAGCCACGGTCCATCTCCTTAAGGAAACAGATCCGCGACCTCACGAATGCGCCCCGAGACCCGACCAGTTGCAGGTCCCGCAGCGCGCCCTTCTTCTCATCGTACACCGACCGCAGGGCCGGGTCCGCGTCGGGCTGACGGAGACGTGCCTCCAGGTCGAGCACCTCCTTCTCCAACTCCTCGACCCTGGATTTGCGTCTCTTTGTCGACCCCTTCGCATACTCTTGACAGAAAACTCGGACGTGAGTCTTGCCCACGTCCCACCATAGCCTCAAGGAGGGGAAGCCTCCCCGCTTCCTTCTCCAGCCGGCCCAGAAGCGACGGAACGAGTCCAGGAACCGCTGGTCTTCCAACAACAGGTTATTAAAATGCCAGTACGCGGACCCCGTCCGAGCGCAGAACGAAGTGAGCTCCGCCCACACCAGACGGTGGTCCGTGCACGGAACCTGCTGTATAGAAGCAGCCGGAACGCAGGACACGTACGCCTTCGAAACGTAAAGGCGGTCGAGTCTGGATGCTCCGACTCCAGGTGACACAAAGGTGAACACGCTGGAGTCAGGATGGAGATTTCGCCAGACGTCCACTAAGTCGAAGGACCTGACCAGGTCCCGCAACTTACTCACACCTCGCGTGCAGTGCGGGGTACCGTGACGGTCCCGGACCCCGAGGGTGCAATTGAAATCCCCCCCGAGGACGATGCACTCGCCAGCGTCGATGGAGCCGAGATGAGTGGACACTTCTTCAAAGAAGCTCGCTTGCTGCTGCGTGCCCAGGGGAGCGTACACATTCACAAAGTGAAGCACCGCCCCCCGCAGACGCACAGTCAGGTGCAGCAACCGGCCTGGCACCGGCTCCTTGACCCCCAAGATCTCCGGCTGAAAATGCGGGGCCAACAAGATAGCCACCCCGCCAGAATTGGAGGCTAGGTGACTCATGTAGACCCCCCCTCGCCACTCCAGGAGCCACGTGGCTTCGTCTCCCGGAACGGTATGGGTTTCTTGCAGGAAGCACAACGCATACTTCCCGTCCCTGAGGACCGAGAAGTTCTGGAACCTGCGCTGTGCGGCCCTGCTGCCGCGGATGTTGAGGCTGGCTATAGTCGTCTTCATTGTCAAAGGTACATCAAATCTTCACCTTAAGTCATTAAAAAGAAGAAGAGGACTTTTTAGTCCTTCCTCTCCTTCAGGAGCCCAGCGAGAAACGTTTGGACCCTCCGCCGCGCGTTCCTATCCAACTCAGGAGACTTGAGAGCCTCGCGAGTGGACCAGAACACCAGCGGAAAAGAATGCCACCGGTCCAAGGCCAACTGAACCCTGTCTCGGCGACCGCGATGACTCGCCAAAAAGTCCCGGAGTTCCCTTGGGGGGATGAGGGGAGAGTCAGTGGAGGGCACCAGGGGATCCACCGCCTCGCTTGAGAGCGACTCAGCGTAATCTCCAGCGCTCACCACGGACACCCCGTCCTCCTCCAGGTCGTCGCCTCCAGCTTCCGACCCCTCCCCCGCATTGAGTACGGGGGCTGATTCGGAGCTGCCAGCTGGCCCCACCTGTACCTCGATCCCACCCCCAGGATCAAGGCCAGAGGTGTCCTCTCTGGTCTCCTCTAAGGGTTTTGGGTCAGAGGGCAGCGGCAGTTCTGATGCCCGCTCTCCTCCCGGCACCGGGTCGTCCGGGGAGCTCAGGACAAGCTCCTGACCCAAAACTAGGACGCCCTAGTGCTAAGGTTTGGGAGGGAGCGGGAAGGCCTTCCTTTTTGCCGCCACCCAATGACCCGTTGACATTTTTTAAATTTTGCAAGTTACAGTCCCCCGATGAGCCAGAAGGTACCGCGGGGGTATCGAGGGTCTCTGAGTCGGGCACCACCTCAAGGGAGGTGCCTTCAGTGACCCCCGAGGGGCCCTGTTCAGGGTACTGCAGCAGGTTGACAGGGGTAACAGTGCTGGGAGTCGTTGCAGGGGTTTTGAGTTCCCCCAGAGGACAGGGTGAGATTTTACTTGGCGGAGACGCCACCACCTCTTCATCGGGGGAAGGGACACACCCAACTTCTTCAGTTTGGGCATCACCCACCTCCTCCTCCGAAGCGTGACGTCTCTTCCGGGTCAGGCTGGGGGCTAGGGAGACCTCCATTTCCGAGGCCCCCTCCTCCTTGTCCAGCCCTCCCGGACACTCCACCCTCTGGGTTTTGGGCGTTAGATACCCCGGCTCGGGGTCCCGCATCTTTTCCCCGCCGGCCCCGGGAGCACGCGCAGAAACGACGCCGGGCCCAGCACTCGGCGCCTTAGCATCCACGGGCCCGGGAGCACACGCGGACACGACGCCGGGGCCGGATGATGTCTTTTCCCCCGAGCCGGTGCTTGCAGGTGTTTGGGGGTTTTGGGGCGTTTCAGGGGCCGCCTCCAGGTTGCGGGTCTTCCGCTGCGCCTTCTTACGGCGCGGAGGTTCTCCCCCCGCCTCACCGGCAGCCGAGATGGCAGTGGCCGCCGGCGTCGCTTCCCCTTGCGGGGAGGGAGATGGAGTGGTGGCGGGGGGAGGAGGGGCGGTGCCAGCCGTGGCCGCTTGGGTGGGGCTCGTAGCCTTGGAGGCGGGGCAGTTCTTCCTCACGTGCCCCGCCTCCTTACAAGCATGGCACCGCACGCCCTCCACGGTCCAGAAGACCCGATAGGCGGTCCCCTCAAAATTGATAACGAAGGCCCCCTCCAGGCACTCCTCCTGGGCCAAGCGGACAAATACCTGGCGCCGGAAGGAGTACACATGGCGGAGGGCCGAGTCTTTGAGGCCGAGCGGGATTGGTGCAACCCCCGACCTGACCTCCCCCAATTTATTAAGGTGGGGGAGGAGGAGCTCACTGGATAGAAAAGGCGGGATGTTCGAAATAATAATTCTCTGGGCGGTGGCCTCAAGGGGGTCCACCGCCAGAAAAGTCCCGCCCACAGTGAGTCCTTTTTGCAGGGCGAGGTGCACCGCCCGCTCGGACCTCAAGAAGAATATGGCCTTCCCATACATTTTAGAGGCCGCGACAATCGCTGAGGGGCCGACGACCCCAGCCATAGCCTTTACGCAGGCCTCTATTGTCATTTCAGGGTGAGCATAGCTCTTTACCCCAAGGGCCCTGGTCAGGAGGCGGAAAGGTGACAGGGCATCGGGAGCAGCTGGAGCCGCAGAAGCAACCACTCCCGCATAAGTTTTCTTTTTTTTGAGGCCCTGCCACCGGTGACAAAACCGCCTCCACATTAGCCCTCGAGGGCCCGGCCACAGGCGATGGTGAATTGGCCTTAGGGCCAGAGCCACGCCCACCCCGGGAAGGATTGGCCATTTTGTTTTTTTCTTTTTATATTTTTTTTATATATATAGGGAGGAAAGGGGGTGGGGGAGAGAGGTAGAAACAACCTCCCCTCTTTTAGGCAGGAGAGGAGAGGAGGGAGAGGAGTAAAAGACAGGGAGGCACAGGAGGGAAAGAGGTAAATGTCCAGGTGGGTGTCCTCGATGGTGGATGGACGGTGGGTGGGGGCCTGATGTCCTTCAGGCAGGGGGAGGCGATGTCTTCACCAGCTATTGCTGGCCTTACTGGGAAAAGGGCTGGGTTGGGGGGAGGGGTGGCAGAAAGATGGTTTCAGCACACACACACACACCCTCCCTCTCTTCCTTCCCCAACTCCTCTGGCAGTCTTCTTGCCTCCCCCTACAAAAACACAGTCCTTAATTGCCCCCACCTTAAACAAAAATACACAGTTCAGACACCCACCTAGGATGTTGTTTTTTTAACTCAGTCCTGGCCTCCTGGCCTTCCTGTCCTGTATCAACAGCAGCAACTGTTCTCTTCTCTCCCTCTCTCTCCTTTGGCAGCACTGGAGGAGCAGCAGCAGAAGCAGCAGCAGCAGACAGCAGAAGCAACAACCCCAAAGGCAGCAGCAGAAACAGTTGAAACACTGAGGAGCAGCAACACCACACACCTTCTCTCCTCAGTATCAGGAAACCAACTGAATCCACAATTGCCTCCACGAGATCGTTCACTCTTACATTGATGCTGGTGGAGGCCAACTATGGCGTCAACGATGGAGTTCAGCCTACGCAGCAGGGTAGGAGCAATGTCCGGGACTAATGTCTCCATGGCAGCTGCAATCCTGCCAATGTCGACCTTGGTGCATTGACATGCTGGCGCTGTCACCTCAGACTGATGGCAGATGGACTTCTCTATTGTGCCTTGCGGAAATCCCTCACTGATGTTCCCGAACTTGTCTTTGCAGCTCCAGCAATTGAGGTAAGTCCGAGTCCAGAGGCTCGTCATCTGACTTGGACACAGCAGATTCCTGGTTTCCTGGAGTCCTCCGAGTGTCGGACTTGGGAACTCCCTGCTGCCGCCTGTTGTGGATCAGACAGTGCGATGTGCTCACCAGATTGTGACCCCGAGGCTACTCTAGAGCTAGGTCCCACCGAGTTGCGTGTCTCTGCACTGGCAGAAGGTGTGGGTGAGCGCTGTGATGGGCCTTCAATGAAGGTGCCTTCAGATTCTTCTTCCGACGTGTCTTCAGGGCTTGATTAGTAGCCCTGTGTTGTGGACTCCCTCTGCTGTTTCCCGATGTGCCTGCGAAAGGAAAGAGAGATAATTAGTGCATGGCAGTGGCCTGTGAAACAGGACACATCACTCACAGCGTGATTATCTAATGGATGTTGCACTGCTGGATCCTCACTTGGTTGAGCCCCACCGACCTCACTGTCAGCACAGGAACAATCCGGGTCTTCACCAGCCAGATGACTCAATTTTCAAAGCCTGTTACGACCTTGATGTCGGGCATTCCTCCACCAGTCTCTGACCTCTCCCTCTTGTTATGTGCTAGCTTGACTTTCATTAATATAGATGGAATAAGTGTAAGCAGGACGTCTACTAGGCCAGATGTTAAGTATGCCTGGTATGTGTGGGTGGTGAGTGGTGCCATGGACGTGACAAGGACAATGAAGGTGTTTGTGAGAGATTGAATGGTGATGTCCCTTGAACTGGCAGCGAGTGAGATCCTTGTGGATGTGTGATGGGTTTGTGAGTGTGTGAGTTAAGCGTGATGAGAAGACAGACTTACGCTCTTTAGGCACTGGGTGGCTGTCCTCTATTGCAGGGCGTTGGCACTAACCACCACTGCCACCACCTCCCAAGCCAGATTGGTAATGTTGCTGCTCTTCCTGTGGCCAGAGCAGGAGTGAGGACACCACAGCGGGCCTCCATGGCGTCCAAAAGGGGCTAAAGGGACACTTCACTAAACCAGGTGGCTTCTCGGGCCATGTCTTTTTTGCAGTAGTCCTGGACTGGGATCACAGAGGTGTGCACGTGGCTGCACATTAACTATGTTGCCCAGTGTGAGGAAGAGGCAAGGTGATGGTGTGGAGGGCGAATGTGAGCCCACTCACCATTGAAATGACATGGTTCCCAGGAATGCGTGATTAATGAGGTTGGGATCAGGATGATACAGTGTGAAAAACTGCCATTGAGGCTGGTAGGCAAAACGTTCTTTTTCCTGCCCCCTACCGCACATAGTGCAAATCTGGGACGATTCTGCCCATGGACCTTGTTTCTTGTTGGGTACATGCCAGTGTTGTAGCTGTATGGTCTCAGCTAGCCTAGCGGTGCAGCTAGTTATGGAGCACCATTCTTAAACACTACAGCCAGGATGTTATTGGGGGCCAGAGCCTTTGTTGTGTTCAGTGCGGTACTCACCAAGATATCACATGGAGTGAATCCAATTGGCTGAAGATTGGCATCTGTGATATTGAAGAGCTCAGGAGGTCAAGATGGATCATCCACCTGGCGCTTCTGGCTGAATGCTGCAGTCTTGTTTTTTGCACTGACTTGCTGGGCTCTTCCATCATTCAGGCTGGAGATGTTTGAGTCTTCTCCTCCCGTTATGGTTTAATTGTGCACCATCTTTCATGGCTGGATGTGGCAAGACTGCTTAGTTTTCATTTGATCTGTTGGTTGTGGGATCTCTTAACTCTGTCTATAACATGCTGCTTCAACTGTTTAGCATATTTCTAGTTGTGTTGTAGCTTCACCAAGCTGGCGCTTTATTTTTAGGGATGCCTGGTGCTGCTCCAGGCATTCTCTCCTACGGTCCTCACTGAGCTATGGTTGTTCCCTTGGGTTGATGGTAATGGTAGAGTAAGGGATTTGCCAGGCAATGAGGTTTTATAGATTGTGGTTGAATACAATTCTGCTGGTGCTGATGGCCCACAGTCCCTCATGGATGCCCAGTTTTGAACTGCTAAATTTGATCTAAATCTATCCCATTTAACATGGTAGTGGTGCCACATAACAGAATGGAGGGTGTCTTCAATGAGAAGACGGACCTTCATCTCCACAAGGACCCCTATATGGTGGTCACTCCCACCACTACTTTCATGGACAGATGTGTCTACGGCAGGGAAATTGGTGATGATGAGCTCAAATAGGTTTTTTCTCATGTTAATCCTCTCACCATGACCTGCTGCAAGTCCAGTTTGGCAGATACGTCCTTCAGGACTCGGCCAGTTTGGTCAGTAGTGGTGTTACTGAGCCACTTTTGGTGATGGGCATTATTCATCAGTTGAAGGATGGTGGTTGGTGTATTCAGCAAGAGGCTTCCTTGACCATTTGATCTGATGCCATGAGACTTCATGAGGTCCGGAGTCAGTATTGAGGACTCTCAGGGCCATTCTCCTCCTGACTGTATACCACCATCCTGCTATCTTGGTTGGTCTGTCCTGCAAGTGGGCTAGGACATATCCAGGGATATTGATGCAAAGTCTGGAAAATAGATTGTAAGTCATACTCAGAGAATACTATATTAGGCTATTTCTTAACTGGCCTGTGGTCAGATCTCCCAATTTTGGCATGTCCCAGATATTAGTGAGGAGCACTTTGCAGGGTCAATTGGGTTGTGTGTGCCTTTGTCATATCTTGTGCCTAGGTCAATGCCAGGTGGGTTTGTCTGGCCTTATTCTGATTCAACTTATTCTTAGCGGTTTGATATCATTAAGTGGCTTGCTTGGCCATTTCAGAGGGCATTTAAGAGTCAAATGCATTGCTGTGGGTCTGTAGTCACACGTCGGCCAGACCAAGTAAGGACAGCTGATTTCCTTCCCTGAATGGTTTTAGTGAATCAGATGGGTTTTTATGATAATCTAGTGGTTTTCAAGGTCACCATTACTGAGACTAACTTTTTCATTTTAGATTTATTTATTTAATTGAACTTAGTCTCCCAGCTGCTGTGGTAGGATTTGAACGCAGGTGTCTGGAGCATTACTCTGGTTCTCTGGATTACTAGTCCAGGAACACTACCAATGGACAGCAAACAACTAATAGCTAATAATGCACACTTAACTGAACAGAAGAGGCATGCCATGCCACACTCATTTTTTTAATGACACTGAGCATTTGGAAAACCAGTCCTATGTTCTAAATACGTTTTGGGGAATCCTCAATTAATAACATACAATTTTTTAAATTCATTCATTCATGGCATGTCGGCTTCGCTGGCCAGGCCAGCATTTATTGCGCATCCCTAATTGCCCTTGAGAACGTGGTGATGAACTGCCTTCTTGAACTGCTGCAGTCCATGTAGTGTAGGTACACCCACTGTGCTGATAGTAAGGGAGTTCCAGGATTTTGACCCAGCGACAGTGAAGGAATGGCAATATATTTCCAAATCAGGATGGTGAGTGACTTGGAGGGGAACTTCCAGGTGGTGATGTTCCCATCTATCTGCTGCACTTGTCCTTCTAGATGGTAGTGGTCATGGGTTTGGAAGGTGCTGTTGAAGGAGCTTTGGTGAATTCCTGCAGCTCATCTTGTAGATGATACACACTGCTGCTACTGTGCATCGGTGGTAGAGGGAGTGAATGTTTGGGGATGGGGTGCCAATCAAGCTGGTTGCTTTGTCCTGGATGGTGTCAAGCTTCTTGAGTGTTGTGGGAACTGCACTCATCCAGGCAAGTGGGGAGTATTCTCTCACACTCCTGAATGTGCCTTGTAGATAGTGGACAGGATTAGGGGAGTCAGGAGGTGAGTTACTCATCACACAATTCCTAGCCTCTGACCTGATCTTGTAGCCACAGTATTTATATAGCTTGTCCAGTTCAGCTTCTGGTCAATGGTATCGCCAGGATGTTGATATTGGGTGATTCAGTGATGCTAATGCCATTGAACATCAAGGGGCAATGGTTGCATTCTCTCTTGTTGGAGATGGTCATTGCCTGACACTTGGCATGCATGTTACTTGCCACTTGTCTGCCCAAGCCTGGATATTGTCCAGGTCTTATTGCATTTAGACATGAATTGCTTCAGTATTTGAGGAGTTGCGAATGGTGCTGAACATTGTGCAATCATCAGCGAACATCCCCACTTCTGACCTTATGAGGGAAGGAAGGTCATTGATGAAGCAGCTGAAGATGATTGGGCCCAGGACACTACCCTTAGGAACTCCTGTGGCGATGTCCTGGAGCTGGGATGACTGATCTCCAACAGCCACAACCATCTTCTTTTGATCTAGGTATGACTCCAACCAGCGGAGAGTTGATTCCCATTGACTCCAGTTTTGCTAGGGTCCTTGATGCCACACTCGGTCAAATGCGGCATTGATGTCAAGGGCAGTCACTCTCACCTCACCTTGGGAGTTCAGCTCTTGTGTCCATGTTTGAACCACTGATGTAATGAGGTCAGGAGCTGAGTGGCGGAAGCCAAACTGGGCGTCAGTGAGCAGGTTATTGCTAAGCAAGTGCCACTTGATAACACTGTTGATGATCCCTTCCATTACTTTACTGATGACAGAGAGTAGACTGATGGGTCGGTAATTGGCCAGATTGGATTTGTCCCGCTTTTTGTGTACAGGACATACCTGGGCAATTTTCCCAATAGCCAAGTAGATGTCAGTGTTGTAGCTGTACTGGAACAGCTTGGCTAGGGGCACAGCAAGTTCTTGAACACAAGTCTTCAGTATTATTGCCGAAATATTGTCAGGGCCCATAGCCTTTGCAGTATTCAGTGCCTTCAGTTATTTCTTGATATCACATGGAGTGAATCGAATTGGCTGAAGACCAGCATCTGTGATGCTGGGGACCTCTGGAGGAGGGTGAGATGGATCATCCACTCAGCACTTCTGGTTGAAGACTGTAGCAAATGCTTCAGCCTTATCTTTTCCACTGATGTGCTGGGCTCCTCCATCATTGAGGATAGGGATGCTTGTAGAGCCTCCTCCTCCAGTGAGTTGTTTAATTCTCCACCATCATTCACGACTGGATGTGGCAGGACTGCAGAGCTTAGATCTAATCCATTGGTTGTGGGAAGGCTTAGCTCTGTCTATCACTTGCTGCTTATACTATTTGGCATGCAAGTAGCCCTGTGTTATAGCTTCATCAAGTTGACAACTCATTTTTAGCTATGCCTGGTGCTGCTCCTGACATGCCCTCCTGTACTCTTCATTGAACCAGGGTTGATCCCCTGGCTTGGTGGTGATGGTAGAGTGGGGGATATGCCGTACCTTGAGGTTATAGATTGCATTCAAGTACAATTCTGCTACTGTTGATGGCCTACAACGCCTCCTGGATGCCCAGTCTTGAGTTGCTAGATCTATTCAAAATCTATCCTATTTAGCACGGTGGTAGTGCCACAAAACATGCTGGAGGGTATCCTCAATGTGAAGGCGGGACTTCATCTCCACAATGACTGTGTGGTGGTCACTCCTACCAATACTGTCATGGACAGATGCATTTGCTGCAGGCAAGTTGGTGAGGCTGAGGTCAAGTATGTTTTTCCATGTTATTGGTTCCCTCGCCACCTGTCGCAGACCCAGTCTAGCAGCTATGTCATTTAGGACTCAGCCAGCTCGATCAGTAGTGGTGCTACCGAGACACTCTTGGTGATGGGCATTGAAGTCCCCCAACCAGAGTACATTCTGAGCCCTTGCCAACCTCAGTGCTTCCTCCAAGTGGTGTTCAACATGGAGAAGCACTGATTCATCAGCTGAGGGAGGGCTGTGCATGTGAATCAGCAAGAGGTTTCCTTGCCCATGTTTGACCTGATGCCATGAGACTTCATGGGTTCCAGAGTCTATGTTGAGGAATCCCAGGACAACTCCTTCCCTACCGTATACCACTGTGCCGCCACCTCTGCTGGTCCTGTCCTGCCAGTGGGACAGGACATACCCAGGGATTGTGTCTGGGACATTATCTGTAAGGTATGATTCCGTGGGGATGACTATGTCAGGCTGTTGCTGTCTGTGAGACAGCTCTCCCAATTTTGGCACTAGCCTCCAGATGTTAGTAAGGAGGACTTTGCAGGGTCGACAGGGCTGCGATTGCTGTTGTCGTTTCCAGTGCCAAGGTCGATGCCAGGTGGTCCATCCGGTTTCGTTTGTTTTTGCGAATTTGTAGCAGTTACAACTGAGTGGCTTACTGGGCCACTTCAGAGGGCTTTTAAGAGTCAACCACATCTGTGTTTTGTGCTCTCATGCAAGCATCCTTTTCAGAGCGTTAATAAGTCTAATGCACAACAGATATGCAGGCTTGACACACCAGAGTTGTGGGTGGTGATGTTACGAATTTTATTGTACATTAAGAGCATAGAAGGCTTTGGGAGTCAACACAACATTCTGTGTGAATCTGTCAGCTAATGTCTATCATTGCTACAATTGCTGCCAATTTTGTTATACACATTACAGTACAAATCATATAAAGTTCAGTAATATGGTGCATACTCTTAAGTTCTTCATTTTTCTCTAATCTCCAAACTGTCTCTAAAATAAAATGACTTTCGAGGCTGGGGCTGTACAATCAATTCCATTTTGTACCCTTCTATTATGTGGAGTTTTGATTTTAAATATAAGGGTAAAGAAGATTGAAGCAAGGTGAATGCCTATGGCAATTTCTTCTTGAGGTATATTCTCTATCTCATCATGATATACATAAAGTAATATGCACAATTCAACAAGATTTATTTGCTATGTTTTTCTTAAAATGCACTTTCAGTGCAGCTGTTTTACATTTATCTTTTGCAACTGCAATTTGCCATCAGATGTGTATATGCTCTGTGCTGCTTAACTTTCAGGCATTAACTTATGTAAGTATTCCTCACTGTAATTAGGTTCTTGAGATGCTTGTTTACCATCTGTGTAATGTGCTCTCATGCACGCATCTTTGTCTGAAGACTCCCTACGCACCCAAATTCTTCTGATGCAGCATTACAGCACAAGCTTGAAGTGGGTCATCACTAAAATGAGAATTTTTGCTTTTGAATCATTCTGTACCACACTCCACAGCTGCATTGAGTTTTGGATATTTATGCAGTTTATGTGGCTCATTAGGTGCTTCAGCAGTGTTAAAAGGATGATTATTGCACCCTGATTGGCTGATATTTCTTCGTTATGAATAACAAAATCGTTTTTTTCAAGAATCATGTTTCTTTAAATTTCATGAAATAAAGCAAAAAGTGAAAGTCTCCCTCACAACTATCATGGCCCTGTTGTGAACATTTACCCCTAGATTAACTTTTATTTTTGAATGATTAATAGTCTGCCAGTTAGAGTTGGAAGGTGGAACAAAGTGCTTCACTCAGTATCTTTTGTTTGTTTATACTGGTTACAAGAACCATATTGAAAATCCCCTTTTCTCTGTTAGATTTGCTTGTGATTATCCTTTTAATAATGATAAAACAGTTTGACAATAATAACCACAAGCTTTCTGTGTTAAGTTTCAGTTAGTTGATGAAACTTGAAATGAATTAGAAAATAATCATTTTTCTTTGTAATATCAAATGGAAATCAAATTGAAACTTCAATTTGTCTCTTCAGTGTGTATACTGTTGTATAACAATCTTAAACTTATTAGATTTGTTTGGAGCCTGGAATAATTGATTGACCAAAGTCTATTGTTCACTTAATGCTCATGCTGAGATCCATTAAATTGTGTTTTTAATTTAATTATTTGAGAACCATTCTTATAACAAATAGAATATTCTTTATTTCTTCTCTACCCTGACCCAGCAAAACATATGCTAGTACCAAGTGTATTTTTCTTTTCATCATTCTGCTATTGTTTTTCCATCAACTTCTTTCACACTCTCTCTGAATATTTCTTTCCCATATGAATCTCATCTTGCATCTCTCAATCACAATATCCTTGTATTTAGTCTTTATCCTTCAGGAGTTCTCTTTCTACTTTTCATGACCTGTCCAACCAGATTGGAAAATAGCAAATGTAAGTCCTCCATTCAAGAAAGGAAGAAGACAAAGTAGGAACCTACATGACATTAGCCTAATGTCTGTCGAAGGAAAATGCTAGAATCTATTATTAAGCAGATTATAGGAGGGCATGTAGAAAATCCTAATGCAGTCAGGCAGAGTCAACATGGTTTTGTGAAAGGGAAATCATGTTTGACTAACTTATTAGAGTTCTTTGAGGAAATAACAAGCAACATGGATAAAGGGGAACCTGTAGGTGTGGTGTACTTGCATTTCCAAAAAAGCATTTGATAAGGTGTCATATCAAAGGTTACTACACAAAATAAGAGCTCACGGTGTCAGGGGTAACATATTAGCATGGATGGAAAATTGATTAGCTAAGAGGAAGCTGAGAGCAGGAATAAATGAGTCATTTTCAGATTGGCAAGATGTAACTAGTAGAGTTACACAGGGATCAGTATTAGGGCTTCAACTATTTAAAATCTATATCAATGACTTGGATGAAAGGATCGAATGTATGGTAGCTAAATTTTCTGATAACACGAAGATAGGTCGGACAGTAAGTTATGAAGAGGAAATAAGGAGTCTACAAAGAGATATAGATAGGTTAAATGAGTGGGCAAAAAATTGGTAAATGGAGTATAATATGGGAAAATGTGAACTTGTTCACTTTGGCAGGAATAATAGAAACGCAGAATATTACTTAAATAGGAGAGATTACAGAACTCCGCAGTACAGAGGGATCTGGCTGTCCCAGTAGATGAATCACACCAAGTTAGTATGCAGGTACAGCAAGTGATGTGGCAAATGGAAAGTTGTTTTTTATAGCAAGGGGAATGGAATATAAAATTAGTGTTGTTTTGCTACAGTTGTACAGGACATTGGTGAGACCACATCTGGAGTAGTGTACAGTTTTGGTTTCCTTGTCATCAGGGTCAAATCAACATCAGAACCCTGCACTGTGTGGGGTAGAGTCACTTGGCAGTGATTTTCTCTGAACTGGCCAGTTACTGGCCAGAGGGTAGCTCGCTGTCCAATTAAGAATGGCAGTTGGGCTCTTGAAGCTGGAGGACCACTCAGAGGCCTGCCAGCGCTGAAGAAAAAGCAAGGTGTCTTTTCAGGTTAGTGAGAGAGGGGGAACCCCAAGTTGGAGGCATCTTCTCTACAACATTTTGCAATTTAAAATAAAATAAAGCCTTTAGCAGTCAGGCCACCATTGTGAAGGAGGAATCCCTCCATTGGGTGCCCTGCGGCTGCAGCTGAAGCCATAACAGAAGAGGAAGGCTTCTGTGCCTGCCTGAAATGCCCTGGCCACCGACTTCCAAGAGGTACACTGCTCCCCAACTCCTCAGGGGGCCTGGAGGGTCACTGGAAAAGTTCTAGTCAGCCAATGGTAATAGGCCTTAAAAGGCCTTTAACAAGCTGAATTTGCTACCCACCATTTGCAGGCCAGTAGCTCTGCTGCTCCCCCCTCCTGACTCCAGGAAAATGTCTCGAGGGCATGATGGCACTGGGAAACTGGCACGCTGGCCGTCGGCGTGAATTGACATGCCTGCCCCACCCCATTCAGATCTCTGTATCAGGGCCTAAAAATTCAGCCTTTAGTTTTTTCCCTTAGATATAGCTTTCTGATTGAAAATTAGATCCAGGAAAATAACAGTTTCAAACAAAGTGGCATTATTGTTCCTCCTGAATCTGGTGCTACTTAGCAGAGAAACCACTGTTCCTCTTGATCGCCTGTGGCTTTCATTTTAAAATTATGTACTCCATTCTACTCCCATTGTCTTGCAGGTGCGCTCTGTTCTATAGTCCTAGACATTTTCTCTATTTCTTAGCCTCCTTCCCAACTTAGCTTTAGGGCGGAATTTTCCGTGCCTGCTGGCAGCGGGTGTGATAGGTGATGTTCGCGGACAATATGGCGCAATCGGTTTCACAACAGCGGGAAGGCAGGTCGCGATTGTCCGCTTTGTTTCCCGTCAACGGCCGTCGGGGAGCTCATTGTAATACATCAGCATATCATTATCAGGCCATCCTGCCAGGCTCTTGGACCCCGCCGGATTGTCCGTCCACGTCGGCGGGAAAGCACGTCAATGAGTTTCACCGCAGCACACAGACTGGGGGAACTGAGGTGAGTGAACAGCACCATTTTTGACAGCTCACCAGGGTCGCCTGTTGCTTTGCAGGCTTCAGGGACGCTGGAGGGGGCCTGGGTGAAGTGCCAGCCTGCCTCGGAGGCAACTGTTTTTGGGGAGTGGTGTCTGGGGGCAACAGCTGCCCTGTCATGGAGACGACTGTCATCGGGGTGGGAGGGGAATGTCCGGGGGGCAGCTGCTGCCCAGCCATGGAGGCGAATATCGTCGGGGTTGGAGGGGGATGTCCAGGGGCAACTGCCCAGCATCGGAAGCGACTGTTGCTGTTGTCAGGGGAGGGGCAACTGCTGTCCTGGCATTGGATCCCGCACACAAGAAATCGAGGTGGGGGGGGAAGAGAAGCGAGGGAAGTGGGCACACATTAGGGACACCTGTAGACACTGACCATGCCTCTGCAACTGAGACAGGTCAGGCGCAGCCACAGTGATATGATTGGGGTAAGGCTCCTAGCCTGCCCGCCCATGCAAGCAACGCAGAGGCACTAAAGGGCCACCAAGCGCTCCAGACCTTCCCCCGCCGGAGACTGCGAGTCCACGACCACTTTACTGGACCGTGGAGCAATTGGACTGCACATGTTACACATCCCCTTGACAACGCTCGGACTCAGCAAATTTCTGGCATCCAGCCGTCCTCCGAAGTCCCTGCCACCACCTGCTGTGGATAAGACAGTGTGATGTGCTCACCAGATTGTGATCCTGTGCCTATTCTAAAGCCAGGTCCCACCGAGGTGTGTGTCTCTGCACTTGTGGAGGGTGTGGGTGAGCACTATGATGAAATTTTGAGGAGGGTGCCTCCCGATTCCTGTTCAGAGGTTTCTACGGGGCTTGATTGGAGGCCCTGGGTCATGAACTCTGTCAGATGTGCCTGAGAAAGCAAGGAGAGATAATTAGTGCATGGCAGTGGCCTGTGAAAGAGGACACATCACTCAGAGCATGGTTGTCTGATGGATGGTGCACTGCTGGATTCTCACTTAGTAGAGCGGTGCTGATCTCACCGTCAGCACAGGACCGGTCCAGATTCTCGCCGGCCAGCTGGACGGCTCTGTTTTCAAAGTCCATGAGGACCTTGATTTCGGGCATTCTGCCACTGGGCTGTGACCTCTCCCTCTTGTTGTGTGCCAGCTTGTCCTGCATGGATAGAGATGGAGAAAGTGTAAGCAGGATGCCTGCTGGGCCAGGTGATAAATGTGCCTGGCCTGTGCAGGTGGTGAGCGGTCCATTAGATAGGCTGAGGATGATGAAAGTGTGTATGAGAGAGTGAATGGTTATGTCCTTTGCACTGGCAGTGAGTGAGGGCCCTATGGATGTGTGCTGGGTTTGTGAGTGTGTGAGTTCAGAGTGATGAAAAGAGTGACTTAGCCTGGTGGAATGGAAGAGATCATTCATCCTCCTATGGCACTGGGTGGCTGTCCTCATCTGAAGGGTGTTGGTGCTGACCACCTACCAAGCTGGATTGGTCACATGCTGCTCATCCTGCTGCCAGTGCGGGGCCACTGGACATCCTGGTGGGCCTCCACAGAATCCAGCAGTCGCTCGAGGGACTTGTCATTAAACCGGCGGGGGCGGGGTTGGAGGCTGGGGGCGTTGCTGCAGTCTTTTTTCCTTTGCTGACCATGTCTCCTGGGCGGCGGTGGTGAGCTGGTAGTGATGTGCTGGCAGCTGCCGTTTAAAATTGGCAGCTGGTGTGATGTAATGGCGGGGTGATGGCACGAGAGTGAATGAGAGCCCACCCTCCATGGAAACGGCGTGTTTCCCGGGAATGCATAAATAATGAGGTGGGTTTGAGACAATGTGGCATGAAAACCAGCCATCACGGCCGGCTGGTAAAATGTCATTTTACCCGCCCAATACCTAACAGTGCAAATCTGGGAAAGTTCCACCTTGATATCTTCTTTCCCTGCTGTGCTCCACTCCCCAGCTCCCCACTTCTCTTCACTCATCTGAATTCTAGGTCTTCTCTCCTCCAAGAGGCCCAGCAGTGCATTGTGTCTGCCTCCTATTTCCCTCTCTTGGATGTTGTACCCCAGTTTCCACAGTCTGCCCTCTACTATATTCTGTTCCCCTCCCTGATACACTGCTTTCTCTGTCCTCTTCCCACCATGTCATTTCCAGCTTCCAAAGCGATCACATTAAACTGCAGAAAGACATTTGAAGCCTAGATTATCCATGAGCAATGCCTTGAGAAATCTGCTAGTACATACAATATATTACTTGCTGGTATTCATAAATTTACCAGTCAGTTAGCTGAGACAGAGCTAAAAGATTCAGCCTTTATTTTGGTTTACCTGTCTGCACAAAACAGAAAAACTCAGTTACCTTCAAAGTATTCACAGATTCTCAAAAGACTTTACTTAAATGTTAAATAGGGTGAAACTCTTGGGCTCCAATTGAAATTCTGGGCTCCTCTGGATAGACCTCATACTTCCACCTTCTTCAACTCAAACAGTTTCAGGGAACTAGTCTTGTCAGTGAAAGTTACATCAGAAAGAGCTCAAAAGGTCACGTGGTACTTTTTTTTACTGTTTTTATGTATAAAAATAATCATATTAAAGTTACCTTTAAAAGCATAGAAATTGAGTCAATCAGGTTTAGGGATGATAACATACTTTACATATCAAACTGATGCCAGAGGTTTGATGCCTGTTTGTTACAGGCACAGCTGATAGTAAACACTAGACTTTTTCGATTGATTGTTTACTGGATTTTATTAATAAGGTGGTATTAAACACTGAGTTGCTAAATTGAGGAATAGAGGTTTAAAAAGTAAGCATGTGTTGCTGATAAAGAATTGGACATTGTTAATTACTTTTGTGAGTTGCCCTTTTAATAACCTGAAAGATTATAAATTTGATTCAATGACTACGTTGAACATATAGATGACATAAACCCAATTTGTATGAAAATTGGTTAGAAGAGTTTTGTAAAGTAGGCATGTGACAATTAAAGTTCAAAATGAGCATTTTTAACAGGATAAGGCAAATTATTTGCAATTATATCATGCAAGCCAGTTGAGTCCAGCTGATGCAGCTTTATTCTAGCAACAAACATACAGCACACAAGGACTGACTTGAAACTTTGCACTAGAAAAGCTACCAGTATAATGGGTAATTTGGTATGCAGCATTTTAAAAAATTCAAACTGACTTGTTGAATGAATTATGTGTCACGGTTAAATTCTCAGCAATAATAATTTAAGCTGCTACAGATTGTAATTGGAACAATGGTTTCATAAATTTTGAGTTGTATTTTTCCCAGAAAATGGTGTACTTCTGTGGTCAGGTCAAAGACATCCAGGGAGAAATGGATGGAGCATTTTTTTTCACTCTGCTACTCACTGTCAGTATTAGACATTCTTGAGCTAGATATAAGGCATAAGTAATTTAAAACAAAAATACCTGGAAAAATTCAGGTCTGATGGCATCTGCGGAGAGGGATACAGTTGACATTTTGAGTTCATATGACCCTTCATCAGAACTGAGGCATATAAAAATGAGATGAAATATAAACTGGTAGAAGGGGGTGGGACTGGAGATCTCGATAGGGGGCCAGTGATAGGTGGAGTCCAAGAGGAGACTGCCAAAGATGTCATAGACAAAAGGACAAAGGGATGTTGACGATGGTGATATTATCTAAAGGATGTGCTAATGGGGACATTAAAGGAAGCAAGCTAGTGGCAGATAGCCCTAGTGGGGGTGGGGTGGGGGAAAGGGATTGAAATGGGCTAAAAAGATGAAACAATAGATCAAAATAAATTTAAAAATAAGAGGGAAAAGAAAAAAATATAGTTGTAAAAAAATTATAAATTATTGGAAAAAGGGGAATCGGAAAGGGGGTGGGGATGGCCGAGATAGTTCATGATCTGAAATTGTTGAACTCAATATTAAGTCCGGAAGACTGTAAAGTGCCTAGTCGGAAGCTTTGACTTTCTGTGGCTCTGCTGGCAGCTCACGATGTCAAAAAAAGTTAGCCTACTCCTGTTGTTGCCAGATGGGTGGAAGCCTCATTTATATTGTATAATTGTTTGAATAAGGTCGCACACTTAATTAAAGTTCTTTCATTGAAGTTCCATGAAGTTCATGGGCAAAGTTTTTAGCTTGTTGGGCAGGCGCCACCCGAGCCGACCGAGCACAAAATGGAGCGCAAAGACGTCGGGCGAGCGCCCCGATGTGATCGCGCACTCACATGATTTTTCGGTCGGCAGGCATGCACCAGAGTCGGCAGCGCGCCCGCCGCCAATTTAAAGGCCTATTAAGGCCACTAAAAAATTAATTAAAAGAAATTTTTCGCTGCCTATCCAACCTTATGGTTGGCGGGCTGGCGAAAAGGCCAAGCGGCCTTTGCACTTTTTTGGAAGCCTCATCCACGGATAGGATGAGGTTTCCAAAGGCAAATAAAAATAAAATAAAAATTTTTAAATTTAATTAGTAACATGGGCCTGCTCATGTGACAGAGCCACACCAGGGGACATGTTTTACAACATTTATAAAATCTTTATTTCATTTTTTGAAATCTGTTCATCTCCCTGAGGCCGCTCTGTGCCTCAGGGAGATTTGCAAGTGTGCACTCACCCCGCTCTCATTCCCTGCCCCCTCCCCCCACACACACATAGGCAGTGCTCAGCTCTACCGCTAGCATTTTATGTTGGGCGGGCCTTAATTGGCCCACCAGCGTGAAATCTCCTTCCGGCCCCAATCGTGGGAAGCCGAGCCCATCCAACAAGGGTGAAATTCTGCCCATGAAATCCCTTGCAGGCTAAGTCTGCTTTCCATAATCTTTAAAGCAAAGTTATTGGAATTGGTGGTGAATTGTGTTTATTTTGCAGTGATCATTTATTGCTTTCTGCATTCAATATTTTGTAGGTCCTTATTTTCCTGTGATTCTGCATTTTTCAAAAGCTTTCACCTTGCTAGAAATGTCCTCCTTGCAGTCATTTCCTTTATGGTGTAATTATGAGCGTATCTTACAAGGTTGTGAGGATGGGAATTCCTCTGAGTGTCGTCAATGAGCTAAATGAATTAGATGACAATGGCCATTTCATTTAGGGCCAAAAAACTCAACCATACCTCTGGTGGTATGCTTTCTCTCATCAATATCCAATGATCTATATTTATAGACCCCACTTTTCCTACCCTGTACATTAAAGGAGACCTAACTTTGCTGGCTCTACTGTACTGCAGAGGCAATGGTTAAGCTATGACCTCTGTTGTAGATTGACTTACGGATCACTTCCTGGATTGGTACAGCTCTTTCCATGGTTATGAACATTACAGTGGCATTAAACTTCAAACTTCTGTGCAGCAGTATCCTTCCAGTCCACCACTGGGAGTGTCTGACAGATACGCTGGTTTGAAGTCCAGATTTTATACGGCAAGTGACTGGTTTACTTTCTGGTTTTAATAGGCTCCTTGTGCATGTGCAATGAATACAGCAAGCCCAGGTGCACTATTTGTCACTGGGTGGGAAATCTCTTGAGCCCGGAGCTCTTTGATGGTTCCATAGTAGAATAATGACTTTTCATTACTTATCTATTGATGTACATTTGTGTACAATCAATGTACATTTCTTCCTAGCAGTTGTAATTCTCCTACAGCCAAATTCATTTACAAAAATAAGTCTGCTCCTTATAAATGATGATCAACAGTACTTTAGAAGCTTCTGCCTTGGTCATTTTTGCACCTCCTAACCAAACTCAGGTCTGTCTTCCTGTACACTTTTGACTATTATAAGAAGATGCTTTCGTCAGCAAAATCAATGAAGCCAACCCTCTTGCTGCTGGTAAAAATGCACCAAAACCATGGCATGTATAGCCAATTTTGGCAGTCTTATATAATCATGTTTTGTGTGTAGCAAAATGTTTATAAGTAAGTTTATAGTTTTGCTGCACATAAACCCTAATATTGCTGTCATGGGCCAGGACTACTGAGAGTATGGGTAGGTTTAGGCCAGGGTGCAGAAGGTAGGAGCAATGCTACTGCTGTGATGAAGTGTGTATAACTATGTATGAATGTTGTGTGGTTGCAAATGGCAGTTATAAATGTTATTACCATACCATTAGCACCCTAGGGAAACTGAATACCACGAATTCTGTGGCTACAGGGATTAAAGGATGCCAAAGTTGTAATATTAAGATGGCATAAATGATCCTTAGAAATGTATTGAAGGTGGACTAATTAGCTTTATTCATTGCTATTATTATGACACAGCCGATGGTAAAAGCTGAGTTGCTCAAATCCCAGAGGGAAACTTGAAACTTAACCATAACCCATTTTTGAATTTTGTATATTTCGACATGCAGGCCTTAAATTCAGTAGTAATAAGACCACAGAGTCTCAAGAGGTTTTTTATAAAGCTAAATTAAACATTTATTAATACATGAAAAATTGTAAGCATGTACATTTGTCTACAAAGTTACTACTATAATAACTACAAAAATCCCCTAATTAATTTGACTCTCAGTTACGCTCCGGTTAAGGCAGCAGTAAAACGCATGGATTTTAAAAGACCCCAGGCAAAGCACATTTGACCTTACGAATTCAAAATGAGGTTCATTGCAGACACAGTTGTAGGCTTACAGGCTGGTTAGATCTTAAATACCTCTGACTTACACACACGAACTCCCTTCTGTTTATACCTACTTTTTCCTTTGAATGTAAATTTTCCATTGTGTAGAATTTTCCCCCTACCAGGGGGGTTGTGTGGGATGGGCATGGGCGGACCCCTGATCGGGTCCACGCTGCCATTTCACGTGGACGGGCCAATTAAGGTCCACCCAGCATGATGTACGCCCAGAAGCACTGTGTGCTCCCTGTACGGGTGGTGGGGGGGGGCTCCGGGTCCCTGAGTCGGGAGTGCGCTCTTTTGATCTTAGTTTTAAGTTTTAACAATAAAGTGTTGAAAAATTTTTTGTGACATGTTCTCTCATGTGAAACTGTCACATGAGCTGTGACCTGTGCATTAATTTCAATAAAAATTTTTGAGAAAATTTAAAATCATTCACGAAACCCCATCCCACCCATGGATAGGCTGCCTGGGCTCTTCGCCTGCACGCTAACCTTAAGGTTGGATGGGCAGCTCCATTAATTATTTTAATTGTTAGTTAAATGGCCTTAATAGGCCTTTGACAGTTTGGCGGGCATGTAGCCAATTCGACTGCACGCTCACCTAATTGAAAATCTAAATGATGCGCGGTGATGTCGGGATGCACACCCAACATCACCCCGTGTCATTTTACATCTCGGTGAGCAGGCCCCACCACTGCTCGCCAAGTTGAAGATTCTCCCCATTGTATCACTAGGCGTTTAACGTCACATCTTCTAACAATAACATTTTCAACCCACTAATTTTATTAGTAATATAAACACATTTCTTGGTGTCTCCCAGCTAAGTGCAAGATTTTACTCCCACTCCTGAATGCTTTATTCAACAAATGCAAATTTACACTTTACCTTCTATCCTCCTTATGTTTATCTAATTAACATCTCAAAAACTACTATACATCAAAGCACCCAGACTAGCTGGTTTTAATCCAATTAAGACACACATAGGGCAGAATTTTACGAGTCGGTGAGTGGGGGCGGAGCCCGCTTGCCGATGCATAAAATGACATGCAGTGACGTTGGGGGGATCTCCCAACGTCAACGTGCCCGATTTAAATTTTCAGGAAGGCGGGATCACAGCAAAATCAGCTGTGTGCGCCTGCCGACCTGTCAATGGCCAATTGAGGCCATTGACCGGGTCAATTAAGTAATTAAAGGACCTGCCCGTCCAAGCTTAAGGTTGGCAGGCAGGCCGGGAGTCCCGGTGGGAACTAGAAAAATCATGAAGCCTCATCCATGGGTGAGATGAGGTTTCATGTAGGCTTTAAAAATTTTTAATAAAGATTTTGTAAAAATTATGGACATGTCCCAATTCATGTGACATTGTCACATGAAGGGACATGTAAGGGAATATTTATTTTTCTATTTTTATCTTATTTACATTTACAGCTGATCTCTCTGAGGCTGCACTTAGCCTCAGGGAGATGAGTGCGCTCTTTCATGTGCGTGCACGAAAGAATACATTCTTGATTTTGGGATTTCCCCCCTCCCCACCACCGTCCACACAGGGAGTGCATAGCGCTTCTGTGCGGACGTCACGATGGACGGGCCTTAATTGGCCCACCCACGTAAAATGGCAGCACGCCTCCAATCAGGGGCGCCGATCAGAAGCGCGCCTGTACGCGTCCGCCCATCAACTTCCCCCCAATGGGGAGAAAATTCAGCCCATAAACACAGACCTCACTACAACTCCATTTAGAAAATAATTTCCAATAACATTATAGACATTAATATCTCTTCATGACAGCTACCTTCTTTAGTATATTTTCCTAGAAAATATGGCTGCTCAAATGAATATACTGAAATATTTGGAACAAAAAATGTAAGTTGCATTTTCACAAGTTTTTGAGCAATGTTCTGATCATTCCTTCTCCACTTCTCCACAGTCCATGTCCATTTTCTTCTTCCTGTTCACCATGCTTTCACCATTTACTTTAACTGCATCATGAATTAATCTACTGAGATCCGGATATTGACGAAAAATGGCTCAAGGTGGTGATACCTTTCCCCTCACCAAAGCATCCATACCTTGCCCTGTCCAAACTGCCATCACTTTTATGTAGCCTGTAAGACTAAGTTACATCGCAACCTTTCCCCCGAATATTTTGGCCTCCTCTGCAAAAATAGTGGGCGATTTTAATTTTCAATAGTTTGGACAAATCAAATTGGCAAAGGTAGCCTTAACAATGAGTGTATTTGAGACAGCTTTTCTTGAACAACATGTTGTGGAATCAACCAGGGAACAGGCTAATTTAGATCTGGGCCTGAATTTTTCAGCAGCAGGTGGGCTAGGCAGGAACGGGCAGTCGCGGAGCCGATCACTGCCCGTGATCTGCTCCGCACTGCCATTTACCTGGGCCGGCCAATTAAGGCCCGCCCAGCGTAATACATGAGCCATAGCGCTCAGTGCTACCTGTGCGGCCGGGGGGAGGAGGGAGAGTCGGGGCGTGTGCTCATTCGTGCATGCGCACAAACGAGTGCTTCAGTCTCCCTGAGGCATGGAGCTGCCTCAGGGAGACTGAATCAATGTTGTAATAATTAAATAGATGGCTTAAAAATTTATTTAAACATGTCCCCTCCTGTGACTGTGTCGCATGAGATGGGACATGTTTTTATATTTAGGTAAAATTTTTTATTTATCTAATAAAAGCTTTAGGAAACCTCATCCCGCTTGTGGATGAGGTTTCCTAAAAAATGCAAAGGCTGCTTGGCCTTTCTGCCTGCCCGCCAACCTTAAGATTGGATGGGCAGCGTTAACAATTACATCAATTACTTTCTTAATGGCCTTAATAGGCTGCTTACATATTGGCGGGCGTGCAGCCAACTTTGGTGCATGCCCGCTGAATGCAATATCGCGGGACTGCGCGATGATGTCGGGATTCACACCCATGTTATCGCGCGTCATTTTATGCATCGGTGTGTCGGACCTGCCCCCACACACCGACTGAAAAATCCTGCCCCTGGTAACGTGTTACGAGATGGGATTCATTAATAACCTCATAATAAGCCATCCTCTAGGCAAGAGTGATCACAACATGATAGAATTTCACATTCAGTGAGAAACCTGGATTTAAAACTAGTGCCTTAAACTTACAAAAGTATGAAGGGAGAATTGGCTATAGTAGACTGTGAAAATAGGTTAACAGGTAAGACAGTAGCAACGTAGTGGCAGATATTTAAGGAGATATTTCATAATTCTCAACAAATAAATATTCACAAGAACACAAAAACTGGAGCAGGAGTACATCACATGGTCCATTGAGCCTGTCCCACCATTCCAACACGATCATGGTTGATCTTGGGTTTCAACTCCACTTTCCTGTCTGCTCCCCATAATCCTTGATTCCCTGAGAGACCAAACAACTGTCTATCCCAGCCTTAAGTGCATTCAACAGTGGAACATCCACAACCCTCTGGGTAAAGAATTCCAAGATTCACGGCCCTTTGAGTGAAGTAATTTCTCCTCATCTCTGTCCTAAATGATCATCCCCTTAACCTGACATTTTTGCCCTGTATTTTTAACTCCCTGACCAGGGGAAGCAATTTCTTAGTGTCCCCCTATCAAACCCCTTCAGAACTTTGTATGTTCAATGAGATTGCCTCCCATTCTTCTAAACTCCAGAGAATATAAGCCCATTGAGAAACAATGTCTCTACATTTAGGGTGAACCATCTGTGGATAACTAAGGAGGTTAAAGATGATATAAGTGAAAGGAAAGGTATACAATGCTGTGAAGAATAGTGGTGGGTCAAAAGATTGGTAAAATTTTAGAAATGAGCAAAGAATGGCTAAAAATATAATAAACAGGGAGAAATTAGAACATGAGAGTAAACTAGCAAGAAAAATAAAAACATATAGTAAGAGCTTCTACAAGTATATAAAAAGGAAGGGGGTAGCTAAAGTAAACATTGTTCCCTGAGACGATCTACTGAGGAATTATTAATGAGAAAAAAGGAAATGGCAGATACTTTGAACATGTATTTTGTACCTGGCATCATGGTGGAAGATGTTAAAAACGTCCCAAAAGTAGCAGAAAGTCAAGAGGCAAAAGGGAGGGAGGAATTTGAAATCAAACTGCCATTAGAATAAAAGTACTAGGAATATTATTGGGACTGACAAGGTGATAGCCTGCATCATAGAATCTTAAAAGAAGTGGTTGCAGAGATGGTGGATGCATTGGTTCTAATCTTACAAAATTCCCTGGATTCTGGAAAGGTTCCCAGAGGATTGGAAAACCACAAATGTAATGTCCCTATTCTAGAAAGGAGGGAGACAGAAAGCAGGATATAATGGGCCAGTTAACCTGGCAGCTGTCATTGGGAAAATGCTGAAATCCATTATTAAGTAGTAGCAGGACATTTAGAAAAACATAATACCATCAAGGAGAGTCAGCATGGTTTTATGAAAGGGAAACCATGTTGACAAAATTGTTAGAGTCCTTTGAGGATGTAACAAGTGTGAATAAAGAAGAACTAGTAGATGGAAGTAGTATTTGGATAGAACTAGTATTTGGATTTCCAAAAGGCATTCAATAAGGTGCCACATAGGAGGTTGTTGCACATGATAAGATCTCATGGCATTGGGGTAATATATGGATAAAGGATTGATTAACATGCGACAGAGAATTGAGATAAGTGGGTCATTTTTATGTTGCCAAACTTAACTAGTGGAGTGCCAGGCAGGTCAACTGCAGCCTCAACTATTTACAATTTATATTAATGTCTTGCATGAAGAGGCAGTGTATTGAGGCCAAATACCCTGGTAAAGATAGGTGGGAAAGCAAGTTGCGAGGCAGACACAGAGGAATTTAGATAGGTCAGGTGACTAGGCAAAAAATTGGCAGATGGAGTATAATGTGAGAAAATGTGAAGTTGCCCACTTTGATAGGAAGAACAGAAATGCAGAATAGACGCTGAGTGAATTTTTCAACTTGTAGGAGAATCTAGAACTAGGGGACACGGCTTCAGGATAAAGGATCTCCCATTTAAGACAGAGATGAAGAGGAATTTCTTCTCTCAGAGGGTCATTAATCTTTTGAATTCTCTGCCCTAGAGAGTAGTGGAAGCTGGGTCATTGAATGCATTCAAGGCTAAGATAGACAGATTTTGAGAAAAACCAAGTCAAGGGTTAAAGAGAATAGGCAAGAAAGTGGAGTTGAGGCCTTGATCAGATCAGCTATGGTCTTATTCAATGGTGGAGCTCAACGGGTTGAATGGCCTACTCCTTCTCCTAAGTCCTATGTTCCTATTTCTTATGTTTTTATATCAGCCTCCTTCCAGCACCGCATCCTGTTCCATTCTTCCTACCTCTCATTCAGAGTCTTTGGCATTTACTGGCCTCCCAAGCCCCACACAGACTTCTTAAGATGTTCTCAACTCTACTGTGTGATTTCTCACCCTTAGTAAATACTCTCAAATTCTCTTAGTTTCTTTCTACTGACTTCTGTATTCTGTCCTTGCTCAATCTTGGTCTTCAACATAAAGTTCCATCACCCATATCAATAGGTATTCTCTCACCTTTACTATCCCTCATGGCTTCTCTACTCCCAAAGCCTCATCCACTAAGCTATGTTTGACTAACCCTCATTTCCCTTACCAGTCACTTCCCCACACATTTCCCTCTTCCCTCCCACAACCACACTACCATCACCATCTGTCCATGGTTAAAGCTTTCAAATGGGTAACTTCATGTATGCTGTGCCTTATCCAGTTGCATACCTTTGCTTTTTATTACATTCGGTCTTCTTCATCAAATAGGCAACAAACAGTAGTTTGCATAGATAGTGTGTGAAGTCTCTCTCTCTTTACTTAAGGCTTTGCCTCTGGCATGTTTGGGAAGGGAAATGAGGGACCCTGATCTGGGGTGGATGAAATGAAAATGTTTCTCAGTGTCAAGTGGGGAGGGCAGCCTTGATGGTTTTCCAGTTTAAATGGTAGTGCTTGTGAGAAAGTTTTGGTGAATTAGCTGGCAATGCTTTCTGCACTCTGATAACAGAAGTAACCGATCTGTAGTCCTCTCCCATCCTTTGCCTTCTGGTTGCTGAATCTTTAAAATGCACACAGCCAGGCTTTTCTCCTCATGCTCTTAATAATTTTCTTATTTGAAGGAGCAATACCTCAACCTTTTTTCCACTTCCTGGAGCAGTAACTCTATGCCTTCATAATTTGAGGAACATAATCAGGATATAGGCCGGGATGGGACCCGCCGTGGGTGAGGTGGCACCCCAGCCAGAAGTCTATTGACTTGCAGTGAGACCGGAAGATCCCAGCAGCGGGTGGGTGCAGAATATCCCACCCCCCCCCCATATAGAATCCAGTCCTTTTTGGAAAATGCAAAACAAATTTCTTAAGACTTTCATTGGCAAAAAAACTCAGCACAAATGTCAAGTTTTTGCCACTCCCCTTGTCTCCCAAGATTTTTGTCATAGCCCCATCATTGTTGCAGGTCATTAAGATCATACACTGTCCAGCAACTTCTTGTTTGTCCATAGCCTACACATAATCACCTGCCCAGCAAACAACCCCTACCCCTGATAATGTGGAAGAGAAGAAGATTGTGTGCTTGATAACACTTCTGGGCAGAGCACGCTTCTAATATACACCCCTGGTTTAATGTATGGATAATGGGGACCAAAGGAAATCTACACTCCGATTTTAAAATGACTGCACAAAGTGACCACTTGAAACAAAGCCTACATAAAAAGTCAGTGCGGTTGAAATTCAGGCACTGGGTGCATGATACAGGATTGACTCTTTATGCTACTTCCATTCAGACTGCCTTAGCACTGTTCTGCACTGGAAGGTGGTCCTTACCTCCCGTAAGAAGCATCTCTTTCATTTGCATCTCCAAAGGTGCCTCATTCAATAAGGCTGATCTTTTGGGTGTAGCCTTCTTTACCCTTAGGGAAACACAAGTTGTTGTTGTTGTTGTTTAGAAGCAACTGCATGCTCACAAAAATCTTGCACTGTACATCAAAAATATATTGAGGTGAGTTAACCCCACATTATAGCATGAGATCAACTCACTGTGCTAAAGGTGCCAGCAACACCTAAGGGATAGTCATCCTAGTGGAACTAATTTTCACATTGGGCTTGTGCAGAAAACTGATGGTTATAATACTCTATCATCCTTCATTTTTTTGTATAATTGATAACAATATGGTTTTTTTTACACTATATGTATCCATTTGTAACCTGGGTGTGAAGCAGTCAAAATGTTAAAAAGATCTTATTGTTGACAAATCTATTTCTCTTTCCTTCAGAGTGACACCTAACATTATAATATTGATGTGCATTCTAATAGCACAGGCATTAACTTAATAGGTTTTGATATTTTAGTCATGCAACACAGTCAAATGAATGAGAAACCCTAACATATTGAAGATTACAATTTAATTAGCTGTTAATGCTAGTGGCTATAAAAATGGTCCATTTTAACTTTTGTGGTGTTATGTTATGCCTGACTGCTACATTGATCTTCTAATATTTCAGTCTTTGGCACTGCTTTGGTGTCTTACTATTGCATTCAAATAACAAAAGAAACAGCATATTAAAAAGTAATTTTATAAATATAGCAACATAACTTAGTTCTATTCTCCACCCAATGAGGGCAGCAAAGCATGTACTTGTATGTTAAAAATTGAACTAATGTATGTTTTAGTATACAGTAATTATTAAGAATAAAAACAAAGACGCACTTTTCCACTTAAATTTAAATTCTTAAACAACTTATGGGCACAGTTAACAATTTATGTTTCCAAATATTGACATCGGGAAGGTTTCCACTGATCTCTATATTACTGATATCATAAGCAAGTTGGGTAAATTTTCTATTCAAAAGGAGCAGGTTTATGATTCCATTAGAAATGGTGATCAGATAAATCTTCATTCAGAGAAAACAACTGGATGCATTATTTTGATTTTATGTCTGAGTAGCTGATCTAAACCACTTAATATAAAAAAGCACAATAATAATTTAAATGAAGCAATTACAATATGGAGATCATTATCATACTGGATACAGAAAATACATACAGTATTTGTCATTATAATTAACTTAAAAGAGAACACAAATTACTTTGTGAAAGAGCCTGCAATAAATTTTTCAATTAGTTCCCTGAAGTAACTTGTTTTTCAAAGGCCTGTGTAAAAATCTAATGACCTGATTGTTGGTTCAGAAAAGATGCTTCACTTAAATGATTATTGTGGTTTTTTTATATTAAGTGGTTTAGATTATCATGTTTCAGGACTTTTTGATTATTTATCCATTCAAACAATTTAGGAATGAAATAAAATCACAAAGTGCTGGAAAACCTCAGCAGGTCTGGCAGCATCCATGGAGAGAGAAACACAGCTAATGACTCTTGTTCTGTTGAAGGGTCATGAGGACTCAACGTCAACTCTTTTTTTCTCTGCCGATGCTGCCAGACCTGCTGAGTTTTTCCAGGTCATTCTGTTTTTGTTTTGGATTTCCAGCATCCGCAGTTTTTTGTTTTTAGAAATGTGATGGGTTTAACGTTGTTGAGAAAGGGGGAAGGTTAGGTGGAACAAAGGAATGTTAAAGGACGATAGAGATTAAATGACAAAGACTTCATGGAACAAAAGGCAAAGGGAGTGGTATCGATTGTAGTAAAGAAACAAAGCATTGGTCCAGAGTAAATGTTAATGGCAGAACAAAGGATAGCTATGTGCAAAAGCAAAAGCATGAAAACAAGATACAGACTGGCACTTGGTAAAAACAAAAATCAAAATGGAGGACAGAGTTCATGGTCTGAAATTGCTGAACTCAGTGTTGAGCTCAGAAGGCTGTAAAGTGCCTTATCAGAAGTGATGTTTCTCAAGCTTACATTGAGATTCACTGGAACATTACAGCAGGCCAAGGACAGAAATGTAACCATGGGGGAAAGGTGTTGAAATAAAATGGCAAGCAACCAGAAGACTGGGGTCAAGCTTACAGACTGAGCAGAGGTGTTCCACAAAGAGGTCATCTAGGGAATGGGTTCCATTGGAATAGCATATGTAAATTAAAGTATGTTTATATAAGATTAAAACTACTTTTTTCAACTGCTAATCAGCCAGATGCTGAATAGTTATGTTTGTACAATGACTGGAGACAATAGTTACCTCACCCCTGGCTTCTTATGAACATCCACACTCCTTGTTGTTGGAATGGCCTATTCATTTGTATGGATAGTTGATTTCATTTCAGTTCTATTAATCGATCACTAAACGGGATCCAAGTCGGAGAGACATTTTACCTTCTTCCTGTGACCTTCGTAAATAACAAAAAGAAAATAAAACATGTCAAAGGTCATTCTACACGAGAGCGAGCACCGAGGTTTTACGGCGATGCATGGGAGGTCTTGATGGAAGAAATGGAAAGAGGGAGGAATGGCCTGTATCCACATGGAGGCAGGGAAGCCCTCCAGACAGATGCTCAGGAGGCAGTGGGAACAAATAGCAGTGGAAGTCAAAGCCACAGGTGTTGCTCCAAGAACATGGATAATGTAGGAAAAAGTTTCACAATTTCACACAGGACAACTGCACCACAAGCCTTATCCACTGTTCAACATAGCTTGAAGATCAAGCAGGTTAGAGGAGAGAGAGACTTAGGGCAGAATTTTATGTTCGTGCCCGACCGACTTGGTGGTGGGTGGGCGGCCGATTGCCGCTGGCGAAACAGGCCGCGCTGCCATTTTCTGCAGGCGGGCCAATTAAGGCCTGCCCAGTGGGTAAGCGACTTCTGTGGAGAACAGGAAAATAGTCGCAGGGACGGGTGGCCTCAGGCAGCTGGTTCCAATGGGGAGCCAGCAGCCTGTATAAAGAGTGGCCAGGCAGCCTGCTTGAAGCAGTGCACCATGGCCACTCAGGGAGATAGAAATGCTCCAAGGAGGGCAGAGGAGGAGGAGGTGGAGGAGGAGGAAGAGGGGTGCAGGCTGCAGGAGAGGCCAGCAGGGGGCCAATGTGCACCCAGATTGTCAGACGCATGCCTTGCTGTCCTCCTGGAAGAGGTGGGCCAGCGACATGATATTCTGTATCCCGAGGATGGGAGGAGGAGGGCTCCCCATGTTACCAGCCAGGCATGGGAGGAGGTGGGCGAGGCTGTAAGTGCCCATGATAACGTCAGACACACTGGCACACATTGCAGGAAATGTTTCAATGATTTGCTGCACTCTGGACGGGTGAGTACCATGTCTGTCTGGACTATTTGAGGCAGAAGGCAGTCTTAGCTTTTGCACCACACCCCCCCAGCCCCCACCATGTTTGGCTGCCGTTACTGCATAGGGCATCTGTCGCACGCTGGGTGGGCAAATGGGTACTGACAATGCTTACATCAGCCTTAGTGGTTGAGGAGAAGAAGGGCTTTCTGTGCAGCATATGTTGGTTTCTGTGGCATTTGGGGGCAAGCTGCAGGGAAAGCCGGTAGACACATACTCAGAACTCCAACTCATGTCATATTGATGGTAATGACATTGTCCAAGGGGTGCCTCAAAGTCTTTTGGGCAAGTCCCATCTGCTGGCGTTGGCGCCGCACCTATTTGATCCTCCTTTCCATGGGTGCTAGGACCTGTGTGCTATTCAAAGTGATGGACACCGAATGTGTCCAAGGGAACCGTTGGGGGAGGGGTTTGGGACCAGCCGTACTATCTCTGGGGACTCATCACTAGCAGTGTGGAAGGAGCCGCTGGAGGCCTCAGATGGCCCACAGTGGTTGAGGTGCAGCATGTGCATGCAGAGTACATGAGCGACCTGCCCCAATAAATCCTCTTATGTGTTTTGCAGGCAAAAAGTAACCACAATGCCCAGGAGTGCCTGAGAACTGGTGGTGGGCACGCCCTCCTCCAGTGCCTCATGCCATTCAAAGAGCAGGCCATAGAGCTGGGCAGAAGGCAGGAGGCCAGGGCAGCGAGTCTGGCGTCCAGCGGGCAGGTATTTGAGGTCCATAGTCCCATCCACTCTGTCTGCCCACCATCCAAATCACTGATGGTTGCTGCAATCGTTAATGCTGCAACACTGCTCATTCACAGACTGAGACATTCTGACGTGTGGGTCATACAGGAGGGACCCTCGTCCCCTTGAGGAATCACGTCTCCACCACCTTCCAAAGTCACCTTATCCCATTTGTGACCACTATCACCATGGTCTCACATGCCATTGGATTGCCGCTGCCCACCCGAAGACTTATTCCATTTTCGGGGGTTTGGGACCTCCTGCATCCTTCCAGCCAGTGCGCCCCACATTACTCTGTCCAGAAGGACCTCAGCACCTCAGCTGTGAACCTCATGGCACTCAACTTAGATGAATGCCACCACGTTACTCATCCCTGCGCCAAAGGGAAATGTTGCTTTCTGGCCACCCGGTCTATGCCCCTCCTTACGGAATGAAGGGCAATAATGTGTGACCTCTCAATCTCCTGAGTTCGGCAGAAAATGACGCAACTGTTTGAAATGTTTCCTCAGCTGCGCAACTATCCAGGCAACAATGCATCCACGTCAGATACCTCTGCACTCTCCCCATTCCTCTGGTTCTTTACAAGCCATGTGCCATTCATGAGGCCATCTAACCAGCCTGTCTGCATATGCGTTTAATGCTTGGGGCCCGTCTTGACTCATTTGGTCCTCACCAATGTTATTCTTTTAAGGGTCTTTAAGGGTGAGCTACTTATGAGGATGGTGGGGGGGAAAGGGATGAAAGGTTGAAGTGAATGGACACTAACTGATGCACTGTCCTTGTTATTAATTTCAGCATCACCACCCGAGCGACCCACACGTCCTCAACGCAGCCCCCCCTCCACAGCTGAGGGCCAACAAGTGCAACTTGCGGCACATCATTTCAGCCAGCCAGGCACCAGCGCAGACACACACACCTCGGTGAAGACTTTACCGTCGGCTAGTGTCCCGGGTCACAGTGGGGAGGGCACATCATGATCGCTGGAGGAGATGGTAGGGGCAGAGAGTGCCGATGCCTCCAGCAGCCAGAGGGCTCAGGGGACGAGGCACATGCTGAGTCTGGCACTGATGACGTGCCTCCAGAGTTGTCCCCGTTGCAGCAGCTGCAGGAAAGGTGGCAGGAAGTGCGTTTGCATCTGGCAGGGTTGCATGAGGGAATGGTTCAGTTGCTCTCTGCGAGGGAGGAGTCTAGGCAGAGTGCATGAGAAGAATCCACCCTCGGAGCAGAGCTTCAAGCTTCTTTCAATGAGAGATTGGCGACTCTCTTGGAGAAGGACTTCCACCAAATGGATCAAAATATGATTGGGTTACGCTCTGACCTGCAAGCCCTCACAGCAGTGTTGGCCACAGGTGGTGTTTTCCATTGTGGGAGATGTTGTGGATACCAAGCACCAGCACTCGGTGCCCATGCATCTGCGAGCAGGGAGGTAGATTTAGACCTCATGTCGGTGCAGCAGCTGCCTGCTGTCGCTGCCAGCTCCTCTCAGGGCGCTCCGGATGAGGGCAGCAGCTTCTCTGCCCCTCTGCCAATCAATGTTGCTTCCACTGAGGCTGCGATAACTGGGGAGGTGCCAGTTCAGGAGCTGGCCACTCCCTCCCAGGCGGGGCCATCACAGGCTCCAAGGACCAGAGGATGCCTACCAAGGTCATCTAGGCCAATGATACAACAGAGTCAGCAGGCTGTCTCACAAGCCACTCCGAGCGATGGGGTGGCACCTAGACACATCACCCAAAAACGAAAACATAAGGCACCTTAGGCACTCCCCGGGTATGTCACTGGTGATTTTGTGTTGGCCTTAGAATAGGGACCCCTTTATGTAACATTGTCGAATAATCATGTGGGCTTTAATGTGGACAGAATAAAGTCCATCTTTGGCTGAGCGTCTTTTCATTGTGGTGCTGTTATCATTTTCACATAATTATTGAGTGTTAGAGTTGAGATTGATGTTTCTGTACTAAGGCCTTACTTGCAGCTGATCAGGTGGAAGAGGTAGCACCTAAGTGCCACGTGTGGAAGTTCCAGGCAAAGCTGCTCCTGCTGATCCATGAGTGTGGAGCTAGCTGAAGGTTCTTTGGATTAAATTGTCCCGGGTGTCCCTGCCTCCTTGGTGTAAACACGGGTCGTCGTTGTGGTCCTCATCATCGCCCTGTGCTTCCTCATCCTCTGAGGCACTGCTGGATTCATCATGTGCAGCCTCATCCAGGGCGTCAAGGTCTTCATTGTCAATTGCAACCCCCCTTTCCAGCGCAAGATTGTGCAGGGCGCAGCAGACTACCACTATCAGAGAGACGTGATCTGGAGAGTTCTGGAGTGCACCCCCTGAGCGGTCCAGGCAAGGAAGCGCTTCTTGAGAAGACCGATGGCTCTCTCCACCACAGCCCTTGTGGTGCCCTGGCTCCTATTGTACCGCTGCTCAGCTTCTGTTCTTGGACTGCGCACTGGCGTCATGAACCACCTTTGCAGGGGCTAGCCCTTGTCACTCAGCAGCCAACCATCCATCTGAGTCAGAGCACTGCAGAGCCCGGGCACCTGAGAGTATCTGAGGATGTAGGCGTCGTGGGAGCTGCCTGGGAACCTTGCACAGATTTGTAGAATCGGCATCCTGTGATCACACACTATCTGCACGTTCATGGAGTGGAAGCCCTTCCTGTTGACAAAGACACCGGGCTCACCTGCTGGTGCTTTGATGGCCACATGTGTGCAGTCTATTGCACCCTGGACGCGGGGGAAGCCAGCAATGGCCGTGAAGCCTCTGGCTCGCTGTGTCTGGCTTGCCTGGTCTCAGAGCGGAAGTGGATAAAGGTGGCTCTCCATCTGAACAGAGCGTCTGTTACCTGCTTGACAAAAGTGTGGACAGCTGATTGGGAGACACTGCAAAGATTACCCACCGAGCCCTGGAAGGAGCCAGAGGCATAAAAGTGGAGGGCAACTGTGAGCTTCAGAGCCACTGGCGTGGGGTGTCCTCCCACACAGTTAGGGAAGATCTCAGGGCCAATCATCTGACAGATATAGTTGACTGTCTCCCTTGAGAGTCGGAGCCTCCTTTGGCACTGCACCTCAGACATATTGAGGTAGCTGCTTCACCGCCTGTATACCCTGGCAGCAGGATAGTGGCGTCGTCTGCGGCACCTTGCACCTTGGACAACCTCTTGGCCCTGCACCCCTTGTGCCTGTGCCTGGACACCCAAAGATGGCTCCCCTGGAGGCTGATTGTTCAGGCCTGGCCTCCTCCTTATTCTATCCCTCCCTTCCTCCTCAGGGGAGCTGCCTCCACTGAAGAGCTCAGAACGCATAGCCCCAGGCTAAATGGAGGCCTCCGGAAAGCTGCAAGGCTGAAAAAGATTACTGACTGCAGACTGGTTTCAAATTACACAAAAACCTCTTGGACATTGGTGAGAACAACTAACAACCACACAGGTATGTTTTAAACACTTTCATCAATTATAACTTCGTGAAAAACATGAATAACCCTCCTGAGTCCACATATCCCGACATTGCAAAAGTTTTCTTAAATAATCTCCTACCCGCCTTCCTGTTGGGCCCATGTGCTGACCCGAAGTTCACACGGGCCCCTCAAAATCGTACACAATTGGCAAGTTAAGGGCCTTAACGAGCCCTTCAATTAATGGCGGGGTGAACTGATTGCACCCGCCCACCGAAATATCGTGATGGCGCGCGCTGATGTCGGCACGCTTGTGCGTCATTTTACGCACTGACACACGGGCTACGACATCTGCATGTCAGCCGGGTCTGGCCTTAGTTTCTCTTTCAAGATATTGTAGGTAGTTACTTTGCTGTTTAACTGGTTTAAAAACTATCTCCCTCCAGCCTCTAAACTCACATAGACGAACAAAGGGTTTCCATGGTCAGAGCTGCAGCAATCATGGTTGATAACTATGATTTGAGTCACAAGACTCTAAATCAAAGTAAATTTGGGTCAGATAGCCCTTATCAGCAAGGGAGAGATAAAAGGGAGATAGAGGGAAGAGAAACATACTCCAGAAGAATGGAGAATAGAGAAAACAGGGCAGACCCATTCCCAACTTTAAAAAGAGAGAAATAATAATAAAAATACCTGGAAAAACTCAGCAGGTCTGGCAGCATCTAGGTATTTTTATTTTTATTTTGGATTTCCAGCATCCGCAGTTTTTTGCTTTTATTTTAAAATGAGAGAACCTGGGAAGCATATCAGCAGGACTGCGACCTGTTTACTTTCACTATAGCAAGCTGGGCCACATCAAAGAAAATTGCTGGCATGCAAAAAGCCTCACAAGAAATACTGCAGCCAAGTCAGTATCTGTGGCCATGAAAGTCATGAGTCTCTATTCAAAGATAACGGAAGGCCCAGACACCTACGAGGATTTTGCATTTAAGTGGAAAGTGGTCACTAGTTTTTCAAAGAAGCTGGAGATAGAAATCCACATTCTCTGATATACTAGCTGTTTGCAAACTCTGCTAGTGGCAGGGATTAGCAAGCTCCTGCCCAAGTGCAAAATATATACCAGTGTGCAAGTCAAATGATTCACTGGAGAATGTACAGAAGTGCTACTAGTGAAAGGTTACTTGTAAAGCGAGCTCATTACAGGGCTGGTAATGGTAGGCTTGATCCAAAGCTTGCCTGGCAAGGGATAGACCTTTTATTAAGAAACATCTTGGCCTGTTTGAAGGTCGTAACCCCAAAGACTCCAGGGCAGTCCAGGGAGATTGGGAAGGCTGGGGAAACCCATCGGAATTCTGCACAGGTGCAGAAGGCTGAGGAAGAGACAGTGGTCCTGCTGCAAGAGGCTAAAAAAAAATTGACAAAATTAACAGGGGCCGGATTAGAGCCTGCAGTGTTAGAAAGGATCAGGATAGAACCCAGAGAAGTTAAAGAGGCCAAAACCAGGCTAGCAGACTTAAAATGAGTCAAAGATGGTCCCATTGAGTTTAAAGAGAATCAAGGCACTGAACCAGAGGTCTGGTTAGCAGCCAATTTCTTTTCAGATTTCATAGGGACAGAGGAAGTTCCCAGGCAGACAAACAGGCAGTGAGGGAGACACCTCACCCAGTTGAAGAGATACAGGGCAGTGCAGTCACCTGGCCAATCACCTGTGGGCAGTGGTGTCCCAAAGGACATGGGACAGATTGGGGACCAGCCCATCCCCACAGTAATTACCCAAGAAGCTAAAATACATTTGTAACAGCCACAAGGATAGTTTGAGTGCAGCTGACACAAACTTAAACACAAAACCCTCAAAGGATAAGGCTAAAAACTTAAACCTCACCAAACCGAGTAGTCTGGAAAAGCCCAAGCAAGTTGAGTTGTGGAAGGTGAGTCCGCACACCTCACAGGGGTCTAAAGCCAATACAGCCCACTCCGCTACCCTAGGAATCCGAATCCTCAGTGAATTAGAACTTAACGCACTCCTGGATTGCAGACATGGCCATGAATGGGTTTGCAGAACTTTCCCCCCGCAAGCAGTTATTTGCAGGTGCATCCTAAAGATCTTCACATGGGAAACAACCTGGTGAACTTCAGCACTGCTTTAACAGTCAACCTGAATCTGGAATTGCTTTCAAATCTAAACTGCACTGAACCACATATGCCTAGTGAAGTCACCAATCTTGAAATTTTGTGCACAAACATTAATAAACATTCGCCCAATAAAACATAATTGGGGGAATTTTAAGAGATCAGGAATGCAACAGGAAACTGTAGTTGCATCAGATAACTGAGTTTTTTTTATTCATTCATGGGATATAGGCTTCGCTGGCTAGGCCAGCATTTATTGCCCATCCCTAGTTGCCCTTGAGAAGGTGGTGTTGAGCTGCCTTCTTGAACTGCTGCAGTCTACATGGTGTAGGTACACCCACAGTGCTGTTAGGGAGTACCAGGATTTTGACCCAGCAACAGTGAAGGTGATATATTTCCAATTGAGGATGGTGAGTGGCTTGGAGGGGAACTTCCAGGTGGTGGTGTTCCTTCTATCTGCTGCCCTTGTCCTTTTAGGTGGTAGCAGTCGTGGGTTTAGAAGGTGCTGTCGAAGGAGCCTTGGTAAATTCCTGCAGTGCATCTTGTAGATGGTACACACTGCTGCTACTGTGTGTAGGTAATGGAGGGAGTGAAGGTTTGTGGATGTGGTGCCAATCAAGCAGTTGCTTTGTCCTGGATGGTGGTTAAGCTTCTTGGATGTTGCGGGAGCTGCACCCATCCAGGCAAGTGGGGAGTAATCCATCACACTCCTGACTTGTGCCTTGTTGATGGTGCAGAGGCTTTGGGGGTTCAGGAGGTGGGTTACTCATGTGAAATTTAACATGCATATGGAGAGTTAATGTGTGCATTTTATCTTATGCTTTGCAAGAAAACTGTGTAAACAGTGTAGCAGAATTATATTTTTCCTCCGTGGGAGGGAGGTGTGTCATGACACAGAACTTGCATGGTCAGGGTGACCAACCGTACCTTACTTTAGGGGATTGTTGTTTAATGTAGCCCACTGACCTTGGCTGATTGCATCCAGGATGCTGTGTTTCCCATAACTTGGACCTTCAAATTTCATGCATGCGCAGTGCTCGCTATCTTCCCCCGATTGCACCTTCGCACAGCTCTGGCAATTGCCCCCCCCCCCCCCCCCCCCCACCTCCTGCTCTCACAGCTCTGGCAACCCAAACATACCCCCTCTCCACTTTAATGGACCCCTGTGCCAGAGTGTCCCTTAATTTTCTCTGCGAAAGTTGGTGACCCTGTGCATGAAACAGGTACATTTTTAAAGACTACAATTTAAAAAATGAATAAAACTGGAACATAAGATGGTTCCTCAGAGATATCAGGCAGTTTTTGTGTGTTAAATCATCTTTTCTCGCAAGAGGCCAAAGGTACCTTTTCTGGTATTGACTCACTGTGGTTTCAGCCAGGAGATATACAACATTCCATCAACACCTTCATTTAAAAATGCAAATTTGCCTTGTCAAATCTAATGGTTTTGGCCATCTAAAAAAACACAGGTGGGAAAGACTTCAGACTGCTAATTAAATTACCACAATCCCTTATTTGGGACCATGACTTGACAATGCTGTAGGTCACTTGATACAGTGAGAATCTTGGCTATAATATAGTAATAATAATAGTAATAATATAGTCGAAAATTTAAACTGTTTCTCAGAAACATCTTCAGAGATGCAGACAGAATTCCATCAGAGAGACAGAAAGAAAGAGTGATAGAGAGTGTCTGACAGGCAAAGCCACCAACTGCTTCAGCCAGTTAAGCAGCAAAATAACTACCTACAATATCCTGAAAGAGAAACTAAGCCTCTCCCTCTCTTCTAACCTGTTCCAGATTCAAGCCTACCTGTGAAAACTGTCTCTGAGCAGATCAACTCTAGGAACCATCACAACTACCGAGAAATTTCTGCATTTTTGAGACCTTTACTTCAGCTAAAGTAACAACTTGACAACGAATTATGAGGTCTGCACCAGAATGGAGGCTGAGTTAAATTCCATTTTTTAAATTACTGTTTTATCTTCGACCGTAACTATTTTTTGTCTGTGTGATAGTGTGGGTGAGTTGTGTGAGTGAGATGTCATGTTTTTGTTAACTACCGGGGCAAGTGTGTGATAAATGAACTAACCTTCTTTATTTAAAAAAAATACAAAAGCTTGCTGCTGGCTTATTCAAATTGACTCAATCACTCTGAGGATAAGAAAACACATATATCCAAATGTAAGTTTATTCAATCACCAACAATAAAAGGCAACATCTTAAAATTGCCCGTGGTAGATGAGGACTTCCGGAGGATGGGCCAGGCTTGTTCCTCTCCGCAGATGCTGTCAGACCTGCTGAGTTTTTCCAGGTATTTTTGTTTTTGGTTTGGATTTCCAGCACCTGCAGTTTTTTGCTTTTATCTTTTTGCTTTTACAGAAAAAGGCTGATGGGTTTTCACAACCAAGTGCCTGGTGCACTAGAAAGCCTGTGTTCAATGTCAAGGAGCCTGGAAGTGTTCAACACCAATTTAATTGGCACTGGTGTTTGCCCAGAACTCGGAGGCTATGCTTTAAAACATGGAAATCGGTGGTCACCTCTATTATATATGTGTGGAATCTACCATGATGTTGCATATGATGGCCAATGTTACAGTTTCCAGTGCAGCACAAATAGCTTTCAGCAAAGGTCTATGTGTTGCAGTGGATGCTCAGACTGCTGCAGTGTAGGTTAAACTTCTGCTATCATAACTCTAGATACTATAATTCAAACAGGCCTCCAGGGTATCACAGCAATACATCATTCTGTTTACTGTTGGATCAGTAGGATTGTTGAGGCGCTACCCCAGGAGAATGCCACTGGCTCCATGGAGCACAAATCTGATGTCCTTTCTCAGGATGATTGCATTCCTGCTCCTGCTCCTGCCACTCTACCATGACCCTTGCTTTTACTTGTCAGTCAACCAGCCCAAACTCAGATGGCACAGCCCAAAGTTTCTAGGCTTTCAGCTGCTTGAGGTAACCTTCCAAAGCTGCCGGCACTCTCCTAACCTGGTGGCCATCAGCCTTCCAGCAAACCCGCTGCAACCAATAGGGAGACACTTCCTAGGAGCGTGAGGAGAGGCAATGTTATGTGGCAGATGGGTTCTAAGGGAATGCACAAAAATAGTATGAGTAAGTCAGGATTGAATTCATAAAACAGAATTGGAATATGCATTTTCCAGTGGTTTTTGTGTTTTCATAAAGATGACGATGTGAAAATCAATGACAGTGGAAAAGTAAAGAGCTTGTGATTGCTGGTGATTGGAAGATCTGACTGAGGTTACTTGTATCGCTTATTAATTATTTTATCACATGGCACCTAGGCAAAAGGGGCTGTATCTACATTGTATCCTCCCTTCCTATTAATGTTCTTCCACTGCCTGTTGCACTTCCTCCTCTTCTTTGTGCCTCTGCTCCTTAACTTCTTGCCTGATAGGTGGTGGTTGGGATTGTTGCTTCACAGTATTCTGTAGCATTCAACATACTACCACAAATCTTGACGCCACCTCTGTTGCACACTGCAGTGCGCCTTCAGACCGGTCCAAGAAAAGACCTGCTCGAGGACACTAATGCTGAACTCTATAATGTTTGTTGTAGTAGCATAGCTGTTATTGTAGGTCTGCTGTGCATGTATTATAAGCCTGAAGAGACCGATAAATTTTAAAAAGTGATGAATTTCCTAAATGACAAACAGAAATAACCAAAGACACCTCCTTGTTCATGTTTTAAGACTTTTACCTTAACAAAAAAGCTAAAATCAAATAAATCAAACATTACTTAACAGGCAGCTAATACACCGAAATAAAGAAAAGGTACATTTGTTTAATTAATTAACACAATTGAGATATGTATTACAACTGTTTTTGTTTTGCACTGCATTTCTGGCAGAATTATTATATTACAAGAACGAATCCCAAGTTATTCCCAGCTTTCCAGCAGTTTCACTTCTTCCTGACATGCTAGGTTGCAACTTCCAATGTTCTTTGAAGGTCAGTCTACTCAGCCTAAATGTCCCAGATCCAACTTCTACCAACAAGGACCACCTCCGAGTCTCCTCTTTGTTCCATAAATCTCGAAAGGTCACATCTGCTCTATCTTCTTCTTTTCAATAAGGGAGCCAGCTGTCACTAGCACCTGCTTTGTTGCTAAGACAAAAACAGGACTTTATCTACTCTTCACAGCTATAATGCCAATGTCTCTCACTCTTGTCTCTGCGTGCCTGTATCCAAAAAGCATCTATCCCTTTTTGGTTTAAAGGTTTGAGTGTTGCAGTGGAGGCTCAGACTGCTGCCTTGTAGGTTAAACTGCTGCGTGTTATGGTCACAAACCATCTGGACACTTATCGAGTGGAAGCCCTTCCTGTTGACAAAAGCGCCCGGCTGACCCACTGGCGCCTTGATGGCCACATGAGTGCAGTCGATTGCACCCTGGATGTGGGGGAACCCAGCAATCGCTGCAAACCCTCTGGCTCGCTCAGCCTGGCTGGCCTCATCCAAATCCACTTCTAATTCAGCGCGCACGCCAAGCGTGAAATTCAGGCCCATCTGTATTTGACCTCCTGCTCTTCCTTTAGATTGTCCTGCTCACACTTCCAGTTGTGCTCAATGCCAAGAGGAAAGCCTACCAGGCAACTCATGTCAGGAAGCAATTTGTTTCAGCACAAGTTTTAACATAAACAAAAATGAACCTTAGCACCAGTCAAATGTCATGGACAATTTTAAAATATTATTTCTTATTGCTCGCTTCAAGCTGTCTTAGGTCTCTATCCCTCTGTGCCTGCAACTGAAAGCTTTCTCCTCCCTGTGATCTTCCCTTTCTTTCTCTTTTTCCTCCAGCTTCCCTTTCTTTCTAATTTTTCTGAAACTCTAGCCTTTGCTCTTCCAGACAAATTTTAGCTAGGGTAACTTGGTCTGTTTCAGGTTTGGCTTCATCTCTTATCTTTTCCAATTCTGGAGTGAGTCCCAAATGCTCAGTCAGCATCTTTAGAAACTCCCGTCTCCTTGCTTTAATGCAAAATTTAAGCTTGGCCTAGCTCTAACTTTTAGCTGTTCTATGTTTAGAGACTCTAATTCTTCCCAAGTTAAGTCCTTCTGCTCTACAAACATTTTCTCATCAAAACTAACATGTTACGTTCTAGTGTTAGTAGACGGAAAGCTTACTGCTGCAATTTCTTGTTTAGTTTCGACAATTTTGATGTTCTATTACTTTACCCTTCTACTTCCAATTCCATTAAAGTCAGATTGGGCTGGTTTGCAAATGGATCCAATTGTGAACAATCCCCCAATTGTCACAATTTTGAGGTGTTACCTTTTATTGCCCATGGTCATTTATATTTGTATGTTAGGTAAGCATCTTTATTACCCTTGGAGTGAGTAAGTCAGTTTTAAATAACCCAACAGGAAGATTATTGTCTTTAAGAAGGAAGATAGTTAATTTATTTTTCACACCTTTGCCTTGGAGGTTACTAAACCACATATCACTCACTCACTCTCTCACTCACATTCACTCTCACATACACACACCAAAACTAGATACAGATGAAGATATAGACAATATTTATAAAAATGGAATGGATCTCAGTCTTTGCTTCAATGCAGACCTTTTATTACGTAGTCGTGTTGTTACATTGTCGGAAGTGAAGGCTTTGAAATTGGAGAGATTTCTCAGCAGCTGCAATGGCTCCATTCGTTGATATGCAAGAGGTTAGTTTTCTCAGGTGAACCTGAAGGTGGAACCAGGTAGAGAGGGAAGAAGGGAAATTCTTTATTTCCCTTTCAAGGAACTGCCGTGTGGCCCTTCTAGATCCTGGTTGATTACTGCAGTTCAATGGCTATACTTGTTGGTCCCTCTCTTCCTGAGCTGGAGTTCTGACTTAGTTTGTAGCAGTTTGCTATATTTTAACAGGGAGTAAAGATAACCACTCATGTGACCCTGTAACAAATGTCGTCATCTTCCAAATAAGGTAATTTGAGGTAATTTACATTAGCACTCTGAAGACTTTTCCCACCTGTGGTTTTAGCTTGTGTTCAAGCCAAAGCAAAATTTACATTTTTACAAGGAGGTGTGGAAAAATTTTATCTCCTGGACAGTGAGTCATAACTAAATCAAATAAAAGCAAAATACTGCGGATGCTGGAAATCTGAAACAAAAATAAAAATAGCTGGAAAAACTCAGCAGGTCTGATAGCATCTGTGGAGAGGAATACAGCTAATGTTTTGAGTCTGTATGACTCTTCATCAGAAGTTAAATCAAAGGTTGCCTTTGTCTTCTGGAAAGATAAATGCAGCCTGGTCCACAAATCTGTGTGGTAGTTTGGAACCATTTTGATATTCAGGTTTTTATTTTAATCAGTTCAAAGTTTTTAAATGTAACCTTCAAATACAACTTTTAAAATTTTATAATCCTTATGCTGACATGGCATAACACAAATCACTCACTGTAGACTTTAAATTTTGGACAAATATAGGAAAGTTCGATCCGTAAACACATGTAATCACATCAGCAGCCAAAATAAATAATCCAGTAACTAATATACAATTAATCCACCATCCCTTTAAGTCATGCTGCTGGGAGGTGCTTCATGCTGATTTGATCTGAGGCTCAAGAATATTTTAAGAATATTTTGGGAGACAGAGTTCCAGATTTCCAGTACCTTTTGTGCGAAAAAGTGTTTCCTGACATCAACACTGAATGACCAAGTTTTAATTTTAAGATTATGCCCCTTTGTTCTGAACTCCCCTACCAGAGGAAATTGGAATAGGGAGGCCTAAATTGTTCCTGTAGTGTCCAAATAAGTATTTTTCCTTAGCTCTGTTGAAGAGTCATATGGACTTGAAACGTTAACTGTGTTCTTCTCCGCAGATGCTGTCAGACCTGCTGAGTTTTTCCAGGTATTTTTATTTTTATTTTTGTTTTGGATTTCCAGCATCTGCAGTTTTTTGCTTTTGTCCAAATAAGTATTGTTGCTCCTCCTGGAATTTACCAATTCGGCTCTCTTACGTTCTCAATCTGCTTTGCAGTATCATCACCTGGTGGGAAAATCACATGACTTCCTCATTTAAGCTCCTTGTTAAAACTGCAGTCAAGCCCTCATGATATCTTTTGACTGAATTTGCATATTTAAAGAAGGACTATCACCTCCAGGTTGGTGTCCTTGTTACTAGCTTAGGAACAGTGAGACTTTAGCAGGTAAGTCTCATGAGCAATTTTAACTGCTTGTTTGGGTGGATAAGGTTAAAATTGCCCCTACTCTGATTTTTTTTTTTTTGCTTTCCTGTAAACGCTTCCATAAAATGAGCTCTAAATTACAGGACAAAAATGATGAATTTTTTTGCCCTTTGGAAGTATCATTTGAATGCATTATTAAATCTTTTCTTGCTATTTCACATATTTATAATGATAAACTAATGACTCTTACATACATTAGTGGATGAAGACATTTTGTAATGAAAATTGAGCTGCAATCACAATTTTATAATATTAGAAGAGTATTAGTATATGCTCATGAAAATTTAATGATACTGCAAATTATTTATGTACATTCAAACTGTATATAAGAACCACTTGTTACATATGATGTACTGAAAGTTAGCTATGGTATGACATGAAAGGAGGATTACACGGGACATTGATTCCATAGGCTTATCAACAAATACACAACAGATTTAGGACCTACCCACTAATTTTATATGAAATATGCAGGAAAACCTGCAGCCAAAAAAAAGGAGAGATAAGTGATTCATATGAACCATTTCTGCTAAATAATAGAGAAGTCATTATGATAAATAAAATATTTAAAATAATGACTAAGAGTTTTCTGCAATTTTTTCCCAAGTCTGACTAACCTATTTTGGCTCCTTGCTGTTCCTTTTGTTTAAACTTTAGTTTGTGCAGTCATTCCTGTTCCTATGTCAGCTGCCTCTTAGAACAATGCTTTGATTAATCTTAAGCCTGAGGAGAAAAGGATATAAAATGTTTCAACATGACTAATATGCAATTATGGCAAGATTTTTTAGTTTAAGAAGAATTTAAAAAAACTGATTCCCCAGAGATAGGAAATCCCTTTAAACCTGAAATCTAAATACATTTTTCAGAATTAATAAACAAAAGATCTTGGTGATAATTCAGATACTAAAATAATGGTTTTGTGCATTGTATGGATCTATTTTAGTTACCATTATCACTTTCACAGAAGTTAACCTATGGCTTAGTGTACAAATCATGCACCTAAGTCATTAGGTGAAGATTTCAAAGACCAGTTCACATGGGCCTAACAAGTGAAGACTCGAATATGTTCCCTAAACACTGACTTAGCATTCAATGATGTACTTGTCTCCAGACAAAGTGACCACTGGCTCAATGGTAATTGGTCACCTCTGAATGAGAAAGGTTGGATTGAACAGCAATTCCAGATCACCACAGCAAGTAGAGACTAGAGCACCAACTCGAAAGGCTGGATTGATATCCAACAGGAGTATTTGCGCCCAGTGGCTATGAGTAGTCTGTTCCAGTATAAAAGTTAGATGGGACTGTTTAACCTTGGTTGCAGGAGAAAGTACGCCAAGGATAAAAACAGAGGAATCTCATATGTGAGACTTGAGTTAGAACCTGTCCTAAGGCAGAACAAGAGATAGGGACTATATTCATAAGCCTTGTTATGATAGCTTTAGAGGTATTCGCATTTGTATCTTTATACTCAACTCTCCACATGAGAATTCCTTGCTGCTATTATAATCATTTTTATCAAGACTGAGCAATGGCTCTCAAAATAGCAGAAAATTGGATCTGAGATCATGTGGCAAGGTTCAAAAACTGTGTGCATAAGGCAGTTTAGGTACAATATTGTTAAATTGAGTGTTGTAGAACAGCATTTTGATGAAGGTAAAAGGAAATCCATATGTGAGGCACAAGAAGTAATTTTATAGCTTGAGAGATGTAGCTAAGAGTTATAGAAAAATATATTTATTGCAAACTGTAACCATGTTTGGGTTACATTAAATGGGATTCTGTGTGGTAAAATGAAATTCCTCAGTATGTCTCCAACATATAATTAATATTGAGATCACATATGCTGTGTTAATTTTATTAAGGTTTTGGATAGACTGAACTGTTCATTGCTCTAGCAGGTACACTTAATGATGGATTTGATGAATTTTCCAGACTCTTCGATGGATGAGTGTTCAGTAGGTAGGCCAATTGTTCACTATCGAGGTTGGTGTCACCTTGTTGTTAATCTTTGGGATTCTCTACCCCAGAGAGCGAAAGAGGCTGGGTCATTGAATATATTCAAGGCTGAGTTAGACAGATCTTTGATCTTCAAGGGAGTCAAGGAATATGGGGGCAGGCAGGGAAGTGGAGTTATGGTCACAAATAGATCAACCATGATCTTATTAAATATCAGATCAGGTTTGAAGGCCCAAATGGACCACTCCTGCTCCTATGTCTTATGTTCTTAGGTCTCTTTATCAAAGTCAAGAATATAATTTGTAAATAGCTGAGGCCTCAGCACTGATCCTTGTGGCATTCCACTAGTTACAGCCTGTCAACTTGAAATCGCACTGTTTATCCTACTCTCTGCCTCCTATCCATAAACTAATCCCAGTGCTGAAAGGGATCTCAGAGCAGTCCAGCAATCTGTGCTTCAGTAAATTACTAATATTATTGAGATGTCACCCCGTGGGAGTGGCGGTCACTCTGCAGAGCCCAAACATGCTGTCCTTTCCCAGGATGGCAGTGTTCATGCTCCCACCATTGTCACTCCACCAGTGTCTTTGCTGTTGCCTGTCAATTGGCCAGCCCAGGCTACTGCTGCCCATCCTGAGGTAGTGCATAGCTCGCTATGTGCTGATCATAATTCTATGCCAGCCTCCAAAGCATTAAAATGCCCTTATTTGAGTTGGAGGCTGAGAGTATCTCTTCATCAATGTGTGCTGCTGCTCTCTCTTTTCCTACTTGGGATACTATGGCTGGGTAGGCAGTGGCTTTGCGGTGTCTGAAAGCAGTAACTCAGAAGGGAAATTTCGGTGTGAGGAAAGGGGTGGGGTGGGAAGTAGGAGTTCTATGGTCATAACATTTGAAGCTTGATCATCAAACCAGATAGCAAGATGATGTTGTGCTGGAATTTGAGAAGGCACATAAGGAAGGGGATTCTGTCATTGTCAATAATATCAACAATGCCATATGTTATGAACTCCATCGTAGCTGGCCTCATGATACAGGCAAGCTTCTCCTCCATTGGGCTCAAGAGATGCAGGCATCTCTGGCCAGCTGGTTCTGCTCTGCTCCCTTCTTTTGTGTGCCATTTTATCCTGAGAAGGAGCGAGCAGAATGTCACTGATTGTAGAACACTCTGTTTGGGTGTTGTGCCTGCAGAATAGTTGGAGGTATGAGGAGGCATTGAGAAGTGATGTGAGGTTAGCAACATTGAAAGGTGTGTGTGAAGGTGAGCTGAGTATCCAGATGTTAGGTGTGAATTCTGAGTGCCAAGGAAGGCTGTTCCGTCAGTAATGGGGGTGTGATGTTTGAGCAGTGTTAGAGATTGGCGTTGCAGTGGGAAGGAGATGTTGTGTGGTGATACATTCACTGACCTTGACAATGCATGCGCAGTAATTAGACTTCTTATGGCACTGCTGCTGGGCTCTCGGTTGCAAACTCCAGAAGTTGATACCCTGACCTCCTGTTACCACTTCCTCCTGAGGGTGATCCCTGAGGGTCTCTTGTCTCTATGTAGCCCACTGCATAGAACCACAGCATTTCTCCTCCTGCCCACCTCCACCAATGTGATTTCCAGTGCCGCAGCTTCACCCTGGAATTCTCCCTGTATCCTTGTGTTCATTTCATCATCATTTAAATTGCAGCAATATTGTCCAAGTTCAGCTTCCCTTTAAGAGGGACAGCCTGCCTTTAAGTAGAGCTGGTTGCACTGCATGGTTTGCGATCAATGTTAATGGGCTCCTCTGCTAAATGCGGAAGCGGCCAGCTGTGTAAAGAAAAAGACAGCAGTGCGTGGAATCAATATAATGGAGGCATAGTGGAGACTTCAGATGGTTCAACGGTCGTTTTATTCAAGTGCACGCAGGGAGAGCTCCTACAGTCAGAGAATGAAGTAGGAACCTTGGCAAATACATTCCACACTATAACGGTTATACATAGGAAGGTGTACCCTTAGTCATGTCACAGGCTTTCTGCATGACAGTATACATCATGTGCAACCAAAAGTGTTTCCCACCTTCAACTAACACTTACTGTAGGAACATCCCGCACCCCCTCGCCCCCGGGACAGGTTTGTTTCTATCTAATATCAACACACTACATCGATACTAAATTACTGCTATTCCAAGCTGCCCTTTACTAAGTTTCAGTCCACTGTAACACTGCCCAATCAAGCAGCCACTAAACATTGTTCAGGCACTAAAATCATTCATATGAGGTGGGTGCACCAAATTTGTCTGCTGCCCACCCTGATATGCATGGGCACAGATATGTTACAAACCTTTTCTTTAGAGTTCAAAAATCAGGAGAATGCAAATTTGAGCCTACTATGTATTAAAGATAAAAATCATGCTCTATTTTAACAAAGTGAATCTTTCATTCTTTTCTGAGAGACACTCAACTTTGCATGGATGAATACCTCATCAATGTATATGTGTATTTATTGACATGAATCGACTACTGTCCTTGGGCTGACATGGACAAGATGGGCTGAATGGCCTCCTTCTGTGTTGTAACCTTTCTATGGTTCTATGGTTTTAAGTATGTATTTTTCCAAAATAAAAGCATAGTGAATGCTCAATCTTGGTTTGGATGGACTGAATGTTTGGGCAGCATTTTCCCATCCTGCCCATGGTGGGTGGGAGTGGAAAATCCAGCGTCAGGCAAAAAGTCAGAAACTCACCAGTGTGAAAACAGCCATTAGTGGGTTTAGGACGGCCAGTTATCCTGCCGATTAGTGGTGTGAGTGCCATTTGCATTCATTGACATCTCATGAATGCTAATTAAAACAGCTGCTCGCCGGAATCTTGTCATGCCTTCCAATCTCGCGTCACACCAACGGGAAATTATGTTGGCCTCAAACCCGTTTACAAAGGAAGTGGCGTGCACAAGTCAGACCTCAGTTCGCCGGTACCTTTGAGGTGAGAGCAACATACATAGCCTACCTGCCATAGTGCAGCGCCAGTTTTATTGCAATGAATGCCAAACTGCTGGGGCCTATATTGTCCTGAAGAACACCACTGTACTATGGTACTCATGCAGGCCTCCACTTTCAGAAACAAGCACTTCAACTGGCTGTGAGGCGAGGGTGGGGTTGATGAACACAAGGTGAGTAATGGGGAAGGAAGGTTGTGGAATGGCTGTGAGGAGGGAAGGGTGAATACGAGGAGGACAACGGGGAGGAAAGGCTGAGGAATGGCAGTGAGAGGGAAGGGTGAACAAGAGGGGGGCAATGGGGAGGGAAGGCTGTGGAATGGCAGTGAGGAGGAAGGAGGAACATGAAGGACTTTTCTGGGGTCGCCCTCTACCTTCTTGTTGCTGCAGGAGTGAATAGGAGTCTGTTTAAAAAGAAAGGAGAAAGACCTCCTAGCAATGAAAGCCAATGGCTTGATTAGCACTCTTTGAGGGCTACTCAGAACTCAGTGGCTTCCCATCACAGTTGCTGCATCTCAAGAGTAACACATAGGAATTTAGAATTTGGGAGTGCAGGCAATAGTGAAGGAGGATTAGTTGTATTATGTATGGCATTCCATCAATGAAGGCCTGTCATATGTTCATCGAATTTGACACTCCTAACAAGCCAAGGGCATCCACTCATTGACCATGTTGGAGGTTGATCATCTCAGTTCCAGGGCATTACTGTAGGAGTTTCTCAGGGTAGAGTCCTAGGCCCAGCCATCTTCAACTGCCTCATCAATGGCCTTCCTTCCATCATAAAGTCAGAAGTGGGGATATTCGCTGATGTTCAGCACCAATCATGATACTCAGTATCCTCAGATACTGAAGCAGTCCATGTGCAAATGCAGAAAGACCTGGACAATATTCAGCCTTGGGCTGACAAGTGGCAAGTAACATTCACGTCACACAAGTGCCAGGCAATGACCATCTCAAACAACAGAGAATCTAACCATTCCACCTTGACATTCACTGGGATGACCATTGCTGAATCCCCCATATCAACATCCTGGGAGTTACAACTGACCAGAAATTGACTGGACTTGCCATATAAATACAGTAGCTACAAAAGCAGGTCAGAGGCTGGGAATCATGCAGTGAGTAACTCACCTCCTGATTCCCTAAAGCCTCTCCATCATCTACAAGGCAGAATTCAAGAGTGTGATGGAATACTTTCCACTTGTCTGGTTGAGTGCAGCTCCAACAGCACTCAAGAAGCCTGGTATCATCCAAGACAAAGCAGCCTGCTTGACTGGCACCCCATCCACAAACATTCATTCCATGCACCACCAAATAGCAGTGGCAGCAGTGTGTACCATTTACAAGATGCACTGAAGAAACTCACCAAGGCTCCTTAGGCAGCACCTTCCAAACCCATGACCACTACCATCTAGAAGGATAAGAGCAGCAGACACATGGGAACACCACCATCTGTAAGTTCCCCTCTAAGCCACTGACCATCCTGACTTGGAAATATATTACTGTTCCTTTACTGTTGGGCCAAATTCCTGGAACTCCCTCCCTTACAGCAGTTTGTGTATACTTACATCACAGGGACTGCAGCGGTTCAAGAAGGCAGCTCACCCGACCATCTTCTCAAGGGCAACTCGGGATGGGCAATAAATGCTGGCCTAACCAGTGATGCCCACATCCCATAAATGAATTTTTAAAAATTGGTCATTGATATGCCACATCAGAGATTGGAGCACAGAGCTAGGTTAGGTCACTCATCTCACTTAAGCTTTAGCATCCTACGCAGGGCTCAAGAAGTTACATTTCTGTGATGCCATCTTGGTCACCTGTGTGTGTGCTCGTGTCTCAGGGACAAGGCGGCATCAGCCACCATGCAAGTAAGGTTGGGAAAACTATGGGCCCTCTACAGTTTACATACATTTCATCTTCTGAACTTCATTTTCTTGTCCCTTGAATCAATAATGTCTCATTGTTTCCTTTCAGGGAGAAGGCAAAAGCACATATGGTTCCAGGGCTCAGTGCTGCCTTTGTTGGGGTGCTAATGTAATGGAGGAGGTGAAGAAGGGAGAGGTGACTGCGCGCAGCTCCAGCAGGAGGGACATGGTCAAGAGGAGCCAGACCATGAACAGGAGGAGGGACCCAGACAATGGGGGTAACTCGCTAGTCCTAAGGTTTATTGTAGAAGAGTCTCCTATTTACGAGTGAGTGAGAGGTAATGCCATGCACATCTGCGCTTGTCCCGAGCTCTGGTACATCACTTTTGCCACATTCTTCGTGAAGACCTGATGTCACGTCGAATTGGAGGGTATCCCGTCAGTGGCTTTGAAGTTGACCATAGCACTAAATTTCTTTGCCTCTGGTTCTTTCCAAGGATCAACAAGGGAACTGTGCAGCATCTCTCAGTCCGCAACACATCAATGCATAAAGGAGATCACGGGTGCCTTTTACAAGGAAGCCCATCATTATGTCAGGTTTGCTCCGGGGAAGATAGCCAGGCTGCGAGATTCCCTGGCTCTGCTACCATCTCAGGCTTCCCAAGAGTGCAGGGTGCAATAGACTGCACCCAATGTGGCTATGCGAGCTCCCTGGCAGCAACCCCTAACATTTATAAACCACAAGGGCTATCATTCCATCAATGTACAACTGGTGTGTGATCACCAGAAGCACATACTGCACGTTTGTGCATGGTACCCTGGGAGTTGCCATGACTCCGACATCCTGAGTCACTCCCAGGTGCCTGAGATTTTCGAGGGGCCATTACGTCTGTAGGGATGGCTGCTTGGGGATAAGGGGTACCCACTGAAACGCTGGCTGATGACACCGGTGCGTTATCCTAAGTGTCCTTCTGAGGAGAGTTACAATCTTACTCACAGCTCCACATGCTCCCTTACTGTGTAGACCATAGGGCTTCTGAAGAAAATAGCTTCAGATGCTTGCACCACTCAGGTGGCTCACTACAATACACTACCAACACAGTTTCCTGCATCATCGCAGTATGTTGCGCCCTTCACAATCTGGCAATGCAAAGAGGTGAATCTCTGCCAGAGAATGAACTGGAAGAGAATGAAAACTCATCGGAGGATGAGGATCCAGAGGCCCAGGAACCTGAGGAGGCTGCTGAGGGTCAGTATGAGTGTGATCGCACCATGTAGGAAGGAAGACGTGGGAGTCGTTATACGTTAGTTGCTGACAGGTTCCAGGAAAAGTAAAGTGAAGTGAGGGCATATGGTCACATCCCTCCTAGCCCTCAATGCCACTTACTTTCATCTCAGGGGATGTCCACCCACTTTCAGCGAGAACAAGTCTTGCATTTGCACTTTCACATTCTGGCCTCATGAATCTTTGCTTTGGTCCATGGGGCCCTGTGAGTGAGCTCACTCTAGTAACTGAGAGTCCATTGAGGAACAAGAGCGATGCAAAAGAAGACATGAAGACTTCACCACCATCTAATGATACAAACACTGCTGCGACTGAGATGTGGACATGCCTAGGGATCTCCTCCTCACGTGCATTTCTTTTCTTCTGCCACTACCACTGAGGAGACACAGCTGCCGCTAGAATATCAATGCCGATGAGCTGCCATCATTCAAGCATTAGAAATGCTTAAATCACCCGCTTCAAATAAAGATTTAAACACATCTCCCTGACGTCACACAAGGGAGCAGAGACTAGTTCAACTGAGATTGACATCACAGGAATGTTGATCTCACACTGGGACACTATCACTGAGTGGGAGGAATGCTAAACCTCAAAATAAGAGGATTCCAAAGAACAAAATCGCAATGTCTTCATTTGCCCAAAACATTCACATAACCATCAAACATATTCATAAAAGCACAATTTCTTTACCTGTATAACCTGTGACCCAAAACTGACATCAATTTTTCTAAACTTTCCTAACTCAACCGCTACGCCTGGGTGCAGCCCCAACATCTGCAGCGGAGGTGGAGGCAGCCTGCTGACTGCTATGTCCTGATGTCTTTGATGACCTTGGCGGATGTCCTCCTGATGCCTCTGATGGCCTTGGCAGATGTCCTCTGGTGGCCCGAGGCCTGGAGGGCCCCAACCTGATATAAGGGTCACCAGCTCAGGGGCAGAAGTGCCTTCGGCGGCCTGAGAAGCTGGAGTCGATGAGGTCACAGGCAGATGGGGCTGTGAGCGGCTGCACATCCTTGGAGTGCCCTGAGAGGAGGCCCCCAGGATGTCCGGCTGACGTTCATCCTTCCTGTGGGTGCCTGAGAGCCCCACCCTGACTTCTGCAGGAGATGGTGCACTGGGAGGGAGATCAAGGTGCCTTGTCCTCATGTCGCCTATATCTTGATGGTGCCCACCAGGGTGTGTGGCCATGGTGCAGGGACGAGTGCACATCTGCTGGACCAAGATCTCCATCATGGTTGCCAGCCTTCCCATGGTGACTGCAAGGCGCTCGTATGTTGGAGCCACGACATCAGACAGAATGCAGACAGACTCCCCCAGCGTTCACTCTAGTCTGCTAAGTTACTGTCAAATCTCTGCCTGATATGTTGCTGCCTGTTGTTGCATCTCCAGCATTGAGTTGGTGGCTGCCTCCAGAGGCCCATCATCTGACTCTAACTGAATGGGTGGCTGGGCCTCTGAGTGCCAGAGACCTGGGCTGTCCCTGCCACCGACTACAGCAGGGACATGTCAGTGAGGTGTTCTCCAGAAAGTGAGCCCCAGCCTAATCTACAGCTGTGTCCCACATATGCGTGTGTCTCTGAACTGGTGGAGGGTGCGTGTGAGCGCTGTGACGGTTCTTCCAAAGCTTCCTCTTCAGACATGGTCTGGGGGCTCGCACTGGTGCTTGACTGCTTTGGGGTCCTGATCTGCTGGTAGTTAGAAAATAGAATTTCAGTTAATGACCATGAGCTAGATAAGACTGCACGTGATTCACTGTGATTTTCAGGATTTGATGAGGTGATGGAGTTGTGACCCATACTGGGAGAGGCCGATCGTACCTTCTTCACAGGCTCGATCCCTGTCCTCCACAGCCAGCTCGGCTGCAGCCTCCTCAAACTCAGTGAGGGCAACGATGTTGGCCGTCCCTCCCGCAGTCTCTGATCTCCTGCGCCTGTCGTGTGCCAGCTTGGCCTGTATAAAGAAGAAAGGTATGTGATAAGAAGGGATGGAGCAGAGGTTGGGTGAGATGCTTGTTCCCTGTGTGTGATAAGCCTTCCCCAGAAGGACCAGAGGATAGAATGTGTGCAACATGATAGATGGGATGATGGTGATGTGAACGTCTCGGTGAGAGAATGAGTGTTGATATATATGCCCCGTTAATGGTTATGTGAGATCCCTGAAGAGGGTAGTCGTTTGAGTGCATGATGCCATGATAAGAGTTTGATATGGGAGGGAGTCGAAGGATGACTTACCCTGGCAGAGTGGATGAGATCATTCATCTTCTTCCTGCACTGGATGGCTTTTTGGGTGTGGTTGCCAGCTGCGCTGACTTGGTCTGCGACAGCCTGCAAGGCCGGAGAGATGAGGCTGCTGCACTTCCTGCAGCCATCCCTGGGATACAGGACTTGCCTGTGTGCCCTGCACCCCCTCTGATCAAGGCCTGGTGGGCCTAGTGGTGTGCTGTCTTCTTCTCAAGGCTCTTGGCCTTCTTCTTCTGGCTGCAAGGCCTCTCTGTATGTGTCCAGAAGACAGGTGGGGCTGGAGAGAGTGAGATTATGTGTTGGACTGGTCTTTAATATGGCACCCGGACCTTCGACCCCGCTAGCTGATGGTGGGCGGACGAATCAGCCCCTGACCACAGGTGATTTGGCCTGATACTCGCCCGTGAATAATTAATGACCCGGAATCAGGCACTAGCTCCCACCATTCCAGGTGGGAGGTAGGGACTGCCGAAACTGCCTGCCACCACACTTAGATTTATAAATGGAAAATTCTGCCCTTTGGTATTGTAATGTACCATATTTTCTACATCATACTTTTACAGCAGATTCTGTGGTTGGGCACTCCTGATGTAGAATCGCACTGATGCGATACTGGCTGGTAAATCATGAGCACATTATGCTTGACTTCTGATTACTTGCCTATTAATTGGTGAAAAATCAGGCACTATTGGGCTGCAATTTCCATACAAGGAAAAGTTGACTTTGAGTCAGCCCTATTTTTCAAACTGAAATGCCACAATTTCGTTTTGGCTTTGATGTCAATCAATGTGGGTATTTAACCAATTGACCCCAAGACCAGGCAGCACAATGCCCTCCATGAAGTTACATACAGGGTCCAGGCTGTGTCCATGACTGCCTAGGCTGTAGGAAGAAATTTTAATGACTGCAGTAAAATGCAAGACAAAGACAAAAGTATAAAGTGGAGCCAACAGTGACATTTAAAGTGTCGGTAAATAATCAGCCGTGGAGTGCGTGATTAAATATAGGAACCTATGCCTAATATAATTAGTCTGTTGCTCTATGAGATCAACCAAATAAAACATGATTAGTGAATTTTGCTTGCAGTCAATATTGTGGTACAATTACATATGGTGAAAGCTCTAACTGACTGCTTTGATAAATCAAAATTCTATAAACAACAAATAATAAACTTTATCAACATAGACTATCTGGTAATGTAAGGGTAGGCATTGTGCAAAAGCTATATGCATAAACACTAGCAATTGTATCCTGGGTTAATGATGTTGGTACTAAATTTGTGTGCCTCATATATGATCCAAGACAAGCTATTAATTGGACCTGTTCTGTGATTATAAACTACTATCCTTCCCCAACTGATATGAATAAAAAGTTGAACTTTGAACCTTTTTTATCATCATTATTTTTTAAAAATAATTGTTTTCTCTTCTAGGATAAGCTGACTTGTAATGCAAGAGCACAACAGTAAAATGAAGAGAGACATTTTTGAGAAAGGATCATGAAGGGAGACCTGCTTGTCAAAGCCCATTGAGAGACTTCTAAGTCTTAGGCCACTTGGCATGGATCACTGGCAACTCCAGGAAAGTAAATGTCAAACGCTGGGCATTATACATCTGTGGGAAATATCAGAGACAATAGCCACCAACAGGAAGACCTTGCTATCAGTGTATTGTCATGATTGCACATTCAGCACTGTATTGACTCTATCCCTCCACTTTTGCATGTACTTTTCATAGATGAAGGGTCCAACAGTGTAGTTACTGGTATAACTCACATGTAAGATGAACATGATGAACTTTGGTACTCCCTATTTATTCAACACCATAGCTAACACATCATCCACTTCACAGATTAACAATGTAGAAGGTTTACTTGGTGAAGATAGAGCACTGGCCTTGGGGTGTTATGAAAGGCACAGTTATTAATCAGAAACCAGTTACATAAAAGCTGCATCTGATATGCCTGAACACTTCTCTAAGCAGAAGGTAGTGCCCCATGTATGCATGTATCCAGCCCATTTGATTCTGCAATGAGCTTTGAGGAAAAGTCTAGGTGCTCCAAATGAATGTGTCTCAAATTTCAGCTACCTGATCAAAATTTGTCAGGCAAACGTGTCTAAAGTATGAAGTGTAGCAAAATGCCACAACTACACATGATATAGCTGCCTCAGTGAGATGAAAAGTAAAGTGTGTATATTATGAGTTCACTCCTGCTATGGAATCTGTGGGAGTAAAAAATGCAGAAAGCTTTGAGCGTCAGCTTCTACTCATTAGGATCTGTACTGCAGACCTTGCAACAGGGAGTCCATAAGCCTAACTATCGATGTGAACCTAGTAAATGAGTACAGCTCATGACACTGTGGTCTCTAGTAAAGTATGACAAAGCTTAGGATTTACTAATTGGTGCTCATGTTGTCAGCAGTTTTAAGCAAACGCCTAGCCGAGCATCAATGTCAATGGAACTCACTTTGGATGCAGAAGCTGCTGGAGTTCATTGCAGCAAGCTTCTAGGATTGACACTGCTACATTAGCATTGTTTGCAGTTATAAATAGAAAATCCAAATTATACTTAAAATTAAATCCACCTATCAGCATATAGGAAGAACAGGAAGTAAAAATAGATTCGACATACAGATTAAAGGAATTTAATTAGGAGCACGAAAGTCATTACATAGAAAGGAAGAAAAACTTGCATTTATTGAGTGCCATTCATGATCTCAGTGCATCCCAAAGGATTTTACAGCCAAACAAGTACTTTGAAGTATAGTCACTATTGTAATGTTGAAAATTTGACAGCTAACCAATCTGTGCACAGCAAATTCCCCCAAACAGCAGTGTGGTAATGACCAGATAATCTATTTTTGTAATATTGATTAACGGATAAATATGGGCTAGGACACTGGGGATCACTCCCATGTTCTTCTTTGATGCCATATCTGGTTCTGTGGAATGAGGTGGGTCAAATGGATCACTTTTCATTAGGGGAACATATAAGGAACAGTAATTAAAGTAACATAACTTTTAGGTTACCAATGGAAAAGGAGGAGCAATCCAGAGTAAAAATACTTCATTGAGGGAGGGCCAGTTTCAGTGGGGTGAGAATGGATCTGTCCCAGGTAAATTGGAATCAAAGATTGGCAGTCAGAACTGTAACTATAGCTCCTTTAAAGTGGAGATGGCTCAGTTACAATTGAGGTACATCCTAAAGACCGAAAAAGTCAGGCAACCAAAGCCAGAGTTCTCTGGATGACAAAAGAATAAAGAGTACAATAAAGTAGATAAGGCTGCATTTGACAGATGTCAAGTTGATAATACAAGTGAGAGCTGTGCTAAATATAGAAACTTCAGAGGGAAAGTGAAAAAGGAAATGAGTGAAGCAAAGAGATAGGATGAGAAGTGACTGCGAGGTAAAATAAAAGGGAGCTCGAAAGTCTTCTATAGGCTGCTGAATAGTAAAAAAGTATTAAGAGGAAGAGTGGGGCTGATTTGGGAACAAAAAGGGGATATATACATGGAGGCAAAGGGTATGGGTAAGGTTTTAAATAAGTGCTTTGCATCTGTCTTGACCGAGGGAGAAGGTGCTGCAAAAGTCAGAGAGAAAGAGGAAGTAGTTGAGATAGTTGATTCCCTTGTTAGTCAAGAATCTATCTACCTTTGCCTTAAAAATATTCAATGACCCTGCCTCAATGCTCTCTGAGTCATAACCCTTCGAGAAAAAAAAAATTCTCCTTATCTCCGTCTTAAATGTGAGAGCCTGTAATTTTAAACTATGTCCCCTTGTTCTAGTCTCTCCCACAAAGAGAAACATCCTTTCAGCATCCATTCTGTCAAGTCCCTCAAGATCTTATATTTTCAATAAGATCACCTCTTATTCTTTGGAACTCCAATGGCCCAACCTGTGCAACTTTTCCTCATAAGGCAACCCGCTCATCCCAGGAATCAGTCAAGTGAACCTTCAATGATCTGCTTCTAATACGGTTATGTCCTTTCTTAAATAAGGAGAGCAAAACTGTACACAGCACTTTAGATGTGGTCTCACCAATGCCCTGCACAACATAGCAAAACCTTTTTAGTTTTATATTCCATTCCCCTTGCAATAAAATGGCATTTGCACTCCTGATCACTTGTTGTACCTACATTCTAACTTTTTGTGATTCATGTACCAGGACACCCAGATCCCTCTGCACCTCCAGAGTTCTGCAATCTCTCTCCATTTAGATGATATGCTGTTTTTGTATTCTTTCTGCCAAAGTGGACACGTTCACATTTACCTGCATTATACTCAATTTGCCACATTTTTGCCCAAACACTTAATCTATCTATATCTCTTCATAGACTCCTTATGTCCTTTTGATAACTTACTTCTTTGCCTATCTTTGTGCCATCAACAAATTTAGGAACTATACATCTGGTCCCGTTATCCAAATCATTTATATAGATTGTAAATAGTTGACGCCCCAGCATTGATCCCTGGGGCACTCCACTCATTACATTCTGCCAACCTGAAAATGACTCATTTATGCCTACTCTCTGTTTCCTGTTAGCTAACCACTCCTCTAACATACTAATTTGTTACTTACTATATCATGAGCTCTTATTTTGTGTAGTAAGCTTTGATGTGGCACCTTGTCTAATGCCTTCTAGAAATCTAAGTACAACACATTCACAGGTTCTCACTTATCCGCGTTGCTTGTTACTTCCTCAAAGAACTCTAATAGTTAAACATGACTTCTCTTTCACAATACCATGTTGACTCTGCCTGACTGTATTGAGATTTTATAAGTGCCCTATAATGTCCTTAATAATAGATTCCAGCATTTTCCCTACAACAGATGTTAAGCTAACTGGCCTGTGGTTTCATGAAATGGCCTGTAGTTTCCTAAAACTGATCTGTTGTTTCCTGGGTGGGAGGAGGAGCTTCAGTTAGGTGGACATACTGGAGAAGCTGGGGTTGTTCTCCTTAGAGAAGTTTGAGAAGAGGTTTGATAGAGGTGTTCAAAATTATGAGTGGTCAGACAGGGTAGAAAAAGAGAAACTGTTGCCATTGGCAAAAGGGTCATGAACCAGAAGACATAGATTTCAGGTGATTGGTAACATGGGGCTGAGTTTTATGGGCACTGTTTTATCTGCCCACACCTCAGACCACCCCGCCCCCTCCACTCTACCGCCAAGTAAAAAGTCAAAATCCAGCCCAAGAGGAAAATCTTTTTTGTGCAGCAAGTGGTTAAAGATCTGGAATTCATTGCCTGAGAGTGTGGTAGAGATAGATTCAACAGTCTCATTCAAAAGGGAATTCGATAAAACTCTGAAGAGAAGAAATTTGTAAGACTACAGGGAAAAGGCAGAGGAGTGGGACTAACTAAATTGCTCTTGCAGAGATCTGGCATTGACACAGCAGGTTGAATTCCCTCTATCTGGGCGGTAAGTATTCTACAGTTCTATGAAAACAACACTGACTGAGTGATCAAACAATACTAACAAAGAGATAAAACAACACCAATTGTCTGATAAAATTACACCAACTGAGAATAAAATAACATGAACCATGAAATAAAATAACACCTACTGAGCAATAAAAAAAATTCCAGTTGACCCAAGGAGGACAGGATGGCATTGTAGAATTTCTTTCTTTCAACAGAGCACACTTGTAGTTAGCATTAGCAGCCTTGAACAAGCCATTAACTGGCATTAATTATTAGTGGGTGTTAAACTAATATCAGATTATTAGTGCTAATAAAGTCAAATTTCACAGGGTGGAAAATCAGTGATAAAAATTCCAACTGATGCTATTACCATTTTCCTAGTTTTCTTTCCCGTTTAATCCTAATATCTTTTGGCACTGGCAGAGGAAACATACCATCATCAATGGCTGTTTTACTGATGTAAGTTATGTAACCTGAAACAATTCAATAGCAATGGGTTACATAGGTACATAGAGATAAAAGGAAAAAATCATAAATGCTGACAATCTAAAATAAAACAAAAGATGTTGGAAATGCACAGCAGGTCAACCAGCAATAGAAATATAAAGCTAGACTCTGATAGATTCTGATGAAGAATCAAAGTCAAAATCTTAAAGTATATTTCTCCTTCAGATATTGCTGAACTGCTGTGTATTTCACAGAGCATTTAGAGAAAAATACACAAGATAGGAAGTTAAATAAGTCCAATCTCACTTTCTTTCCCAAACGCAAACTTGAAGAGCAGTAATTCATCTTTTGATTAGTCACTTTACAGTCTTCTGGGTTTAATATTTGGTTCAACAAATTGAGACCATGAATGTTGTCCTCCATTTTGTATTTTTTTCCCTTGTGCCAGTCTATATTTTGATCCCATGTTTTGCTTTCAGACATTGTTGACTTTTATTCTATTATTAATACCTACTCTGGACCAATGCTTTGTTCCTTCACTATTACCATTAATATTCCCTTTGCTTTTAGTTCCATGACACCTTTATCATTTAATCTCCCCAGCCCTCTAACCTGTTCTGACCTTCCCTTTTGATCCACCTGACTCACCCCCCTTTTTCATTAGTATAAAACTCATCACATTTTTACCTCTCTTTAGTGCCAAAGAAGAGTCATAATGGACTTGAAACATTAACTCTTTCTCTCCCCACAGATGCCACCAGACCTGCTGAGTTTTTCCAGCATTTTCTGTTTTTACTTAAGATCTCCAGCATCTGCAGTATTTTGCTTTTATCATTTTTTAAAAACTATTTCACTGAGGCTTATTTTCATCTGCTCTGATGGGAAGAAATTGGTTCAATATGACACTGCTGTACTTACCACCCCATTTGGGCTTCTGAGGTGGACACACTACATTTCAATTTGGAGCCAGATGGGTTAGGTTCCCACTGGCCTAAGCTATTTAAACAAGGTCCCATCTTGTAGATAGAATCCCATTGCAATTTCTAGGTGATTCAGCAGCACTAACATTGAGGACAGAATTTAAGCACATAACTGGATATTGCAACTAATTTGAGAGTACTTTTGGAGTGAGCTTGAAAGGGACACTCACAGATAAGTAGCTCTGTTCTAGTAGGAATTATTAGTTTCTCCGAAGGGCTTTTCGTGTGTGGGAGACATTGTTGAATAATTTTTTTAGGGACTTGAAGGATCTTTTCAGTGATAGGAAATATCATTAAAATTGAAGCATTTGGGCTACCCTATATGATTGATGGAGGAGGAAAAGGAACAGCAATATCTAGAGCTGCATTCAACAGCAGAGGACCTGATATTGCAAGTGGCCAGTGCTACTTAAAGGTAGTCTGCATCTTTTAAACAGGAAGTGCACTGTGATTGCAAAAAGTGATGGGAGTCATTTTAAAACTGAATCTGTGCTGTGATACTTTGAGCAGTGGTTGAACATGCGAGAGAGCAAACACTAATGTTTTTAGATACTGCATTGGAGGTCTTGATAGAAGAGGGGGGGAAGGAAGGAAAGATGTCATCTATCTGCAGTGATGGGGGCGGGGGTTGTGGTGTCAGGGGGTTCTCCCAGCATTTATTCAGAAAGAAATGCAAACAAGTTGAGATGGAGGTCAATGCCAGGAGTGTTGCTTCAAGAACATGGATGCAGTGCAGCAACAGATTTAATAGTCTCACAAGAATTGTCAAAGTTAGTTCAAATGACATGTCATACCCACTGTAGCACTAGCCTTATCCACTACTCAATTCTTTATACATTCATCACCCATCTATCAACAAATTCGTAAGAAGCTTACCCTACCCTTCATTTCAAATGCTTTACCCCATACTTTGCACTGTAGCAAACCTCACACCCATAACTCACACACAGGCAGCTTTTCAACAACCAGTCGCATTACCCAAACATACTGCGGGACACTCAGTGAGACACTTCCTTCTTTCTTGTACCAGAAGGTGGCGCATAACAACAGGCATCAGAAAAGAACTGGAAGAGGACAAGCACAGCTAAATATTTTAACTCCCACGGAAGACACATGGGAAGAGGGTGCTAGGCATCACACGAACCGGGCAGGGGCATCTGTGAGGCCCATGGCCACCAGCAGGGCTGAAATAATTGATGATGAGAGTATCTGCGTACTTAATTCTCCTTTTTACCCACTTCTCTCACAGACTACAGTCTGCTCCAACTTAGAGGCTGCAGGCAGTATAAGCCAACACTTCTTCCTTGCTCACCACAACCCAACCCTTGACCAATTTTAATTTCAGTTTCCCAAGAACTGTATCCTTCCCAGTCAGTGGAGGAAGAGAAAAAAGACAATGGAAATGAAGAAGCACCATCACTCAATTTTACAATTGCAGCCACTAGTTCAGATACTGATACTGCATGTGTTTTAGAGGCTGGGTTAAAGGAGGGATTTGCACACAGTGATGGCACAAGTGTGCAGGAGCCCAAGGTGACAGCTTGCCGGAGGGCATGATTACACACTAGTTCTACTGCAGAACAGTCAGATGAGGGCTTTGATGGACCAGGCTTCAAAAGAAGGCCAATGGGTGTACATAACCAAGTGTTTTGTGCACTGGAAAGCAGGTCAGAAAGTTTGCACTCACTGTCAAGGAGCGTGATGAATCCAGCTTGTCACAGCACTTAGTGCTGATCTTGAAATTCATCCTTTCCAAAATGGAATGGGTGGTCATGTCTGTTGTAAGGGTTTGTTCTGTTTCATGAAGAGGTCTGGAGGCTCGTGTGGTTGAATATTATGGGCAGAAGTTTTAGGTCGGCGTGTGTGCCCGCCGACTATTAAGAGGCCAACTAGTGCAATTAAAGTTGTAATTGTCTCCGATTTTTTGTGGTCTGCCTAACCTTATGGTTGGCAGACAGGCGAATCAGTCAGGTAGCCTTTGCAATTTCCAAGAAACCTCATGTAAGGGCGGGATGATGTTTCCATTACTAAATAAAAATAAAAATGTACGGACAGAATTTTTATCATGTATATGTTCAGAACTCCAGTTCTGTCGAAGGGTCATGAGGACTCGAAACGTCAACTCTTTTCTTCTCCGCCGATGCTGCCAGACCTGCTGAGTTTTTCCAGGTAATTCTGTTTTTGTTTTTGCTACAGTAACCTTTGCTACGCCAAACATTCTTATGCTACACTCCACCCCCAAGCCTTTACCCAAATATATCTACAGTACAATATTTCTTTACTTGCTACCCTCTTCTCCTTCACCACCACTCCCTCAAATCTCTGGCTTTATAAATTCAGACAGTCTGGAGGCTTAACAATTCTTCCAGATCTTGTCCTGATTACATTTGGAGGAGTGGTAGTCTCAATTGCTTTGGGCAAGTTTTTCCTGGTTTGGAGTTGGAGTTGAGTGTTCTGTGTTTCAGGCACTTGCTTGCCTTCATTTGATTTGCTTTTTGCGTTCCTTGGAGTTGAATTTCTCCTTACCAACAACCCATCTACTTTGTTTAGACTCCATGGGTTTGTCCCGTTCCATCTGGAGGGAATCCAGAGAGCGGACTTGGGTTTTCTTTTTCAATGGGGTCCACCATGATCTTGCTGGAAGTTGACAGGCGGAATTTTCTGCGCCCGTAGGGAGTACAAGGGAGGAGGTGATAATGGGGCAGATTATGGCAATTGGGCAGTTAAGTGTAAGGGGGAGGAAGGTGTAAGGAAAGGAGTTTGTGGTGGTGTTGGGTGTCAGCAGACACTATGGCGGGAAGGCCAAAAATCGGTTTTACCCTGTTACAAAACATGATTGCAATCGACCGCTCCATTTGTCAATGTCTGGCAGACGTCAGGAACTTCATTTTAATACATCTGCATATCACTAAATGCCCAGCTCACCAGAATCATCCCTCTATGTCAAATTTACTGCCCCTGTCAGCAGGAAGACACGCCAGTACAGAACATGTCTTGACAAGTGTGACGTGCAGAAATCCAGACTTACCGTCAGGGCTTTGCTCACCTCGTGGACACCTGATGAGCAGAAGATGCTGGAGTCCTGCAGCAACGGCACAGTGGAGGAATAACCATCGTAGCTGGGTGGATTCTCATAGACATGGTTCAGCTGGAAGGTAGAAGGTCACCACTGAGGGTTTGCTTTGGGATTTAGTGGCTTGGCCATGGTCTGCTACGGATGATTATTGAGGGGGTGGAGAGGAATGTCCAGCTGTGAGTGGGAGAGAAAGATGTACCGAGGGTGGGTGGGAGACGAAGTTCTAGGTTTGACTGGGAGAGGAAGGTGTGTTGGGGGGGGGGGGGTGAGTTTGGGAGGGGTGAACAAAGGTGTCGGGGTAGGGTGAGGTTGGGAGGTGGGAGGGAGTACAGGGAGGAGGGGATAATGCGGGAGATTACAGCAACTAGGGAGGTAGGTGTAAGGGGGAGGAAGGTGTAAGGGAAGGAGTACGGGTGGGGGAAGGAGTGAGGTGTGCACCTGACTGCACTTTAAACGTAGTGCCTGGCGTGAGGAAGTGGTGAAGTGACGGCATTGTGGGTGAATGAGAGCCCACCTACCAGTGAAATGGTGTGTTTGCCGGGAATGCAAGATTGATGAGGCAGGATTAGGATGGTGCAGCGTGAAAGAACGCCATTGCGGCCAATGGGTAAAACACTCTCTTTTTCCTGCCCGCTGATGCACTTATTGCAAATCTGGGACGATTCTGCCCGATGTTTCAAAAATGAAACCTTCACTTCCACTTGTTTCACAACTCTACCCAAATATGTGTTTACTCTCTTATTTTCAATTCTTTTCCAAGCTTATGAATCGTTTCATTCAGCTCAGCAACTACTCTGGTGAGTTCAGTTGTCTTTGTTCCTTATCCAAGCTTAACAATTTCACCTAGGCGTTCAGTTCCTTTTGGAATCTTTCTTCCATGTTCACTGACTGCTCCTTAGACTCATTCAGTTCACTCATTAGATCCTCAATCTGTTTTTTAGAATTTTCCTTTTCTGCTTTTAAAGTCTGGATTTGCTCTTCCATACTCCACATCTCATCTTTCATGTTCTTCAGATTGAATTGAAGTTCAGGAATTTCTTTAGTTTTGGTTATTAATTCTGCATTCAACCAACTGTTCTGATTCATCAGAAATTCCTTCCCCTGTTCCAGGCATTTTTCACAATACTTAATAGAGACTTCGGATACTTGAAGTTCATCAAGTTGTAATTTTGCATTAGCAAACACATCTTCTGTACGTGAAAGTTGGTTCTCCATACTGAACCACTTAGCAGAGCCTAATTCCTCTGAGCTACCCTTCAAGCTCACATTCTGTAATTGCACTTCTGCTAATTGTTTCTGAAACTCTTCTTGCTCCTTGTGAAGACTTCTAATTTCATTTGGGTACGGTGTAGAAGTGGTAGAACTTTTTTCTGACTGTTGAATTGGAGCTGCAAGTTTTCTCCTTTTTGTTACTCGTGCACAGAACAATTATTCTTCTAGTTTCCCTCCTGCAGTTCCAAGATTCTGTTGTTCAGTGATGTTTTCATCAGAAATGTACTGTAACGATATTCCCTCTTTAAATGTATGGATGTCTGGTTGCTGCCTGGCATTTTCCTCCTATGATCTTTCACTTTGTACTCTGCACACCCTTCCCTGCACCTCTTGGCTTCCTCCTGGAATACAGAACATTGCTGAGACTTCTCTGTCAACTGGTTCTTCAGTTCTTTCAAAGTAACATTAAATTCATGTTGCTCATCATCGTAATTTTCCAGAGGAACAAACTATGACTTGTGGGATTCTTAGAGTGTGTGAAACTTAGAATCACAGAATTTAATGGCACAGAAGGAGGCCATTCGATCCATCATGTTTGCACTGGCTCTCCAAATGAGCATTATGACCTAGAGCCATTGCCCTGCCTTTTCCCTTCTTTGTACCCATGCGCATTGCTTATATACAAATAATCATCTAATGCCATCTTGAATGTCACAAATGAACCTGCCTCCACCACACTTCCAGGCAGTGCACTCCAGACCCGAATCACTCGTTATGTGAAAAAGTTTTTTCTCACGTCACATTTGCTTCTTTTGCAAACCACTTTAAATCTGTGTCCTCTTGTTTTTGATCCTTTTACAAGTGGGAACAGCTTCTCCCTGTCTACTCTGTTGGCAATGATTTTGAACATCTCTATCAAATCTCCTCTTACCCTTTTTCTCTCCAAGGAGAACAGTCCCTACCTCTCCAATCTATCTTCATAACTCAAGTTTCTCATCCCTGGAACCATTCTTGTAAACCTCTTTTGCACTCTCTCGAATGTGTTCACATCCTTCATATAATGTGGCACCCAGAACTGTACACAATCCTCCAGCTGAAGTCTAACGAGTGTCTTATATAAATTCAGCATAACCTCCTTGCTCTTGTACTCAAAGCCCCTATTAAGAAAGCCCAGGATACTATATGCTTTATTAATTGCACTCTCCATCTGTCCTGCCACCTTCAATGATCTATGTGTATATACACCCATGTCTTTCTGTTCCTGTACCCCTTTGAAAATTTCACCCCTTATTTCATTTTGTCTCTCCATGTTCTTCCTATCAAAATGCATCACCTCACACTTCTCTGCACTGAACTTCATCTGCCACCTATCTTCCCACTCCACCAACTTGTCTATGTCCTTTTGAAGTTCTACATTGTCCTCCTCACAGTTTACAACACTCCCAAGTTTAGTATCATTCGCAAACTTTGAAATTGTCCCCTGCACACCAAGGTCTAGATCAATCAACTGGTTTCCCTTTTCTTTGTGAAGCTCAGTTGTTTCCTCTTGAATTTCCTTGTAATTTAACAGAGTCTCCTCAGCTTTGTTCTGCTGTTCTTTCATTCTGCTGTTCAAGGCAGTCTTAATTTTCTTCCTGCTGCTGAATGGTTACGTACTCCTTTTGCATTTGATCTTGAAAGGCAATTGGCTGTTCTTTCAACTGTTTATTTTCTTATTCAGTTCTTGCCTTCTCATTAACAGCTCATAACTGTTTACATCTCCAGAGTTTAGCCCTAACTAGGTACTATCTCCATGTTGACTTCTGCTAGACTATTACTGTACTCTGTCCACTGTCATGTGACTCTCTACATCATAATGTGAGTTGTACTGTTTCCTAAGTCCCACAGTAACCCTTGCTATGCCGAACACTCTTATCAGCACAACTATGGAACCCACCATTTTGTAGTGTCTGGTGTCACAGTTTCCACTGCAGCACAAGCAGCTTCCAGCAAAGCCCTGAGTGCTGCAGTGAAAGCTCCTATGCTGCCTTGCAAATTCAGACTGCTGTCATCATGGGTCTTAACAACCTGTGAAACAGACTTGCTAGTTTTAACAACAGCTAGTTTATCAATCTCTTTTCCAATTGCTGTATAGGATTGCTAAGGCACTACCACAGGACAATAGCAGTACTTCCATGGAACACAAATCTGTTTCCTCTCTCAGGATGATACTGTTCTTGCTCCCACACCATCTTGTTGTTACATGTCGTCCAGCCAACCTCAACTGCTGCATCCCATGCTGACATGGTCCAGAATGAAGCTGACTCTTCTAGGCTTCGCACTACTCAAGGGTGCCCTTCTCAGCCATTTTCATACTTCTCAGTTAGGGGTCAGCAGCCTTCAACCAAACACTTCAGCAGGAAAGCACCTTGCAGGAGCATTCGTAAATGCATGCTGAAGACAGGCACTAAGGGAATGTAGAATAATGATTAGTTCATTTTTTATTCATTATCTCATGGATTATTTTGTAAATTTTGATTGCAATCTGCATTTTCTGGTGGGTTTTTTTGTAGTCGGAAAGGAGATGATGTGCATATTAGTGCTGAGTAAGAAGTTTGGGATTGTAGGTAAATGGGGACATATGGTTGAAGTTAGTGGTATTGCTCATTAATTATTTCATCACTTAGCATCCAGGCACAAAGGGACTCCCTAACTTGTTGCTTCCCTTCTTCTTCCTGATCCTTCACTTCCTGCTGAACTTCCTGTGGCACTTTCTCCTCTTCCTCATGCTCTTGCTCCCAGGCTTCTTGCCTGATAGGTGTTGGCAAGGGCTGCTACCTCATCTTTGCGAGGTTGTGCAACATGCAGTGTCAAGAAGATATAGTAATGTCTATAATGTTATTGGAAATTATTTTAAAATAGAGTTTGGTGGTGTCTGTGTCTTTGTGTGTGTGTCTTAATTGGATTAAAACCGGCTGGTCTTTGGTGTGTAGAAGAGGAGGTTTGAAGTGGCAATTAGATAAACATAGGGAAATAGAAAGTGAGGTGTAAAGGGGGCAATTTGTATTTTTAAATAGGCCATTCAAAAGAGGGGGTGAAATATTACACTTAACCAGGTGAAGCTCAGAAACAATATGCTTATTTTTTAAAGCTTCCTAGTAAAGTCAGTAGTATGAAAGGGTTTTATTGTTAGAAGATTTAAAGTTTTTTTAAAAGTCTGGTGACCATGAGAATTTGCGTTCAAAGAGGAAAATATGTATAAAGGAAGAGAAGGCTGTTGGTAGAAGTAGGAGAGATTCTAAGATCTAAAGCCTCCAGCCTGTAAGCCTCAATCTGTCTGCAAGGACCCAGAGCTGAAAAAAACCCATTCTGAATGCGACAGTCCAGGGTGTGCTTTGCCAGGGGTCTGTTTAAATCTGTGTTTTACTGTTACCTTACCAGGGATCTAACTGACAGTCAGATTAAATATGGGATTTTTGTAATTATTATAGTAGTAATTTTGTAGACATATCCTTACAATCTTCCTTGTATTAATAAACGTTTAATTTAGTCTCATAAAAAACCTCATAAGGCTCAGTGGTCTTATTATTATTGCGATCAATGCCTGCATCTTGAAACATACAAATTGCAAAAATGGGTTATGACAGTTGTTTCAAGTTTCCCTCTGAGATTTGAACAACTCAGCCTTTACCATTGGCTGTGTCATAATAGTAGCATACCACCACAAATCTGGATACCCACTCAGTTGATTACTGTAGGGCTACCCCAGAGCAGTCTAGGCAGTGGAGATTTTGCTTGAGGTCTCTGAAGGTGTGCTCTATAATGTGGCTTGTGGCAGCCACTGACACATTGTCAGTCTGCTATGCGCATGTGCATGAATTCTGGGCTGCAGTTACATTCCATGTCATGAGTGCCTCAGTAGCAGCCTTTGACTTGCTATGTTAGGTCAAATATGGCTTCCTCAGAGGAGTGCCACAGAATAAAGACATTGTGACAACTTCCAGGGTATCATTTCCATGATGTGCTGCTTTTGGTTGCAAACTAACTGCACAATGAATGGAATCCCTTTCTGTTTACGAAAATGGCCAAGCTCAGAGGAAGAGCCAGTAATCACTATGCATGCAGTCAACGGCATCCTGTACCATGGAAAAGTCTGTAATTTGTACAAAGCCTTGTGTTTGCTCCACCTGTTTGTCTCTGACAAAAGGGAATAAGATGAAGCTGTCTTTCTGTGAGTAGAAAGCTTCAGTGACCTCCCTTATGCAGCAGTGCATTACAAGCTGCAAGGTGTTGCTTATGTCTCCAGCAGTAGCCTGGAAGGAGTGAGATGCATCAGAGAGGCATGATTACCTTGACAGCTACAGGCAATGTGGTCCTTGCCCTCCTTTGATATTGCAGTCCATGCTGCAGCAGTTAAGCAATTTAATTCACAACCTATTTAGCGAAGCGTACATACCTTAAACATTGGTTCCTCATGATGCTGCGGTAAGAGAATTTCTCCCTAAAGACGCTGGTCGGATATGGCTTCCTACTGACAGTCCTCCCTATCCTCCTCCGTTCTTTCTTAGCAGTGTTTCCTGCTCTGTGCGGCTTCTTCCTATTATGCTCAATTCCAAGAGGAATGTCTACCAAGCCACTGGAAGCAACTTTTTCATCATAAATCTTTGAATGAACAAAAAAGTACTTCAGCTGGACCACTCTCTGTGGACCACTGAAACTTTAAGCAAATGGATGGAAGCTCCGAAAATGCATACAATTGTGTTATCAGCCTTGTGAAATAATCCAGCAACTAACCTGTGAGAAGTTCATCTTTCCTTCAAACAGTAATGGTAGGAGTGGGGGTTGTGCGGGAGGGGGGAATGGAGGTGTGGGGAAAGTCTTTCATACAACTTAATGTTGTCTTGAGCTGTACGAGATAAGGATGGAGTACAGTGTTTGAAAATGCAGTGCTGCCATCAGTCAGCATTGCGCACTGATTGATGTCACAATTTGTCTGTGTTGCATGCTGCCAGCAGTCATTCAGTGCTTGCACCCAAACCCTTTAGCAAGATAGCATCCAACTTCTTTCCTATTGAAAATGTTTCTGCGCTTCTTGGATGTCATTTTCCACTATTAGGATGTCAGGTAATGATAAAAACTGAACTACAGAGCCCACTTTCTTCTCTGTGGAGTGGTGAGCAATTGGACAATATTCTGAACGGATGTCACATTGAGGACAGAGATAAGGAAAGAGATAAATGTAGAGACTCTGCTGTTCCATTCCTTTCTCCATTCCATTCCCAATGTACTGAGGCAAACTAGTACCCAAATTCTCTAGGGTTTTCTGTTCCTTAGGTGTAAGAAACTGAAAGGAGGTAGTTCTTGTTCTCATTCTGTCATAGTGAATGTGGGATTTCTTATCTTGCAGAAATAAGGAGAGCTTATTAGTGACTACATCAAAGGCTTGTAAACGTGTATGAAGCATACTGATGTGTACATGATGAGCATAGCATACAGCAAGCAATGTGCAGTATGGGAAGGTGTTACAGAGCAGAAAAGTGTCAGTAGAGTGTTATTTTCTGGCAAATACAAAAGCGCATAGATTTTCTTGTGAAACAGGTGGCCACAAATCTGCCTGCTCTAAGGCAACAGCAGCCGCTGAAAAGCTAGTCAGAAAATATTTTGTGAGAAATCAGTTAGTGAGAAGGAGGGAAGTATGGTGAAAAGATGAGGCAGAGAAGAAGACATTGCAAGATCATCCAACGTCATTCTGCGTTACAGCCATTTTCTGGGCAAGAGTTTGACTGTGTTGCATTATTCAGCAACCTCCTTCCAGATCTATTGAGGTGTTTGCTTTGTAACTTAAGTTGCACTGGAGGGGAAGAGGGTGTTCCTGCATGCTCTCAGTTGTTAGCAAACATCTAGTAGCATCTGAAAACCTTAGCATTGTACACCCCATCAAATTTTCAGTCGCTTCTCTAAGTCCTCCTTGCTTTAAGAGCTTGCCACTCACCTGTCATTTGTTAAATCTGACCACGAAAACAGTTCAGACATGACGCACATTTCATCTGGTGGATAGCCCCATCCATTGACTGTGGATTTGGCACCCCACCAACTCCATCCACACCTCCCCAACATTTAGTGGGAGCAGATTTAGAGCAGTAAGTATAGGAGTTTGGGGCCTTGAATGGATTTGAATGATAGCAGCATCCATTCAGTAACCAAGCAAAAAGCTGGTGGCTTTTGTAAGTAACCAGAAATAACATATGAAACTAATTGTGAAAATGGATTGTAAAAAAAAAACATGAGACAAAGGTATACACAGAGAACAGAAGGAAAAATGAACAGGGTTAAATAATTTTGTGTGTCATCACTTGTTCTATTTGTTAAATTGACCTAAATAACATCTTTGAATAAAATTTAAATTTAAGAAAACAAAGTGATGCCAAATTTTGGTGGGTGGTGAATATTTCCAACACCAAAGAAATTTCTCAAAAATACATCCTGGCTGTGTTTCCAATTAGCATAGCTCTCTATGAAAGCTCAGTGTCTCATGAACCACTTAAAGTCTCTGCACAACTTGCCTCGTAATTCTTAACAGGCAGTTAGCATCTGAGAGAAACGATGCAGGATGTTTAATGGAATTTAACAGTCTTGTAATCTCTCTGACATTGTTGCCTGGACAGACATCTAACATATATTGTTGAATTGCAAGTCCTAAAATGGTCTTCTAAATCATGATTGATATTGTGTCTACTTCATATGTTTGGTAGTGTTGGAAATCAAAGTGTAAATAAACGTGTATGGAATTGTCATGTTACTGACAATGTATCAAACTTCATATACTGACAAATGAATTAATTGCTCTCTCAGAATGTTCAGAATTGGACATTTTTAAAAATCCTTTTGTTATAGGATTGAAGTATTAGAGAAAGCTTGTTACAAATACCAGGGGAAACCATGGTAGTCAAAACGATAAAATGTTAGGTCTGTGGGGTCACACCCCTTACATCTCAACTGGCTGTTTCTAGTTATCACAAATGTTGCTTTGATTTGTATCTGATAGTATTATTGATCTGGAAGAAAATATACTTTCTATAGCTTGTATTAGGATATCTATTTTGAATTCTCCGTAGCCTACAGTCATTTATATGTGTCAGGAAACCCTGCCAAAAACTAACATGTGGGAATTCAGCTGAAAACAGTTGATGAGATGGCATCATAATCTTATGCCATTTTCAGTCTCAAGCAATCAAAAAATCAAATTTGCATAAAGTAATTTATAGCATTTTCCTGCGGAAGTATCTAAGTAAATTTATTTAATCTAATTTCAATAAAAAATACATATATATTAATAAAATGAGGAGGAACTGGGTTGCCTCTGTTTGGATTTATTATTGGACATGACTGCAATGTCACTCCTTATTTTTGTGAGTTGCCACCCTGTAGCTGTGCACAATGGAGAAACCCGAGGGGTAAATATCTGATGAAATGTTGCTTTATTTGGTTCTGTCCTTTTGGGTGCTGTTTCTTCAAGGTCTAATTTCAATCTTCATTAGAAACTTAATTGTCATATGTTCTAACTTATTTAATATTCACTGAATAACACATAGTGTCAAACCTAAAGTTTACCTTCCTCATCATTGTCCAAATAATTAAAATATGCTTGAAGATTAATTGCATAGTGGCAAACTATATTAGTATTTTAATCTCACTGATAAAGCAATGGATTCCTTAAAGTTTGCCAATTTACACTATTGTTTGAGGACTATTAAACTAAGTAAGCATCAGTTTTAAAAAAATGAACTGCAAATACATTAGTTGCTATCACTGGCAATGTGCACGTATCACACTAATGCTTTCCAATATATAAAACATGGGGTGGTTGAGAAAAGGCATTTTTCTATTTCCTAACCTTGGTGATATTCTCACATTGCACAATATGTTTGAGGTATAAAGAAAGAAAATTTGGTGAATCATAGAAATGTTTTCGCCCTCGGGAACTTTCAGAACATTTAAAAATTTCTTCAGGATACTCGGTAAGGCCTGCTGCAATTTCATTCTTTCCCTGATAGTGATGTTATTGAATAACACAACACAATGCTTCAAATTATCTTGCTTAATTGCAGCACCTTACAAATACGGTATAATTTCCAGCTCAAACGCGAGATGCTTGGTTGATGGCTCATGAAAATCATTTAACAGCCCTGTACTCATCATCATTTGGCTTTGTTAATATGTCTTTTTAAACTAACTGTATAATAGTGTAATCTTCCCAACTATTGGAAGAGTAAAAGTAATTAAAACGAGAAAAAAATGGAAATGTCCCTACACGATTTTGTAGCAATTTAGTTGTGATTACATTTTTATCCCAGCCCTAGACACACAGCAAACTCAATAAGTCAGTGCAGCCCCATGAAAGGCAGCTTGCCTGAGTGCACCTGTTTCCCAGAATCAGTTCATCAATAAAAGCCCTGACCTGCTTTCCTTTCTAATTATCGCGATAGAGTAGAATAGATGGAGTGACACTCGCCAAATTGCAGCAAAGCTCTGTTTGAGCACGACCAGATATGAAAACGCAAGATGATTTTGTGGCAAACGGTACTTCAGTCAGGGTGGTAACAGTGGCGGCGGCGGCGGCGTTTAGCTGCTGTGTGAACTAGGAAAGCGGGGGAGCTCGGCAAGAAGACGATCCATCCCCGTGTGCGGAGGGGGGTATGCAAGCGCTGCTGGTGCTCTGTCTGAGCGGAGCTGAGAGGGATTAAGAGAACAAGCGCGTTAACAGGGGTGTTCCCTCTGGCAATTCGGGGGCCAGTGTCTCCTCAGCCCCCCTCCCACCCCCACCCCTGAAACCCCCAGATTCCTCAAACTAGCACTCGCATCTCCCAGTCAGTGGGTTCCCAGCTTGACCAAGTGGAGTCGCTTCCATACCACTGCCCGGGGAGAGAGGGAGAAGAGTCCGACACAATCCTCTCAGAGACAGTGATCGTCAGGTTAAAAAAAAGACAAGCCACTTGCGTTTGACAAACTCGAACCACGTTGACTGGTTGAAGAGGAGACGCCTGCTCGAGGTAAGAACTCACTTTGCTTTATTATTTCCTTGTTTTCCCTTCCTCCGCTTGACGTGTTCTCTTGCTCAGTTTATTGGTGACTTTTCCTCCTCCAGAGACACAAATATTTTAAGAGTTCCCCCATCGTCAGGTTTACCACAGTCACAAATTTGGTCCATGTGCGCTTCGGATGTTGCATGGAAAGAAACACGGCTCTGCCCAAATATGCCAAGTCCGAAACTTGTTTTGGGTCGTGCATCAGGGTAATACTGTGAAAAGTGAGTGAAGGGCTTTAATTTGCACCGACTGTCTCGCCACCCGGGAGGGAGAGGACCGCGGAGATTCCAGGTGGTGATAAATATTCAGCGCTAGCTCCCCGCCACATTTACAGGGCTATCGTGTAATGTTAACTGTGCCGCCAAAAGCAAAGCAGCACCTGCCAACGCCAACAATTAAAAAAAAATCAGCACTTGTGATATGGTGTTGGAGAACCTCTGAGCTCTCCCCACTGCAGTCACGAAAGCTGCTTGCAGCTAGATAGGATGCTGTCAGTTCGATCCAGCAACCGAGCGTGCGGTTTGTGGTGAACCTCTTTCATAGAACGAATGGGCACAGCTCAAAACACTGCAAAAAAAGAGAGGGCACAATTGCTGAGGAGCAAAAGCTGCGAAATGCATCATCTTGGACGTTCATCGCATGTGGACCAGACTCATCTATTTTCTTAACTGAAAAGATTTGCACCGTGTTTTCAAATAGAAATCAACAACTTGCCTTATGTGCTGTTGGCTCTATACCAAAGGCTGTTAGTAACTCTGGTGTTGAGCCGGCACAACTGCCTGCGGAAAACATCATTTTTTTAATGTCTACTTGTACTGCATCTTTTTCAGTAAGTTCTGTTTGTGAATTATATTTCTTGCATTTTTTAATGCAAGCAATCTTATTTAGTGCCAGGGTTAAACGTTTAGTACAATGTTTCGATCTTGGCAACTTTGAGCTTGTTTATTAGACAAATTACCACTTATATTCATTTACAAAACTGGCATATTTTAACATCAAAATAATCCTAAATGTGATGTATTGCAATCCCATTGGGACTCTAATCAGATTTGTATTGCTAAAGAATATTGGATGCAACCTGTAGGTGTGGGAGAGCTATGTTGAAATGATTGTGAAATATGGCATTTTACAAATGGTGTTGATATTTTGAAAGGTTTTGAGTTAAACCATAACTGATATTTGGTGTGAATGTTTGATGAAAACAACTGCATCATTTTGCAGTTGGTAATTGTAAAATTACATTGTGTTCAAAATGTCTTCAAGTTCAGTATACATCCAGTGTTTCTTTTTAAAACAGTATTTATTTTGTCGCATTTGTTTACTTTGCTAATTTTCCTGTCCAGACAATGTTTCATAGACAGCATAGTTGAAGATGTGCAAAGCAGTACTGTCAGCACAAAGCATTATGGATGCTGTAGTTTCTGTAAGCATTTTAAAGATTTTCTCAAAGGAAATCTGGCTATTGAAATATTTAAAGCAGTAGCAAACACTCTTTTTTAATCTCAAACTGAACTTTGAATTGGGAAGAAAGTTACCCTTTTAAAAATAGTGCTGTTGTGGTTTGAAATCACGGTGGTTCAAATGACATTCTTTACCAATTGTACAATTAATACAGATCTTATTAAAATCTATAAAGTAGTTACATAAACTTATTGCTTGCTGTGACTGGAGGGAAGGAATATTTGTATGGGAAACAAAAATGCATTTTTATTGAATTGTCGAACAATCCTATTATTGTAAATGTAATGCATTTATTCCCTGTTTATTCCTGTCATCCACATATGTATTTGAAATGAGTTTGTTTTGATTCTCAAAAAGTATAAGTCATGAGATCAATTCAAATTAGCTAATTATGCATGGGAACTGAAAACATTGTTTACACAGCATTTGAAAACAAATCAAGAAGTTGCTCTGTGACTCTGGAAGAACTTTGTTGGCCAGGAGAAAATGGATGGATAATAATACTTCCTTCTTCTTTTTTATTAGATGAACATCTGGTAGACCTGTACAAATGTTCCTTGATTCCCACATCACGTTGCATAGCTTTTCTGTTCCATCTTTGTTATACATGCTGCACCTCATTTGACAATGTTCCTAAAAGGCAACACTCTGGGACTGTGGGATGTAAGGTGTAGAGTGCTTCCAGTTCCACGATCAAAAGGACAACATCAAATCTGGCAGATGAATGGAGAACCACCTCCCTGGATTTGGACTGCTCCAACTGTACCTGGTCTTTTCAGAATAATTGGCCCTCCCCAGCTCCTTCCTGTGGCCCCTCCGCATACTCCACCTGAGTTTCTACAAGCTCCATCAGGCTGGCAGGTCCCTTACGATTCTTTCATTCCTTTGATGGTGATGCCTTCTGCACCAGAGCCAGCTGTTCTCCAGCTTCCACTTCCAAATATGCAGGTATGAAATATAATAAAGCAGTGCCTTTCAACATAATCCATAATTCAGTGTGATCACACAAGGGATGCTCTTTGGAAATATAGCAAGATACACACAAAGTGCAAGGAATTGAATATTATTTAAAAGAAAATCACCTAATGAAACACTATTGTTCATTTTTTAATTCATTTTAAAACTGGAAGTTGTAATTGTTTGCAATGCTGACAAAAAATAATACCGGTCGAGTATCCTTTATCCGTAAATCTGAAAACCGAACATATCCAAGAACTGCACTTTTTTTCAACTTCACCAACCTTTAGCACGGGAAGTCCAGTTGTTTATCTGCACTGTTTACCTTGTGATTTTTGTGGTGAACATGACAAAAAGAAACTTATTGCGAGTACCCTGTATTTATTATTCAGTGATACATCTTACTTTTCTAGTGATTTTATTTACTTTAGACTATAGCTAACCTGGGCGTTGGCTGCTATAATGTAAGTTTATACACAGTATCCCAAAACTGAAATGATCTGAAGCCCAAAATGCAATCGGCCCTGAGGTTTTCGGATAAAGGATATTCGACTAGTATGTTTTTACTATTAGTATTATAAAAATAAAAAATACCAGGATATATATTTGTTTGGTTGCTTTCTTGGTATTGAATTATCAACAACTGTTGATGTTTTTATTGTGTTTCTTAGGAACAGGGATATTAGTGATCTTTATAGGGTCTTGAACAGTAATTGGCCAGTCAGATGGGGAAAAAAAGAGAATAAAAGAAGTTAAGAAGGAAGGAAAACATAATGAAAGGGAAGGATCTTATGGAGGTTTTAAAAGGAGGAGCAATCAGGAACAAGGTGGAAATGCTGGGTGCTGAATAAGGGGGTCAGAGCTATAATTGCTGAAGCAGGAGCTACTAATAGGGGGAGCAGAGGGAACAAGGAATGAGAAATACACTGTGTTCGAAATATAGAGGTTACATACAAAGGGATATGTGATTGGTCTAGGTTGCAGAGGTAGGGAGGTTGAGATCATGGAGGGATTAGAAGTTGAGGAAGAGAACCTTTAAAATTGATTTTCTGGGAGAGTGGTGATTTGGAAAGATGTTGATAATACAGGAATTACTATAAAAGCAAAATAATAGTCATCTTGTAGTACAGGGCTTGAATATTGCTGAAAAAGAGACATTTTTGTCAAAGCTTTTTGTCTTGCATTCATCAGGGCAATTTGCAAGAATGCCAAATGTAAAGGGAACAACAAGTTATATGAAGAAAGTACTGATTGGTTGGCAAGTGTAGTTTGATTGGTAGAGCTCTAGCTGTGGAGAATACACAAGTTGATGGTGACTGGCAGTTAACTACCAAGCATTGTTTGGAATTTAAACCAGGCAGCTTAACTCTGGTCAAGACATTGCCTTGAGGAATAAACCAGTGAATGGCTGTCACTTATTTTGTTAGCTAAAACATGTGTAATGTGTGTACATGTTCTTTCTGTCTGCAAAGAAAAGAGCATATTATTACTGGAAGTTACATGTATTGATACTACATATATTAATGCAAACAGAAAGAACAGTGTGCCTGTTTCAGCTAAACAGAAAAAGTGACAGCCATTCACTGGTTCATTCCTCGGGGAAATGCCTTGACCAATTGGAGTTAAGCTGCCTGGTTTAAATTTCAAATGATGCTTGGCAGTTAACTGCCAGTCACCATCAACTGATACATTCTCCACAGCAATGCCTCAACCTTTTTGTTATAACCCCAGCTGATGTTACTACTGGACAAGCCAGATCCTATGGTGGTACCCAGCTTGATAGATTTTAACTTTTAGTTTTTGTTTAGAAACATGGAGGGCAGCTACTGAACAGAGTCACAGGAGTCAGCTGATGAACTTGTAACGAAAGAATAAAACATTTATTAAACAAGAAAAGATGAACTAAGTTACGTTACTCCTTTACCCACAACTATACCTTTACAGATATATGCAGATTCGTAAGGATAACCCAAGTTATAAAAGCTACCTTATAATCATGATGACACTAAACACACTGTCCATGTAAACCATTTGGCAACCTGCGGTCAGGCACACCACATCCTGAAACCAAATGACAGATGCCACCCCAAACAGATGCTATGGATCCATCATCAACTACCCGCTCCCCCCCAACACCCCCAGACACTTATCCCACCTGAGCCAATTAGTCTCACTGAACTCTCCCTTTCACACAAAGGTTTCCAATTTCCACTCTGAAGAACCAGCTTTGGAATCTTCTCTCAACATCATTTTCTCTCAGAAGCCTTCCACAAGGATTCACTTCCAGGGTTTTGAACTCTCCTTCAGATGTTCTGCACCCCTGGATCAGTCAGGCTTTGCCTTCCATGCACTCTGTCTCTCAGGTACTCAGCCATGCCAAGAGAACACCACTGCTTCACATGCCCCTAATAAGGAGTCACCAACTTTGGTTGTCTCCTCGAATCTTCTGGCTCTTTGCAAGCCTATTTTGCTTTAATTTTGCATCTTGCAGCTTTCTCCCTTTAAGCTTGGAGCCTTCCTCTGTTCCCCACTCTTAAGTTTACTTAACAGGACCTTTTCCAGATTCCTGTTTTTTCCCTTTGCCTAGGAGGTCATCTTGGGACCCCTCTCTGTCCCACTCCTTGGCTTTGGGACCTTTTGGTTCTTTTGGGAAAACTATTCTCTGCAGTTCTGTCTGCTATGTCCAGCTTCTCCTGGCTCCTGGTTTCATCTGAATTAAAAAAAACTGCTGTTCTTTTTCTCCCTGTGTCTATGGGCCCCCTGATGCTAGGCAACAGCCCAGTTCAAGTGTCATAAAACCTCATTAAAAATGCAGGTATACACACAAACCCACAGTCTTGCAGGCATAGGTTTAAAATGAAACTAAAACTCAGGTTTCACCCTTTTTAACCCACAAATAAAACATATCACTTACTAAGGAATAAACTATAGCTTTAAGTTTAACATCCACAAATACAAACACAACTTAATTAAACTGTAACTAGTTCCTAACATTCTCATATAGTATAAATTGTTGTTCCCTTTTCATTCGGTATTCTTGCAAATTGTCCTGATGAGTGCAGGATGAAAAGCCTTGGCAAAAAAAATCTCTTTTTCATTAAAAGCAAAATACTACAGATGCTGCAAATCTGAAATAAAAACAGAAAATGCTGGAAATACTCAAAAGTCTATCAGCTCCGTGGAGAGGAAAACAACGATGAAATGTTAACTTTTTTTCTCCCTCTACAGATGCTGCTAGACCTGCTGTGTATTTTCAGCATTTTGTGTTTTTATTGCATGACTTTGTGTGGTTGGCAAAGTGAGATGCATTGTTCTGAATAGCATGTTATGGAAGGAGGAAGTGAGACAATGATGTTTGAGAGGTGGAAGAAAGCAGTCTAAGTGATGGATCAAACGTAAAGAGGAAGCTGGGCTGAATTAAGCATGGTGCACTCTGGACTTGACCTGAACTTACAGCTGATGAGGCTGAAGGAATCAGGAATAGAAGTGCTTAGATGTTTGTGATGTTTAATATATTGTTCAGGGAAACAGAGACAAAACTTACTATGAAATATTATCCTATGAACATTAAATTGTGCTGATTCATTTTAACTTATATATACATGAAGCTTGTGAATTAGTTTTAATTTTAAGCACTGATCTTTTCAAAAAAGTGTATTTTTAAAATTGTGTTATATAGGGGCTCTATTATTTTCAAGTATGATAGCATGAAAAATGAACTAAATCATTGTCTCTTCCTCGGGAAGCATATATCTTAGAACATCATAAATGCTGTTTTGATGCTCCACTGTCACATGATAAAACCCTTGCCACTGTAGTCATAAGACTATCGTAGCAACAATTGCTGAGGCTTATAGCACGTTAACCATTTTTAAATATATTAAAAAGACAATATGCATATTTTGATTGAGTTAGTCACTTAGGCACTAACATCCTTCACAGACTTGAAATTACAAATTCCTCCAACTTTACATTTGTGATTTATGCTCATCTGAGTTTCTCAACTGTAGTAAAACTTTTTATCAGTCCAATCTAATTATTACTCTTATGGACTTAATGAGCAAAAAATGTGACATGGCCCAGCAAAAACCTTTTGTTTTGGTTTTGAATGGAAATTTACGGTAAATCATAGATTCAGTATTACATTAGGAAATGTAACATTTGGAAATGTTTACTGCCATGAACACTATGTTGTGCTATTGGAAATATAACAATGCTAACATGCTTGTAGCAGCCCTAACAGTTAGATTTTACATTGCCTAAGATGCTTATCTTACAATGCTCTTGATAGATGATTCCAGAAACCCTAGCTAAGTAATGCATTTTCAACTGAATGTGTGCTCTGGTACCTAGGTTATTTCCTTGATCTTAATAGTATATGGCAATGAAGTAAGAGAGATGTGGGGGAGTTTAGGTATGATATAAAGTTATGGACATTTTGAGACTTGGACTCGATATAAACCCCAAAGTAAGAAAATTCTTGTCAGGGAATAACCTTATTGGTGAAAAGGATAATCACTAATTTAGAATGCAAACTAACAAGATTTATTGGACAAACAGAGTAATACTTAATATTCCACTAGTCGAGGCATGGCACGATACACTGTCTTTCCCATGAATCCTGGGATTTCTGAGATCTCTTCTTGGTTCCTTGAACCTGGTCCCTTGACCTACGATATTCTTCAAAATCTTAACTTAGTCAACTCAACTCTAACATACATACAAAACCCTTTTGCAGCTTTAAAACTTCAACTCTAATTTCCCGATCTTCCTTAACTGCTGTAGCTGCTTATTTCACAGCTACTTCTGAGTGCTCGTGCTCTCCCTCAAGCTGGAAGTAGCTCCCTGACAAAGATTGTTCACTTTTTCTTGGACAATTACTTTAACCCTAATACTGGATTTTAATACTGATCTAATACCTATACCTGGATTTCTTACAATAAATCATTAACCTATATCTGGATTTCTTATGGCACATCCTGTAGCCTATATATACCTGGATTTTTTTATAGCAAATCCTTAACATATGACAATTACCCATCAACCGGTAACACCCTTTGCAAGTGCCAACTACTAACTCCTAACTTTCCTTCCCAGCAAAAGCTCCCTTAGCAAGTTTCCTGACATGAATGCTGTCCCCTGGCAAGTGCAAAGAATCCTGGCAAGTGTTCTGTTTCTATACCCTTTTTGCAGACAGCTTTTGCCACATTCAGTCTAACTTGTGCACCTGTGTCAACATAACTAATAACTTCTAAACAAATATTTGCAATACTTAACCATTGGCAAGAATGCTTCTAGTTTCCCTTCAACAAAATAACCTTAACTTGTACCCTTTACTTACAATTCTAGCGCTCAGGCCATTCTTCTAGCCAGTCAGCATCCCAGTTTTGGCTTCTGTTTACTGCTAATGCTAGACTCACTGGAACTCAAATGTGCAAGTGTAGCCCAATTATAACTCCACATAATTTCTTAAAGCTACATTACAATATTTTGGCATTTAAAAATGCTAACTTTTAAAACTTCTTAACAACATTCCAAAAAGACATACAAATTAAGATTTTTCATCACCTAAGCTTATGTGCAGTACAATTTGATAACTTAAGCCTCATTAATGACACAAATGTGTCAGTGAGGTGAAGTTTAACAGGTGGAAAATGTGCTGTGTAGCACAGAGTCCTTTATTGCCTAGGGTACTGCAGTCCTTAGCATCAGGAACAGAAAGTCAGTGTGTTAGACAATGCCTGATCTGCTGAGCACAGAGAAATGTGCATGGGTGCTGAAGCCTTTGCAAGAACCACGCACTAGACTTATTAATAATCAATTTGTGATGGAAATTAGGCTAGTTTCTCATACCACATTGGTGCACCAATTGCCCAGTGTCCACTGAAAGCAAATATATGTAGCCCCCCAATATCTAGAGAGAGTTCCCTGAACTTGCTCTATGGACCAGTTACTTAATGTCAGCAGTATGTAAGATAATAGAACCTTCACTCAATGGATATAATAGAAAAATGTAATGAAGAGTAATGAGCATGATTTTCAAAAGAGGTCATGTCTGAATTTTTTGAAGAAATAACAAAGTAGATGAGGGTAAAGTAAATGTAATATACTTAGCCTTTGATAAGTATTGCAAACCAGACTCGTGACTAAGGTCACAGCATATGAAGCCAAGGGACAAATAGAATGGATAGCAAGTTAGCTACAAAACATAAAAGGGATTAAAGGTATTTACTCAGACTGGCAGAAGTTGCGAAGTGGTGTTCAACAGGATTGGTCCTTAGAGCACTATGATTCATCATTTACATACTTAGTTTGGACTTGTGACCAGTGTTCCCTCTAAATTGTGCACCTGTGTGGCGACAATCTATCAAGAGCCACCCACTTAAGTATTGCAGCTGCACACATCCTGATGGTTAAATGAGATATAAATTTTGGAATTGTATATCGGGGAGAGCGTGAACGCAGTCCCTGACTACCACAAATTTTGCAGTCGAGTATCCCGCATTTGGGGACATCGCAGGCGTCAGCACACCCGAAGTGCAATGGGATAGCCTCGTCCTGGAGAACCTCCTTCATGATCAAGGTTTCTCCCCTGCCAGGTAATGGCACTCTATCCATGAACAAGGAATTGGTAGGAGTTTAACAGATGAGAGCCAAGCCTGCTGACATAATTAATCAGGTGAAATTAACAGCCAAAATTCACTCATGTCAGCTCCTGGAGCCCAATGCTATGTCACCACTGTCTTTCCATTCGCTGCTTCCCTTCTGCTTACAGCTTTGTCCCTCCCATGTGCCTCTTTCTTCCGTGACCCTTCTGCGTGCCTCTTTCCTCCATGACCCTCCTGATTGCTGCTCCTCTCGCTCCTACGCTCACTTCCTCCTTCTCCCAAGTCCTCAATCTCAGCGAAGGTTCAGGAGAGAGAAGCAGCGAGAGGGAGGGTCAGGGAGGGAGGCAGCAAGCAAGAAGTGACCGGCGAGCGGGAGGGTTAAGGAGGTAAGTGGTGAACTTGAGCAAGGTGTCAAGCTGGAAGTGAGACACCAAGCAGGAGGGAGGTGGTGAGTCACAAAGAAAGTGACGAGTGAGAGGGTTGGAGAGGGAGATGGTGAGTTGAGAGAGGCGATGAGCTGGATGAGGGAAGCCGTGAGTAGGAGATGAGTTAGTAACAGTATTTTTGGACAAGTTAATACCACTGATCTAGTGATTCTGCTGCAGCTGGTTCTGTAAAATTATTAAAGGAAGATTGATTCCCAAAATATTTGATACATTAAATACATAAGGGCATTTCTTGGGAGTTTGTGAAAAGTTTAGGAGGCCTCATCTAGATCTCCAGATAATAATAGTGGTTCTTGTGAAGTTATCTCATGGGGCATTTTAAACTTTGCATCCTGACAAATACTGTCCCTCCCCAATTCACTTCTGTATATATTGTATGAGATAATTTACTTTAAAATTGGTGAAACTGTTTATTACTTTGAAATTCATAGATTTTAATCTAAACAGAGCTCTAGGTGCTATAAATGCCACTGCTTCCCCAAAAGCTTCCTCAAAACTCATGTGTTTCCATTGTCTCATCACCACAACACTCTCTTCCCCAGTTCCCAAATGTAGTTTCCCTCTCCAATTCATTTAATTTACAAGGGCGCTGTGTGTCACTGACCTTCGGCCTCCAGTTCACAAGTGTCAACCTCTACTCCAATTTACAGAGACACTCTAACTCTGTCTGATTATGTATGTTGATGTGAAGAAATAACGGAGCTATTTTCCTCACTATTTTCTTTTATGTCAAGGAAACATTCAAAAAAGCTGATAAAAATACACATTTCCTAACAATTCAAAAGGCACACCTCCTTAGCTCTTTCTATTTTGAGTTTGTCAGATTGAAACAGAAGATTGTTGTCTTGTCTTCAGCCAATTTGCTACCAATTCAACTTTTATTCTGTCACATGACTTAAATAGAAGCTACAAAATATAAACTAACAAACACCCCTCTCCCATATGGTAGTACAGTGGTTATGGTACTAAACTTAAAACCTAGAAGTAATGCCACAATGGTAAATTTAAAACTGAATTCAGTAAATCTGGTAATTTGTGGACTAGCATGTTACCGTGTTAATGGCTGGGGATGGTATTCTTCCATGCTAATTGTAATTTACATATATAGATTTGTCTGTTTCTACTGGTAGCGCACTTCCACACATTACCTTATTGGTGCAGATAACAAAATTCATTCAGCACGTAGATTTTAAAAGCTAATAGAGAGAGAGAGAATTGTTTACATATGGCTTGAGGGCTCCACTATGCAAGCGTGGGGCAAGGTGAGGAGGCAGGCCTCCATGAATTACTACAGGTGGTACAGGGTATGATTTCTGAATTTGCAGACAACAGCGAATCCAGGTAATAGTTAACAAAGAGAAAGATTGTGACAAAATACACAAAGACACTATTAAGCTTGTAATAAAATACACAGACATTATTAAGCTTGTAGAGTTGTGGGGTATGTGTTGGAAGGGGAAGTCAGAGTTCAATCACGTCGGGGGAGGGGAGCATGGTTTCCTCTCCAATTGTGGGGGACAGAGATTTGTACTGTGGGCGAGTTCTGATAATGGTGGGTGGGGAGCTTGAGGTGCAGCAGAGAGGTGGGGTGCTGGAAGGTAGAACTCCTATTCTTCCTGACCCACAGACTGCTTCATAAGCCAGTCACAGTTAAAAACTGAAATAAAATAAAGGTCAAATCCAAGCATCCAGCCTCATTGGCTAACCTGCCTTCTGGGAGTGGGTAAGGTACCCATCCCCTGTCGTACCTGAGTAAAAGCTGGAAGTTGACAGGTTGGAGCCAACTTCCTGCCGCACTTCCATTCTTTGGGAACTTAAGCCCCTTACCCACTTGCTTCCCCTTGTTAAGATACCCCCCCATTGTGTGAATGGAGTAGAGAGGAAAAGGGATCTAGGGGTAGAGATTCACAAATCATTTACAACAACAACAGCTTGAATTTATATAGTGCCTTAAATATGATAAAGCGTTTCAACTGCTTCACAGTAGCATTGTAAAGCAAAATTTGACAAGCCACATAAGGAGATTTTAGGGCAGAGGGCCAAAGGCTTGATCAAGATTTAGGTTTTAAAGATGGAAACGTTTAGGCAGCTGAAGTGTTTTGTCACTTCTAAACAATTAAGAATACACACACAGCTATCTGCTTCCGAACTCCAACTTCCTGTATGAAAAACAGAAGGTTCCTTTATTCCTTATTCTCCACCAGAGGGCAATACATCCGGGACTTAGCACACTCTACTGGCAGGTTTTATATCTCAATTCTTTTGAACTAAAATGTCCTTTTACAAAAAAGCATAAACATTAAACACAAACATCACAGGAGGGAATCCCAGACCTTAGGGCTGAGGCAACTGAGGGAGGGCCACCAATGATGAAGCAATTAAAATCAGGTATATGTAACAGCCCATAATTAAACGATCACAGATAGTTGGAGGGTTGTGATGCTGGAGAAGATTATTGAGATAAGGAGAGGCAAGGCCATGGAGGTATTTGATAACAAGGATGGGAGTTTTAAAATCAAGGCTTTTCTTGAGTGTGAGTCAATGTAGGTCATCACAGGGGTGATGGTTGAACAGGACTTTTTCTGAGTATGGGCACAGACAGCAGAGTTTTGGAAGATCTGAAGTTTAAACAGGGTTAATGCAGGAGGCTGGCCAGTAGTGTAGTCAAGTCTGGAAGCAACAAAGGCATGGATGAGGGTTTCAGCAGCAGTTGAGCTGAGACCTGGCCAGATTCGGACAATGATATGGAGATGGAATAGACAGTCTTAGAGATAATCTGGATACATGGCCAAAAGCTTATTTCTGGGTGAAATGTGGCACCAAGTCTCTGATTAATCTGGTTCAGCCTCAGACAGTTGCCAAGGAGAGGGATGAAGTTGGTAGCTAGGAAAGAGAGCTTGTGGCAGAGCGTGAAAACACTGGTTTTGGTCTTCCAATATTTAATTAGATGAAATTTCTACTCAGCCAGTACTGCATATTGGACGGTGCAGGACTGGAGAGAGGTGGTGGTAGAGCTGGGTGTTGTAAGTGTACATGTGAAAACCGATAGAAAGGCAAAATACTGTGGATGCTGGAAATCCAAAATATAAACAGAAATTACTGGAATACTCAACAGGTCAGGCAGCATCTTTGGAGAGAGAAACAGAATTAACATTTCTGGCAAGGTGCCTTTCTTGATGAGCCTGTAATGCAAAAAAGGTATGGAGGCACTGGGTGCAAGCAACATTTATAAGTAGAGGTTATCAACATTCTGGGGTTTACCATTGACCAGAAACTGAACTGGACCAGCCATATAAATACTGTGGCTACAAGAGCAGGTCAGAGGCTGGGAATTCTACAGCGAGTATCTCACTGCCTGACTCCCCAAATCCAGTCCACCATCTACAAGTCAGGAGTGTGATGGAATACACTCCACTTACCTGGATGAGTGCAGCTCTCACAACACTCAAGAAGCTTGATACCATCCAGCACCTAGCAGCCCACTTGATTGGCACCCCTTGCACAAACATTCACTCCCTCCACCACTGATGCACAGTAGCAGCAGTGGGTACCATCTACAAGATGCACGGTAGGAAATCACCAAGGTTCCTTAACATCATCTTCCAAACACTCAACCACTACTATCTAGAAGGACAAAGGCAGCAGACCACCACCACCACTACCTGCAAGTTCCCCTCCAAGACACCCACCATCCTTACTTGGAAATATATCACTATTTCTTCACTGTCGCTAGGTCAAAATCTTGGAACTCCCTAACAGCACTGTAGGTGTGCCTACACCACATGGACAGCAGTGCTTCAAGAAGGCTTCTTGAGGGAAATTTGGAATGGGCAATAAATGCTGGCCAAGTCAGTGTACCCACATCCCATAATGAATTTAAAAAAAAATTATCACTGATCAAACAAATCAATGATGTATCCAGCAGGCATCAGTGCCCTGCATGAATTGAGTGATACAAATATCACTTAGATTTTTGACACAAACAGTAAGATAATTCTGGAGGTGCCAACGCTTTAGTCTAGGAAGCCTCCATGTGGTTTTGTATTTGTCCTTCTGACAGAAGAGGCCATTTGTTATAATGAGGCCATGCTGTGAGTACATTTTGTCAGCAAGAGGATTCCATTTTCATTGACTTTTCCTACCCTGTTTTTCCCAGTGGTTTCTCTCTAGATATTGGAGTCATGGCCAATCCTGCATTAAAGTCCTCAAGAAGAAAAGTCTTTTCTTATTTTGGGATGCCAGTGAGGACTTCATCAAGGTCAGAAGAGAACTTTTCCTTGCCATCTTCATTGGAGTCAGGAGTTGGGCATAAGCATTGATGATAGTAGCATATTGGTTACAGCTGAATTGAAGTGTCATGAGTCTTTCATTTATACAACTGGGAAGTTCTGGCAGTGCATCTAAAATCCTATTCCATCTGGAAAAACCAACTCTGTGGACACAAGGATCGCTGTAAGCCTTTCCAGTAGAAAGTGTATTCCCCTGCTTGTTCCTTCAGCTGCCTCAGTCCAGGAAGGCCACTGAGGGCGGCAATGTCAATTTGGAGTCTTGATAGCTCATGTAATATAATTGCAGTTCTTCTTTCCGGGCTCTAGAGATTATCTACGAGTGTCCCGCGTTGCAAAATGTAAAGTTTTTTTTTTAACCACAAAGATCGTGATCCTGCAAGGTGGTGTTCCCCAACCAGGAGAATGTGGGACAGCCTAGTTTTAGGACACATTTTCTAGTTTCCTCCCTATTTGTGGTGAGCAGAAGATAACCTGAAGAGGTGATGCTGCCCAAAGACACCTCTGTTCCAACAGGTGTCCAACAACCTTTGAGCATCTGTCACCTGTGAGCAGATTCTTAACTAGGGACTCCCAGGTTCACAGTCCTGTCTTTGTTGCCAATTCTCCATTGCCACCGGACTTGATAAATGGACCCTGGTAGAAACCTGCCTGTGACTTTGTTTAACATGGGGAGCTTGGGGCACCATCATTACTCCCTTGATCTTGATGAGTTGGTGGTGAGATTTCAGTGACACGTCAAACCAGGACAACCAGGACCACCTGGCTGCCGCAGAGGTGCTTTTGCCTGTTCTGCCATTGAGGACATTTTGGACTGCACTTTGTCTGGCACTCCCACCTGACCTTGCCGCATGGGTGGCCCTACCATGAGCAAGAAGCTCCTGATGGCATCATTCAAGGGATCGTTGAAGTGCACAAGCTTCTCCACCATGTCAAATTGGGGATCCACAGAGGCAAGTTTTTAAAAAAAATTTATTCAAGGGATGTGGGCTTCACTGGCCGGGCTAGCATTTATTGCCCATCCCTAATTGCCCTTGAGAAGTTGGTGGTGAGCTGCCTTCTTGAACTGCTGTAGTCCATGTAGTTTAGGTACACCCAAAGTGCTGTTAGGGAGAGAGTTCCAGGATTTTGACCCAGCGATATGAAGGAACGGCAATATATTTCCAAGTCAGGATGGTGAGTGGCTTGGAGGGAAACTTCCAGATGGTGGTGCTGTGACCCAGCATATGGTAAAGCTGATTTACTTAAAAATCCCAGAGGGAAACTTTAAAACGACTGTCGTAACCTATATTTTTATGTGGTATGTTTGAGATGTAACTCCAAATTCAGGAATCAGACCACCAGTTCTCGAGGGGTTTTATATTAAACTAAATGAAACATTTTATTAATTTACACAAGTTAAATGTATACACATGGCTACAAATTACTCTTATCATAACTTTTAACAAATTTCCAAACTAATCTCCCTTAAGGCAACAACAACCCACAGACTTAACCAGACACCAGGTAAAGCATTTTCACCTTACAAATTCAAAATGAGGTTCCTCTTACTATGGTTCCTCTAGAGGTAGTTGGAGGCTTACAGCTGCTTTGATCTTACATTGCCTCTGCCCTGCACACACAAAACTGCTACCAGTTATATCCAGCGCATCTCATTGAATGTAAATTCTCATGGACTCATTAGTCTCTTTGAACTCCGCCTCTTCTAACAATAAAACCCCTTTCATAATACCAATTTTATTCATAATATAAACATATAGCTTGGTCTCTGCTAGCTAGGTGCCAGTTTTCACTCGCCTTCTTGTATGTTCTATTTAACAAAATGCAAATGTACCACTACCTCTCTTACATCTCAAAACTAGTACACATCAAAGCACCCAGACTTAATCCAATGAAGACCCACCCACAGACTAAACCTCTATTGAAAACGAAAAATATTTCCCAATAATATTATATACATTAATACCGTCATGACAGTGGTGTTCCCATTTATCTGCTGCCATTGTTCTTCTAGATGGTAGTGGTCATGGGTTTGGAAGGTGCTGTCTGAGGAGCTTTGGTGTGTTTCTGCATTGCATCTTGTAGATGGTACACACTGCTGCCACTGTGTGTTGGTGGTGGAGGGAGTGTATGTTAGTGGATGGGTTGCCAATCAAGCGGGCTGGATGGTGTCAAGCTTCTTGAGTGTTGTTGGAGCTGCACTCATCCAGACAAGTGGAAAGTATTCCATCACACGCCTGACTTGCGCCTTGTAGATGGTGGACAGGCTTTGGGGAGTCAGGAAATCAAGTACCCAACGCAGGATTCCTAGCCTCTAACCCACCATTGCAGCCACAATATTTATATGGCTAGTCCAGTTCAGTTTCTGGTCAATGGTAACCCCCAGAATGTTGATAGTGGGGTGGGGGGTGGGGGGTGCGTAGGGGGTGTTCAGCAATGGTAATGTCTTTGAATGTCCAGGGAGAATGGTTAGATTCTCTCTTGTTGGAGATGGTCATTTTCTGACACTAGTCTGGCATGAATGTTATGTACCACTTGTCAGCCCAAAGCCTCGATGTTGTCCAGGTCTTGCTGCATTTGAACATGGAATGCTTCAGTATCTGAGGAGATGCGAATGGTGCTGAACATTGTGCAATCATAAGCAAACATCCTCACTTCTGACCTTACGATGGAAGGAAGATCATTGATGAAGTAGCTGAAGATGGTTGGGCCTAGGACACTACCCTGTGGAACTCCTGCAGTGATGTCCTGGAGCTGCGATAACTGACCTCCAACAACCACAGCCATCTTCCTTTGTGCTAGGTATGACTCCAACCAACGGAGAGTTTTCCCCCCGATTCCCATTGACTCCAGTTTTGCCAGGGCTCCTTGATGCCACACTCGGTCAACTGTTACCTCGATGTCAATGGCAATCACTCTTGCCTCACCGCTGGAATTCAGCTTTTTTGTCCATGTTTGAACCATGGCTGTAATGAGGTCAGGAGCTGAGTGGCCCTGACGGAACCCAAACTGAGCATCAGTGAGCATGTTATTGCTAAGCAAGTGCTGCTTGATGGCACTGTTGATGTCTCCTTCCATCATGTAATGTAGGAAATGCAACAGCCAGTTTGCACACAGCAAGGTCTCCAAATAGCAAAGTATTAATGGCCAGATAATCTGTTTTAGTGGTGTTGTTGAGGCAAAAGTATTAGGGATCAGGGAGAACTCCCCTGCTCTTCAATATCGTGCTATGGGATCTTTTACATCAAATTGAGATAACAAATATGGCCTTGGTTTATTACCTCATCTGAAAGATAGCACCTCTTAGCACAACACCTCCTCAGTACTACAGCTCTGAAGTAGGACTTGAATATATTGACTCAGATGCAAGAGTCCTCCCCATTGAGCCATGGTTGGCAGTGATGTCTATAAATGCTTTATTAGCACAAAGCTTACGAGTAGGCTGTAAAATACTTTTTATCACAAGGCTCACTCAGGATATATCAACTAAGGCTCTATTTGTTATTTTTAATCAAATATTCTCATGTGTAAAAACAGAAGCTTCTGTTTGCTTTGAAAACGTTAGGGTTTGCGGACCTGTTGAATCAGTAGTAGTTGAACAGCACTTGTTTACAGTATTTTAGATTAGCCCAACATATGTTATGTAAAAGGTGCTTCCTATGTATCAATTGTGCAGTGATGGTCACAAACCTTTGCCAAAATGCTGTTGAATTCAGGTTTTCATTATCCTACCCAGTGCTTTTCATGAATTCATCAGAATATGAAAAATTGATCAGGTCACAGTATGAGTTGGCCTTTTGTGCACAGTTTCCTCGGAAGTGTTCAAGTATGTGTTGCTTTCAGTACGCTTTTGGTCTCCATGATAGCAAAGGAGGAAAAGTTCAGTTGTCCTTGAAGCCTGGATAGAATAAATGATGCTTAAAAGGAGTATATATAAAAGGTTATCTTTACATTTTTGTTGCCAAGGGAAGAATTGGAGTTCTACAATAGAGTATTAATCTTTCACTGACCCACATAGTACAAAGTGCACAGAGACGGGCAGAGATATGTTTGCTGAAAATTATTTTAGAATTCACTTGGGTGGGGTGAATTTTCACAAGTTGCCCAGTTTACACACTGCCAGATTTCCACCGAAGTCAATTAAAATAAAAATTAGGTGGTGTGTAGAATGAGTGATTGATCTGCTAGTGGCTGCTTTCTGCCCAGTGGTAAAAGTAAAAATTCACCCCATTATTTATCAATGAGGATTTACAAGTGTCTTTTTTTAAAAAAAAAAGTTATTTATCCATTTTGAATCTATAGTGTCTCCCAAGGCTTTTACTTTACTTTGATACATTCGCTGTTGATATAAATATTCAATTTGAGCAGTCTAGACAGCACAAGCTAAATAGTCTTGTGATCAGATAAACTTTTTTCAAAGGGTGAAACAAACTATATTAAGTGGTCTGCGTTATAATTTATATCTTTATTATATTAAACTTATTCTCCTCGAAGCAAAATACGATGATCATAGTGCATTTTTTTTTACAGTGGGACTGTATAATACATCCCCCAGTAGTCGGATTTCCTCCTCCAGTTGGCGTAGACTTCATACCCATATTTCCACATATGTACACCTCCTCCTGGCGACCATCAAGTAAGGGTTGGGAAGAAAAGAGGATACCTGATTGCAAAGTAAGATTTTTATATCTATGTATTCACTATTATGTTGATAGTTATATATATATACCTGTGTCACATTTCATTTGATAAAGCTCCTGTGAAGTGCCTTAGATGCTCTATTACATTGAAGGCGTTATATAAAGTGTGAGTTGTTACTGTTATTTTTGAAGTCCTTGGGACCTGCAATGTAAATTGTATTGTTGGGAATACTTTACTTTATACTCAACTATATTCTTAGTTCCCTCAGTTTCTAGCTGCAGTGATCCATTAGTGGAACATTACAATATTGAAATATTTTTGTATTCATTTCCAATTATAATTATACTCTTAAGTCAAAGTTGTTTGATTGAAGCTGTCTGATAGTTCAATTTTCAGCACTTAATTTTCACTTTGTATTGCTTAATTTGAATTGTTGGATAATTCAAATTTTTAGCATCAAGTTCCATCTTTCCTGTCATTTATAATGTTTAAATCAAACTATTGGCTAATTCTAAAAAAAACCCCGAATTATTTGAAATAGAGTGGAACTGATTTATTTGCACAAGTGAGTATACATCAGTCAGGCCTTTTTGTTAATTGCTATTCCAATGTTCTTATTGTGAAGGGACCATCACTTCCTTTGATGTTATCTGGGCGATGCATATTTTTATCATTTCAGTTTTGCTGAATTGAATTGAAAACAGATTCAATTGATCTACAAAGTTAGTGTTGGTTGGCTGCTTATACCTGGACATTGGTTTCCAATAATGAGCAACTGTACCAGTCTCACTTTTGTCAGTGGAGGGAGAAAGTTTTACCAGTGATGGATTGCCTGTAGATGAACTACTCTGTTTTCCCAAACAAGCACGTGAAGATAAAGGCAGCAAAGGAAGCAAATGTGCAAATATTGATTTATCTCATGCATGCCTCACTGTTAGGAAATAGCGATAGTTTAAGTTATATTGGTATTTGTAGGAGTTAGGACTGAGTTTTAGCTTTAAAGTACAAGTTTGATTTGTATTCCTGTGTGTTAAGAAAGGTCAAATGGAGTTTTAGCTTCACTAAAAGGGTGCTTGCATTTCTAATGAGGTTTTTTACGACTGTTGCAGCTAAGTTAAACAAACAAGGATAGAAGAATTGAACTGTTGCCTAGCAATAGGAGGCCAGAGAGCCAGGTCCCTCCCACAGACAGACACACACACACACACACACACACAAAGAGAAACAGCAGTTTTGATTTGGAAGCTGAGATGTTCAATTGTATTTTTTGAAAATTGCTGCCAGGAGACACTGGAGCAAAGGGGACAGATAGTCATTCCCAAGCCAAGGAAAACCCCAAAAATCCAGGGGAATGAAAGAGGGGTAAGCCCAAAGAAGACCTTCTAGTCAAGGAAAGACAGGAACCTGGAAAAGGTCCTGTTAAGTGAAGTTAAGAGTGAGAGATGGCAGAAAGGCTCCAAGCTTCAGATTTAAACAGATGAAAGCAGATGTAAAGCAAGAATAGCCTGCAAGAGGCAAGAAAATCCAAAGGGATGGCTGAATGTCTTGTAACTCTTTGCTATGGGCATGTGAAACAGTGGTGTACTGTTGATGGCTGAGTTGATGAGAGAGAGTGTGTGGAAGACAGCTTGAATGCATGTGGTGACCTAAGGAAGAGGAACTTAGGAAGAGAGTTCGAAAACCTGGAGGTGAACTCTTGCAGAAGGCGTCTGAGAGAAAGCATTGATTTAGGACAAGATTCCAAAGTGAGTTCTTGGAGAGTGGAGATTGGAAACCCTCGCGTGAAAGATGGAATTCAGTGAGACTGCTTGGTTCACGATTGACAAGCATCTGGGAGTGGGGTGGTTGAGGAGAGGTCCATTGTATCTGGCTGAGGTGACATCTGTCACTTGGTTTCAGAGTGTGGGGTGTCTGACCACAGGGTGCCTATCAGTTTACATAGACTGTATATTTACTGTGAACATTAAACTGTAAGATGGCTTTTGTAACTTGTGTTATCCTTACAAATCTGTGTATATCTGTAAAGGTATAGTTGTGCATGAACAGTACTGTAGCATAGTTCATGTTTTCTTTTTGAATAAATGTCTTATTCTTTTGTTAAACCTCATCAACTAACTTTGGTGACCCCTATTCAGTAGCTACTCTCCACGTCTCTAAACAAGCAAATAAAAGTTAGGATCTATCAAGCTGGGTTCCAGCCTGGGATTAGGCTTGTCCAGTGGTAACCGCAGCTGGGGATCATAACAATCACACAATTCCTTTAATGCTTAATATGTGCCAATTTATACACACCCACTTGCACTTCTGCATAACAACTTAATTAACACATATATCCATCTTAATCATAGGCTAATTTGTTCTATCATGGCCAAATTTCCTAGACCAATTTAACTTTCCCAAATGCTGACCCCCCCCCAACTTGATCATCTCTATCCCTAACCTCTCTGGAGCTGCAACAGACCAGAGAAATTAAAACAAATCAAACTATACTGATCGGTGATAAGTGTTGGAAAACTAGGGAAATTTACTGTTCTTGAGCAACAATCCTTATAATTAGGATCGTTTATATTTTGTGTCCCACACTTGGTTCTCTTTTTCTTAACAATGCGCACATAAAGCTTAAGCTATTCTATTTGAGTTCTCTCTTCAAGAACATATCATTTCCACAGTATCTGAAAATCCTTATTTGACCTGTCAGTCAAACAAGTCCAGTATCCTTTTCTGCAACCTGACCCCAAAGTGAACTGGTCATGTGTTTCAAGAATGCAATGGGACTGAACTTCCTCAGAATAATAGTCAGTGTCAGATCACCACTCTGTTGCCAATTTCTTACCTGCATTTCTTTCCCAGTCTGTCTCGCCCGACCTTCTGACTCAGGCTGGTCGAGATCCAGTGCAGTGCGTCCCCAAAGCTTACTGTCAAACTGCAGCTGAGTTGAAGGGAAGGAGGCCATGCACGTTTTACAGCACTAGTTGCTGTAAACCGAGTAAATTTAAATTAAGATTAAAGTGTCTCAGCTAGGTAGATAGGATTGGGTGGGGGGTCTGGTGGTCGGGGTTGGGATCGGGATCAGCAGTGGTTGGGAGGGGGTGATCAGAGGTCGTGAGGAGGATCGGAGATCAGTTGGATTGGAAGCCAGAGGTCAGGAGGGGACAGAGGTGTGGGGATCGGAGGTTGGGGGTGGGAAGGTTGGGGGTTTGGGCCTCGCATTGGGTTGGGTTGGGCTGGGTCAGCCTCAGTGGGGGGGAGGGTGGTGGTCGGGCCTGGTATCTGGTCAGTTCAGGTCGGGCCTGGTGGTGGTGGTGTTTGGGAGGGTATTGTGCCTCGGGTTGGTTTGGGCCTGGAAGGATCTTGGGTCTTAGGTGGGTGGGTGGGGGGGGGTGCACGGAGAGAAAATGTCGGGCCTCGTTGGGGAAGGGGTTCCGGGGGAGGGTCTCGGATCGGGCTGGGTGGTAGTGTTGGGGTTGAGAGTAGGGCCTTGCGGGTGGTGGGGAGAAGAGTCCCTGTGGGGGTGGGGGAAATCCTGGAGGGTAGTCAGTGGGTGGGGAGAGATCCCTAGGGGGGTTAGGTGGGTGGGGGTGCAACAGACCAGAGAAATTAGTACAATAGTTACACAGAAGTTACAAGAGGTTTTAATCCTTCTAACTTTTTCTGGATAAGTATTGGTGTAACTTAGTCGGAACTATCTGAATCTTGTGTTAAATCATTGTATCCCAGTGCAGGGCAATTGCTCAGGAGAAGTTTGCAGTTCTGGGCAATTGCCACGTATACCTTATCTGGGAACTTCTGAAGGGGATTCCCCAGTGCATCTTTGAGGTTCACCCACTCCCCCATACAATGCTGGAGAGCTCGTAAGTTACGACCCAATATCTTTGACCCTAAAAGGCGGCACACCTACTTATTCCTGCCCTCATAATATGGTGCTTCTTTGAACTCGAGCTGATTCATTAGTTAAATCTGTACAATGTTAGAAAGATCTTGCAAGTGGCGCAACTTCCTGTAATCCTTTTCTGTTGTCATGTATAATGGAAATTGTCTATGCAAATATTTCTAATGGGAAGACCATATTTATAATGCAAAAATGGTATATTAATATTTTGTAATAGGAAAATCATAGGTAAACATTTTGCAATCAAGAGTTTGTTGAATCATTGAACCTGCTTGTCTGCAATTTTTTATCAGCAGATAAAACTTCCAATGTCCAAAAAAGCTGTTTTTTTTAATAGAAAATATAATTTACAGTAATATTACCCATTGAAATATCTTTTAATGTCTTTAAGTTTTTACTTTTAAGATCTTAGATTATTCCATAATTTTAGACTTTGACAGGATATTCTTACCAAAGAATGGTTGAATGGTACTTTCAACCACATCTGTTTCCATCTAGGCACGAGTGTTTAAAACATTTCTTTGCTTACAACTTGTACCTGAGAATGAATTTAATTAAAATGGCAACTCTCCTCACCCTTTGTGAATTTTTTGTGCATTTTCCAAAAACCTTTTGAAAGAGAGATTGGAGATTGACTACTGACTTTTTAATACAGTATATAGAAATGCAGATATATATATATATCTTAGATATGGGAGTGATAATAGAATCAGGCAAGTGATGACATTTACAGACAATAATGAACAAACTTCTTAATGCAAACAGTGGCGTAGATAATTGTGCTGAATGGCCTGTTTCTGTGCTGGAGATTCTATATAATAGAAAAAAATATATGAGAATAATGCAGTGGATGGGTTAGACATAGATGTATGAAAGGTTTTGCATAAGAGACTCATAACAAAGATAAGGACAAGTTGCATCAGGAGCCACGTTGCAGGATAGATTGAAAGGTGGTTACGAAACAAAAAACATGGGTAGGAATAAAAGCAAGTTTCTCAGACTGGCAGAAGTGGGATCTGATATCCCTTAAGGATCTGTTCTGGGATTCATGTAATTTAACGTCTGCATAAATGACTTGAATTCAAGGTTTCGTATTGAAATTTACGCACTGCAGCCAAGGGAAATTTGCTGCCTAAAATCAACAATAAGAGGAAAATTATTGAACATTAGGAAAGGCATAGGCTGCTCAGGTCAGTTGTAATGGATTTATAAAGGGCTTGTTATGGTCTGAGGTGTTGCAGTAGATAGAAGGAATGTGGTAAATGCTGTATATATGAATTTTGAGAAGCCATGTGAAAGGTTTGTTTCATAAATTAAGGGGCTTGTTATTTGGAATGCAGCCATATGGACTGAGATGCTGATGGGACAGGAAGCAGATAATAGTTATAAATGTATTTCTCACAGATTAACAGAATGTGGTTAATGATGTGTCCATAGATTTATGATGGCATCTGTTTTGTTTCTGATTCTACAAATAAGATGTGCATAGACACAAAGAGAATAATATAAAGGTTTGATTGCATCAAAATAGAGGCATACAAATTGAGGCTGAATCCAAACTACTACAGGAATGCCTTTAACAATTCAGTGAAGTGAGTAGGTGGCAGATATAGTTCAATATAGGAAAATATGAAAGATTACACTTTAGAGGGAAAAGGAATGTGAAAAGAAGTATATCTGAAATGATAGCACTCTGAACAGAATGGAAGAACTGAGAAAGATAGAAATGCAGAGATATACCTCTTCAGATATGAGAATGACAATAGAATCAGGCATAAAAAGGCAAATTGACGTTTGAGTTTTCTGAAGTATGTATAATATAAAAATAATGAAATGATATTGAATTTGTACAAGATATTGATTAGGTCACAGTTGGAGTGTTACTTGCAATATTGGGGACCCCATTGTATGAAGGATCCAGTCATTGTGATACATGTTGGGACCACCAATTTAGGGAAAAGTAGTCATTGATCCTCATTGGAGAATACGTTGAACTAGAACTAAATTTAAAAAACAGGATCTCTAGGATTATAATTCCTAGATTATTACCCAAACCACTTGCAAATTGGCTTAGGGATAAGCAGTTTAGGGAGGTGACCATATAGCTGAAGGAGTGGTGTGGGAAACAGTGAATTTTTCAAGGGACAATAAGTACCAGTACTGGTACATAGAGGAAGATTAGATAGGCTCGACCTAAACCAGACTGGGGCCAGGGTCCTAGTGGAAATAATAAATAGGATGGTCACAAAAGCTTTAAACTAATAAATGGGAGGAGGGCCCAGGTGGAAAAGGTAATACAGATGTTAGTTCAAAAACAAGCAAAAGGGAAGACAGTGAAGTAATAGTCAGATATGGCACTTCAGGCGTGAAGGGAAAATTAAAAGATGTAAAGTAAATTAAACCAAGAGAGACAAATAAGAAACGTGCAAGTAAAGCATTGCAGCAGAAGGACAGGTTAGGATGTGAGAGCCAAGTAGGCTTATTCAAACACATGGAGTATAAGGAACAAATTGAATGAATTTTAGGGGCAAAGTCAACTTGGAAGGTAAGACATGGTAACCATTACTGAGACATGGGCCAGGATTTTACCGGTAGGCCTGAGGTTCTACTGCTGGGACCAGAAATGGGTGCTGTTCCTGCTCTCAATGAATTGCCTGTAGGCAGGAGGACTGACCAGTGAGGGAACAGAGGCAGACACTGAGCTGGCGGACACAGTGGCAGGTGATGTAAATTGAGATGCTGCCGTCATATATTTAATGAGTTGCCAGCATCTCTATTAATGCCACTGCAGCCCTCATAGTCACTGGTGCCTGTAAAGATCTACACCCCTCCTAGCTGTAGGTGCCTTTGAAGATCGTGCAGCATTTCTAGTTGATAGTGCCTGGAGTAAGTCGGCTGCCTTAAAACAGATCTGTATCTTTGGAACGCCCTGCTCCCATCAATAGTGCCACTGATGGCCTGAGGAAAGAGGCATCTGAAGGCATGGTCATATGGTTCAGTGATACCTCCCTAAAGATTCTTTCCCCCAAGCTGCTTGGGCAAGGCAGGAAGTAGTCCTCCATAGGGAGACAGGAGGAGACTGGCCTGCCTGACCAAGCAAACCCGGATGAATATCCGTGGCCACCTCCACCAATCCCACACACCGCCTCTTCCTCCCTGCTTGCAGTACACAAGTGCCTGTTCTTGGTTGCCACACTAGTGGCTCCCCTTGCTGTGCTGGGCTCCAATCCTGGCCCCTACTCCTGGCAGCGATATCCGACGCATGCACTGCTCTACCCTCTCTTCGAAGGCACACTGGACCCTTCAATGGCTGCACTGTGGAGTTGTTCCTTATCTCCTGCTTGCTTGCCACCTTCATATACCTCTTGGGGCTTTGAAGCCCCAGTGGATCCCACACACTGTTGGTAAAATTCAAAAAGAAACTCTTAAAATTGCTTTCAACTGGCAAATTAATTGCCTCTGTTACTTGTTTGAAGCATCGAAGTGTGTTGCCCTCCCACCATGCTGCCACCCTCTGAAAAATACGGATCTGATGTAATGGTCTGGATTTCTATTCCGACATCCTTCATAGCAATATCTGACACCCGCCCGCCTCCAATCATATTCTCAAAAGGCCTGGAAAATTATAGGCCATGACTTCAAGCTGGTCAGGATTGGAAATGAAATACACCAGATTATAAGAATAGGGAAAATGGTACAGGGGGAGCAGAAGTCTTAGTGATTAAGGACAAAATTGCTTCATAAGAGAGGACATAAGGAGAGGGAACCAGACAGTGGTGACTTTATGGGTGGAATTAAGAAATCATAAAAGATTTGAGACTGTAGTGGGAGATGTGTATACGCCTCCTGAAAGCAGCTGTTAAGTTGTGGATTGTATAATTTTTTTAATGTATTCATTCACGGGATGTGGCTTCGCTGGCTGGGCCAGCATTTTATTACCCATCCCTAATTGCCCTTGAGAAGATGGTGGTGAGCTGCCTTCTTGAACTGCTGCAGTCCGTATGGTGTAGGTACACCCACAGTGCTGTAAGGTAGGGAGTTCCAGGATTTTGACCCAGTGACAGTGAAGGAACGGCGATATATTTCCAAGTCAGGATGGTGAATGACTTGGAGAGGACCTTCCAGGTGATGGTGTTCCCATCTATCTACTGCCCTTGTCCTTCTAGCTTGTAGTGGTCATGGGTTTGGAAGGGCTTAGAAGGAATTGCAGAGATTAGACAAGCATGTAGCAAATGCTGTGTGGTTTTAATGGGAGATTCTAACTCTCATCTAGACCTAACTCTCATAAAGATGGTGAAATCTGAATGTGTTCGGGATAGTTTTTTTCTACAATATGCCCTAGAACCAAAAAGGGCTTAGACCATAGTAGATTTAGTAATGAAAGATGGGGCAAATTTAATTAACAACCTAATAGTGTGTGAATATATGATTGAGCTCAATGCAGTGCTTGAAAGGGAGAAACGTGAAATGCCGACCATGGCCGGGAATTTCTGCTGTGGACCTAAGTCCTGTGGCAGGGGCAAGAAGCGGGATGTATTTCCCTCTGCGGAGTCCATTGGGAAATGGCTCTGAATCGCGTGATGCTGGACTCATTAATTATGCAGCCGGGGGTTTCCCACTGTTTTGCACAGTGGGGCGGGCAGGGTGTTGCGCACCCCGCCACCATACCCGGGCGCCATATTTAAAAGGTGCTTAGACAACTGCTGCTCTCGCTGAATCTGAACAGCGGTATGGGAAATGGCCCTGCGGCAGCAAGCTGCAGATTTAGCGGTGCATCCCTGGAAGTACTGCTGAATGCAGTAGAGGAGAGGAGGGACATCCTGTATGCCAGCGATGGAAGGAAGAGGCACACCTGACTCACCAACCCTGCATGGGAGGCAGTTGTCAGGGTGGTGAGTGTGAACAGCACACGCCAGAGAACAGCCCTGCATGGCGGGAAAAGGATGAATGAACTCATCCCCTCCGCCAGGGTAAGTAAACTCTCGACTGCACCAACTTAACTCAGAGTAGGAACTGGGTGATGGGCCTCACTGATCAGGCTTTATACCCATGCATAAAGGGCTTTTCAATGTGAAGTGCTGAGGCCTCATAGTCATGCTGCAGTTCATGTAATCTGCAGGTACAGAAGCAACTGCAGGTCACTGACTCTGCCACATGGAGAGCTCATGTTGTGGAAGGTGGGTAGGGTGTCTGGTGTAAGGGACACCAGCAAGTGTAGCAGATGCCATGCCTCCTCCTGCTTTTTCCTTCTATGTGTATGAACTCACCTTTCTGGAGGGTGCTATCAGAGAACCCTAGTGGTCTAGGTGCAGTGGAGCTTTCACATGGCATAGAGTAGCCAGAAGGTTGCTGCTGTCGACTGGCAGCGTAGGTACGCCACCCGCATGCCAAGTGCTCTCAAACCATTTTCTCTCCTTGTGCAGGACAAATTGGTGCAAAACAAATGAGAGAGAGAGAGAGGGGATGGGACAGGGCATGGCTGTACTACGGCACCTGACACCATATGAAGAGTGGACTGCCAAACTGGCAGGGGAGGTTCAGGAGCGGACATGTGGAGCTGGCAAGTTTGGTGTCTAGCCTCCATCCAGTAAGGAATAAAGCTTAATTTCTGTACTTAGAAACCTAAGGCTCATAGTGGCGCCGTGTTGGAGGCAGCTCATGCAGTCACTCACTCTCTCCCCTTGCAGGTGCCACCAAGAAGAGGGTGAGGCCAGACCCTGAGGGCAAGTCCACCACATCTGGCAGCCCACAGATGAGCGAGGAAGATTAAGGGACAATGTAGAGCCATCACAGCAGTCACCTGGACCCTCTACCAGACCAGAGACACATACCTGTGTTCAAGAGTTAGGCAGGGTTTCACATTCTGGTGGTCACTGCATGGACACGTTTCCACAGCAGGAGGAGGAGGCAGGGACAGCCAAGCACACTAGCACTCAGAAGACTGCTGGGGAAGAGGCCCCTGCAAAGTCCAAGTCAGATGATGAGCCTCTGGGACCGGTCCTACACAGGATGCTTGACATGCAGCAGTAGCTGGGGGAGCATCAGGCAGAGGTGTCGGAGGCCCTCAACAGAGTGGTACGTGAGGTGGTGGAGTTTATATGCCTGCTCTCTGATGACATGGTACTGACGTGTGCACATTGGGGTGTCCATGGGGAGGGTCCAGCAGAATGACCCGTTTCTGCCAGAGATGCACACAGATTTGCACTCTATCGCTATAGCCATGGGTGAGCTTTTGCAGTGGCTATGCGAGAGGGTGTCGGGACACCTCGACCTCCATCCAGGTGCCTCTTCTCCTCAAAGAGTCAGGCAGGTGTCCTCGGGTACCCAAAGGGAAGAGCAGTGGCAGGCAGAAACACCTGGGACCTCCACTTAGGACTCTCGGAGAGAGTCTTGGACAGCCCTTTGGAATCCCATCAGTCTCTGACCCCATCAGCCTCGGTCTCTGTGAGTACAGAGGGTGCAGCTGCACCAGAGCAGGAGACTCAACATAAGCCTCCAGGTCTCAAGTACACAAAGGATGCCTGCCAAACTCAACAAGGACAATAGGGCATAGTGATCAGCAGGCTGCCTCCACTCCTGCTGCAGAGGTCAGGGGACCACCTTGATGCAGTGGCAGGGTATGTAGAAGTTTTGATTTCACATGTATTTGATGGGTGCACTATAATTGTTCAATGTTCATACAGTTTTGTAAATAGACTAGGCATTCACTTTAATCAGGTTGATGTGGTTTCATTGAGATTTTTTTTTTCTTGTTAAACCTGTGCACCCCCCTTCATCTGCAGAGGAAGACCCCAGGCTAGGTCTATGACCCATGGAATCATGCATGTGCAGGGAGGCAAAGGTATTTGCCCAGGTCGTTGCGAGCCATGAAGTATCCTGTGCACGCTGAGCCTTTGCCTTTCACACGCTCACCTGTTTCAAGGCCCTAGCACTGTAGGTACTGCATCATGGGGCTCCCCTTCAGTTGTCCAGTTGAGCTGACCTGCATCACCACTCACCCAGCTCCCCCACCGATGACCGAGCTCCTATGCAGCATCTCAAGATCTCCACCACGAGACCCTTAGAAGTTGCGAGTAGCCATGGTTCATGTTACGTTCAATGTGCAGTCCAATGCCTTTACCTCTCCCCTTAAGACCCACACCCTGCCTCCTACCTCCCTCCATAACCATTGATTCCCCCCTCAAGGTGTAACATTTTACCTTCTCACAGTTACCCTTCAACCCACCCCCATCACCTTCCATGCAAGTGAATGTCCACGTCCCCAACCTTCCCGAGGAGCCCACCCCCACAGTAGATTTGCCCCATCTGATTCTGCCGACGTCCAGAATCTGCTTTTATTTCTGTATCCCCCTTCAACAATCCTCAGCGTTCCTTCACCCATCTTTGCCAAACCCTCGCCCTCCCACCCTACCGGCTCCCACTGTGCCCTTTAACCTTCGCCATCCCTTCCTTTCAATAAATCCTTCAGTATGCCCCCACAACCCATCTGTTGACAGCAGAGACCCCTCCCTTTGAATCCCTTCCCCCCCCCCGCACTTTCTCCCTCCTCTACTGTCCGTACTCACCACCCCACCCCACCACTGCCCGTACTCCAACATAGCCCTTCCTATCCTCCCACTTCTTAAACCACCTCACCCATTCCACAACTCCGTAGCATCCCACTCTTTCCCCTACCCCCTGCAACCACCCTTGCCTCCCTCTAGCTTATAAACCCACCCTACCTCCTCATTGCTCTCCTCCCCATCTAATGCTCACCTCCCCCCCTCAAACAACACAGACCACACTGCCCAACAGTACCTCATTCAGTCGTCCACCTGGAACTCGAGGATCAATGTCCTGGAACCACCAGCAGTTTGAGGGACCATGTGATTGATGCTCCCTCCGCCCGTTGCTACACATGATCTTTCAGGATCCATGGGCGCTGGAGGCCCCCTGTCTCTTCCACTCTCTGCCAGCTGTCCCAGGCCTTCATCCAGGTAATTCCTGACATGTGCACGCCACATTAGTCTGGACACGTTCTAGACCAGTGTGAAATCCTGTCAGCGGTGGAGGGAGGGACGATTGGATTGGGTGGGGTGCCGGTGGGGGGAGTTCCAGACGGGGGCTTATTTGCACCTAGCCAATGGGACGGTCGGGACTGCAAGTTCCTACCATTCGGAAACCGATTTTTAACAGTTCTCATGTGATTGTCCGCCCTGCCCGCTACAATCCCGCCGGTGGTGGTGAGGTGGACGATTCCACCCCATGATTCTAGATTTAGGGAAGGCTGACTTTAATGGGATGAGATGGAGACTCTCCACATTAAATTGTGCAGATTAAAACACCAGTAGACCAGTTCAAAAAATAATTCAGTGTCATACTGAGCTGCGTTATACCTCTAAGGGGCAAAAACTTCATTGACGACAGAGGAGATAAGAGACAACAGAAAACTACATGAGGAAGCAAACAAAAATTTACAAATACTGCACAGATCCTGGCAAATGGCAGAGATAAAAAGAACAGCAAAGGGTGACAAAACAGATAGTAAGAGCTAACAAATTGAGTATGAAATTAAACTTGCAGGAGATATTAAAATCAACAAAAAAGTACAATTGTCTGAGGAGAAAAGAGATGGTTAAGAGCAATCTAATTCCCTTGAAAACTGCTAATAATGATATTGTCAATGAAAGTAAGGAAATGGTGGACGTGTTAAATAATTATTTTGCGTCAATATTTACAGTAAAGAAAGAGCACAGCATGCTGGACATCCAAAAGAAACTAATCAAAGACGAGGGGTGCTCCTTTTAATGACCGAACTGGCATTGAGTGAGAGCAGAATTTTCCATTTTGGAGACTATGTGTGGTGGGGGGTGGGGGATGTGTGGTTTCGCAGCGCTGGGTGATGTGGCAGGAACTCCTGCCCGATTCCAAGCTCGGAAGCTAATTGCCAAGTCGCTTTCTGAATCACATGGAGGGGTGGGGTCTCATTTGTCTGCCCTGCCAACACCTAATGGGGTCGAAGGCCTGGCCATCATATTTAAGCACCACCCAAACACACACATCCACTCTCTCCAGCCCAGCTGTATGGAGGAAACCTTTTGACATGGCTGTGTCCAAGAAACCAGTTGCCCCAAGGTTCAGCAATCACTCCCCGAGGCACTCGTCCATAGAGTCTGCCAGCACCACGATGTCCTCTACCCAAGGGATGGCTCCAGGAGTCCCACCAGCCTCACCCCGCTGCCTGGGAGGCGGTTGCAAGGGTGGTCAGCAGGTTGGGCTCCTGCCCAAGAAATGCCATCCAGTGTAGGAAGAGGATGAATAATCTTATCCGCTCCATCAGGGTACGTCAACTTTTAGCTCACTTCAATCTCTCACTCATAATGGCATCGTGCACCCAAAGAGTTACACTGCAATATTAGCAAGGGGCAGAGGGGGGAAATGACATCAGCACTGATTAGACACTTTAACATCACCAGCATCTCATTTATCATGCTCCACAAACTTCATCCTCAGACCTTACTAGGGAGGGTTCAGCATACACAGTAGGCATGCATGCTTCCCAACCTCTGCACCATCTCTTATCACATTCCATTCATTTGTCTTCAAGCTTTCCCACAACATAAAGGAGAGATCCCAGACTGGAGGCGGGACAGCCAATATACAGAAGCTCTCCAAATTCAAGAAGGATATCACTGAGTTGGTAGGGGAGGACAAAGATCGTTCCTGTGGTGAAGGCGAGATTGGCCTCTCCCAGCAAGCTAGTACAGATGAGGCCTCCATGAGTTGATCGCATCCTGACACTGTCTGGACCTGCCGCCACTTGTAAGAGAGAGAAGATAGATTTAGTTCATGAACAGGCTGAATAAAACATTGCATCTCCCTGTGGAAAGATAGATCCATTAGATTAATGAATAATGGGCAAATATAGTAGACATCCCACTCAGAAACAGAAAGCCACTGTCATGCCCTTAAGCTGCATCTATGCTACTAGTTTTTTGCTGATACAGCCTTGTAGCTGAGGTGCACACTCATATCTAGGTGACCAAGATGCCAACCCTCATACTTGGCATCTCAATCCCACAGACGTTGGAAGAGGTTTGGATGCATTCATAATGTGTCACTTTACTAAAGGCACGCCTACAATCTCTGAACTGATATACTGATCAAGCTCAAATTGCACTTCAGCAATGACTGGATGCCCTTTGGCCCATTACCTATGTCAGTTGGAGAAAGCACATTAGAGGCTTTGGGTTCCTTAACTGTTGTCTCATTTTCCATTCTCCTATGCCTCTCTGTTAATGCTCAAATGGAGCAACTGTATTGTGAAGCCAATTACTCCTTTTAGTCTCTTGTTCAAGCACACCAAAAGGCATGGGTTCCAATTGCACCTTCTCAAGGGAAGTCTTCCTCTTTTCTATCAGCTCTGACTCTATTTCAATGTTGGGACTCTAAGCAGTTTTATGGTGCCCCCTGAAAGAGCCCCTTCCATGCACGTTCCTTTCCAGTTTCAATTTTAAACTGTACAATAATTTGGGGGTTTCAAGATGGTGGTGCTGCATTTTTATTTTGAACCCCCCCCTCTCCCCCCACCCCCTTGCTATCAGTGTTCAGGGTTCCTCCAATTTTCCTGCAACTTCATGATGTGCAGTCAGACATCCCTCTGGTTATTCTCCAGCCTCTGCCAGTAACCCTGGATCCTTTTGTCATGTGGTAGACATTCCAGCCCTCCCCCCTGAACCCATCACTGTTGATGTCCCCATTCCCCGCGACCCCATGTGGACCTCACCCCTCCCCATCTCGAGGCTGTGGGCACGGTTAGATACAGAGGAGAGCCCCACCAAGAGAGCTTTGAGCCCCATTTACAGGCTGCAGATGCCACCCCTAATCATGACCATCCCATCTGTAGCTCATTACCGAGCCAGACAGGCTCGTTGCCAATGACTGTAAGACCATGAACATGCTATGCACACCAAGCTGTGCCTTGTCCCAATTGAGCACACAGGCCTTGTCTCTCCCTAGAGCAGGAATATGAAGTGCATAGCCATGTAGCATGGCTCGCAAACCCCATACTGCCTTTAATCTCTCGCCCTGACTGTGATGCCCACAAAGCCCCAGGACTGCCTTTAAACTCTCACTCCAACCTCTTGGCCCCAAATCAGGACCTATATCTGTCTTTCAAAAATCACAACATAGTCACCCTTCCTCCTAGCCCCCCCCCATGAGTTTCTGTGCATCCTATCACTCTTGTGCCACACTAGCACAAGCCCTGTCCCCCCATCCCCCCAGATCCAGAGTGTGTGTGCATTCCCTCCCATTCATACAGCTGAATTCCCACCCACCCCATTTTGTGTCTGTGTTCTAATCTTTCATGAAGTGCTCCAGCTTCCCCTCCCTCAATCTCCCCTTGCCTGCCATTGTTCCCCCACCTCCAACCCCAAGATATCCCCCTGACCTCTATGTCTCTGCCATCCTTTCCCCTGCGCTCCCTCAGTGCTGGTTGTAGTGCTGCTCTCTACTTCAGAGTGCAACCATGCCTGAGAACCACTGCACTCAGAGTGCTGTCCTCCCAGAATACGGAGGACCCACTGTGAGCAGATCAACTCTACATCCCCCCACCAGTGTGGTGTAAACTGCTATTGCTGAGAAACCGGAGCAGCGCTGTTGCAGGTAGGCTCTGAAAGTTGCACTCACCTCGAGGTCACGAGAGAAGTGAGAGTGGACAGCTGCAGGCCACTCATTTCCAAAGATGATTTAAACCAGTCTGATTTCCCACTGATAATCTTAAATTGGTTGTCAGCATAATTTGTAGCACATTTAGGATTATTTAGCAAATGTTGTCCAATCGCGATCTGCGATTGTCAGTCAAGCTCGCAATGTGGCGCAATTGTGTGTCCTGGAAGCTACGTTTGTTAATACGCAGGGCCTGTTCTTGCAGACAGAAAGAAAATGTACACACATTGCACCTGTTTCAGCTAAGCAAAATAAGTGACAGCCATTTGCTGACTCATTCTTCAGGGCAATGCCTTGACCAATCAGGTCAAGCTGACTGGATTAAATTTCAAACAATGCTTGGCAGTTAACTGTCAGTCACCATCAGTGGTGCTTTCTTCCTGGCAATGCCACTTGACAACCAATCTGCACTTAGAGTTCACTTAGAGTTTAAATTGTTGTTTTCCCCCTTATATTGGTATTCTTGCAAGTGTCCTGATGAGTGCAAGATGAAAAGCTTAGACATATCTCTTTATGGATGTTAATTGATAGGGACAAACATACCCACAAATGGTGATGGTAGTGTCTGGGATCGAGTGTTTCTTGAATAGTCTGTGAGACAGCTCACCCAATTTTGACATAAGCCCCCAGTCGTTAGCAAGGAAGATTTTTCAGGGTTGAAGGGGTTGGGTGTGCCGTTGTCGTTTCTGGTGTCTAGGTGACTGCTGGGTAGTCCGTCCAGTTTCATTTCTTTTAGACTTTGTAGTGGTTTGATACAGCTGAGTGGCTTGCTAGGCTATTTAAGAGGCATTGAAGTTGGCCATATTGCTGTGCTGTGGATCTGGAGTCACGCGTAGGCCAGACCAGGTAAGGATGGCAGCTTTCCTTCTCCTGAAGGACGTTAGTGAACCAGATAGGCTTTTACGACAATCGCCAATGGTTTTGTGGTCACCGTTAGACTAGCTTTTTTTAATTCCAGATTTACTAATTGAATTTAAATTCCACTGAGCTGCGCTTTGACCCACTGCATAAGTCGTTGTGCTGTGAAATTCAGATTTTAAAGTGATTGACTTATAATTATATATGGAAAGATCTTTCAAATCAATGTAAAATATGCTTACAGAAATGGCTAGGTATACAGCATTAAACATATATTTCAGAACAGACACAATCGGTTACTGTTGCGGGGCGGTGGAGAGGTGGGTGGAAGGACTTTTAAGTGATTAACAGTTGTTAACTGCTTTTGTTCTATAATACAATCTACATGCTTTTAACAAGCTAATTAACAGTATGCATATTTTAGAGAAAGCTCTGGCTGTAATAGTAGATTAAAAATTGAACAGTATAAGTGCATTGTGACTTCAGATGTATATGTATCATGCTTCAGAAAGGTTGATGGCGATATTCGATTATTTGAGATAAAAGCTTTTTAATAACTTACTTTTCTACTTTGATGGGGTACTTCTCATTGATGGATGCCAAATTGTTTCCATATGAAAATCAAGTTAAAAATATGTTTAGTCATTATTTTCAGTTCAATTGTTAAGTAGAATGGAAAACTATTGTGTCTGCAAGGTTATTTAATCCAGCAATTTTTAAAAAAGCCCTATGTGTTAAAATACAATAAAAGATGTTTCAAGATATTGAGATTTTCTATCCTTCAAAAATATATATTTAATATATTTGTAGTACTTACTCTTATTTTGAATAGACTTCAGTCATGAGGTAATTTTCTGACTTTCCCATCATTTGTAGCATCTTCGCCTAATGCTTATTTGCTAGGTGTCATGTGTTTATCCCAATAAGGTTCATATAATCTTAATTTCATAGATTGAGTGATTTTGATTTATGGTTCAAACTGCTATCAGTTTTGAGGAAGATAATATGTTGACTGATATTTTCCCATTACTGGCAGATGGCACAGCAGCTATAGTATGATTTTCACAGTCCTAATATATAACTTATATCAATGACTGTCAAGTTTAATTTACCTTTTAGTCATTGTGTTTATTTGAAAGGAGCAAGGAAATTATATTTGGAAAAGTAAAGATGGGCAATTCAAAAGACTTAGGTGCAGTACTTAATCACATCAGACAATATGAGGTACAGGGTCTCTTCCCATATCACTACATTAGGTTTGGGATGGACAATGGATGCTGCCTTGTCAGCGACACCCACATACCATGAATAAATAATAAAAAACTTAAAATGGAAATATGGTTTTAATCAGAGGATAATTTGAATGGGAATGAATAATTAGAACATGAAAATGCAGAAAATATTAATTTGTATTCAATAACGTCAGGAATATTTGATACACAATCAATAATTAATTAATCTGAAATAAATTGGCCTCTTTCATAGACACAAAAATAGATGCAAGTCTACTTATGGTTAACATCTGCATTGCTTATATGAAATACTTTGTGTTTAATATCAGTCAGTGATTAAATGCACTTGATAAAACAAGGTAATTTGTGTGTTTCAGTGTTTTGTAAATATTACATCGATTAACTTTTTTGAAACTTCTGATCAATTTTAATACATTTTATATTCATTCCCCTGAGCTTGGCATGATTAGGCTTGTCTGCTACTTGTCACACATTAAGGGATGCCCTACGTAATGACTAACACAATAATTCCAGTATCTACTGCTAAGTTGTTTATTCATATACTCTTCTGTTGTGCACAGGTATATTTCAATAATGCAATTGCTGTGGAATCAAGCTGGGGGAAGTCAGAGGAAGTAAAATTTTTCCAAGGACACAAAAAACCTGTTTTAAAAGCAAACCAGGTAGCAGTGGCTTTATCAACAGTGACTAAACCTACATCATCTACAGGATCGAAACCCTTAATTGTGGTTACACCTCAGTCGATTACTGGTGAGATGTTTAATATGTTTAATATAGTTCATGTAAGTCATCTATCCTCCTTTATTTTTCTTTTATGCATCTATATTTATATTATACAAAATAGGCCCTTCAATACATTTAGCCTTATCATTCTGTAGTACCAATTTTACAGCCTTTTACCTGTTTCACCTTAAAATTGGTTGAATGCCCGAGTTTCAATTGTCCTTTATGGGGTATGTGGAACATTCCTTGTTGCAGTCCTACTCCGGCCCCCTTCCACAACTCTTTCTCCGGTACATCGATGATTACTTCGGTGCCGCTTCATGCTCTCGTCGGGACTTGGAAAAATTTATTAATTTTGCTTCCAATCTCCACCCCTCCATCATTTTCACGTGGTCCATCTCTGACACTTCCCTTCCCTTCCTTGACCTCTCTGTCTCAATCTCTGGTGATAGACTGTCCACCAATATCTATTACAAACCCACCGACTCCCACAGCTACCTCGACTACAGCTCCTCACACCCCGCTTCCTGTAAGGACTCCATCTCATTCTCTCAGTTCCTTCGCCTCCGTCGCATCTGTTCCGATGATGCTACATTCAAAAACAGTTCCTCTGACATGTCCTCCTTCTTCCTTTACCGAGGTTTTCCACCCACGGTCGTTGACAGGGCCCTCAACCGTGTCCGGCCCATCTCCCGCGCATCCGCCCTCACGCCTTCTCCTCCCTCCCAGAAACATGATAGGGTCCCCCTTGTCCTCACTTATCACCCCACCAGCCTCCGCATTCAAAGGATCATCCTCCGCCATTTCCGCCAACTCCAGCATGATGCCACCACCAAACACATCTTCCCTTCGCCCCCTTTATCGGCATTCCGTAGGGATCGCACCCTCCGGGACACCCTGGTCCACTCCTCCATCACCCCCTACTCCTCAACCCCCTCCTATGGCACCACCCCATGCCCACGCAAAAGATGCAACACCTGCCCCTTCACTTGCTCTCTCCTCACCGTCCAAGGACCCAAACACTCCTTTCAAGTGAAGCAGCATTTCACTTGCATTTCCCCCAACTTAGTCTACTGCATTCGTTGCTCCCAATGTGGTCTCCTCTACATTGGAGAGACCAAACGTAAACTGGGCGACCGCTTTGCAGAACACCTGCGGTCTGTCCGCAAGAATGACCCAAACCTCCCTGTCGCTTGCCATTTTAACACTCCACCCTGCTCTCTTACCCACATGTCTGTCCTTGGCTTGCTGCATTGTTCCAGTGAAGCCCAACGCAAACTGGAGGAACAACACCTCATCTTCCGACTAGGGACGTTACAGCCTTCCGGACTGAATATTGAATTCAACAACTTTAGGTCGTGAGCTCCCTCCCCCATCCCCACCCCCTTTCTGTTTCCCCCTTCCTTTTTTTTCCAATAAATTATATAGATTTTCCTTTTCCCACCTATTTCCATTATTTAAAAAAAAAAACCCCACTAGAGCTATATCTTGAGTGCCCTACCATCCATTCTTAATTAGCACATTCGTTTAGATAATATCACCAACTTTAACTTTAACACCAATGTGTTCTATTGTACTATTGTCGTTGACATCTTTTGATGATCTGCTTCTATCACTGCTTGTTTGTCCCTACAACCACACCCCCCCCTCCACCTCTCTGTCTCTCTATCTCTCTGCCCCCCACACACATACCTTAAACCAGCTTATATTTCAACTCTTACCTGGACTCGAACTCAAGTTCTGTCGAAGGGTCATGAGGACTCGAAACGTCAACTCTTTTCTTCTCCGCCGATGCTGCCAGACCTGCTGAGTTTTTCCAGGTAATTCTGTTTTTGTTTTGGATTTCCAGCATCCGCAGTTTTTTTGTTTTTATTTCAATTGTCCTTCCCTAACGACACTGTTGTGCCATTGATCACCTTCTGTGCAAAGAAATGCTACTTGACATCTGTCCAAATTTGTCCTTCATAACCCTGAACCTCTGCATTCTTAAATTACCCTGCCACAAATGTAAGCATTGCTTTGGGCTTGCTTTCTCTATTCCACTAAGTATCTAATATATATCTATTAGATTCTTTCTGATGCATTATTTTTTAAGGCTAATAGCTCCAACATATCAAACAGCTTCATGCGAGTTCATCCCCTTGTTACTGAGGATGAATCTCGCTACAGCCATCTTCACTGAGACCTTGATGTATCGTGTACCAGTGACTATCAGTGTGGTTAGTGCTCCAGGTTTGCCCTGATCAAAGCATTCCACAGGATCAACATGACTTTAGGGATTTGTACTCAGCTGATTTCTCTATATAACCCAGTACTCCCTCTATTTTGTTTGCATTTAAAGTATGGTGAGTGAAGCAACTTTTCTAGGCTTTTTTCAGCTTCTCCTTTGGGTGTATCTACACCACATTGACTGTAGAAGTTTAAGAAGTGGCTCACTACCGCTGACTCGAGGGCAATTAAGGAGGGCAATAAATGTTGACCTTGTCAGTCCCATGAACGATTTAAAAAATAATCTTTCCAACGATGAAGTGCATAAGCCTCCTTTTTTTTCATTTGTTGCATTGTTCAAATTAAACTTCACTTGTCACTGATATAGATCTGTAATTACCCTTTGTGGAGACTACAGTTGCCTGTTTCCAGTCCATTGGAACTTTTTCATCTTTATGACCTCAAAGTGGCCATCCTAGACTTACAATTGCTTGATTTTACTTTAGGGGAGAGATTTTAGCTCACTCAAAACCCATCAACTTGCATGGAGTTAAAATTGTGTTCTGGGTACTTTTGGATGTGCTTCTCACACAGATTGAAAACCAAATAAATTCCTACTATCTAGAACAGCGGTGTCCAAACTATTGCCTGTACTTCATATCTGACCACCAAGTCCTGGTAATCATGCATATGCTGCTCAGCAAACTTGTTTTCAATTATGATTTTAATTTATACTTGCTCATCTTTTTCCATTTGAATTTGTGGTGCTGGAAGCTTGGGAGAGCCCGTTCTTCATTTGTGGAGAAATTTGAAATCAGAAGACCAAGGTTGATTTGTATTAGGAGATCAAGCTTATAACAACACTGACTGAAGCCTATGTAGATGTAGAAGCCCAAGTCTGTATCTATGTAGACATGAAGACAAAAAAGCTTACACAAGCTGATCTAAAATCTCCACATCACTAATGTCAAAAATCCTGGAGTGCACATGATGTGTGTTGACTGGTGTGTTGTTTGTTTGTCTCCCGCTGGCTTAAAACCTACCAAGTAGACAATTAGCATGTTAACTACTTTTATGCATTCTAATGTTCAAGCATACGGTTCCCTAAGGGTTTAACTTCAGTAGAATGTTTTAGTTTTATATTTTCTACTAGCTGCTTTTCCCCTTTCAGGTTTCTCATAGCACTCCTAATTTCTTTATGACCTGGGCAGAATTTTATGGTCTCCCACCAGTGGATTTGCAGACCTGTCCACGATTTTATGGGGGATGGGTGAGGCCGAGGGCAGCTGGCCTGACCTCGCTCCGATTGAGGCCCTTATGTTACCAATTATTGGCCACTTAAGGGCTGCTTCCCACCCGGCCTCAATTTTTTGGCTGGCAGGAGAGGTTCAGAGGTGGGAGAAGCCCGGAAGATCACTCTGCTTAAGTGGTAAAGGTAGGGAGTGAGGGAGTGGGGGAGTGGGGGGGTGGGGGGGCTGGTCCCTCTTCCAGAATTGGGTGCCTCCTTCCCTGCTCCCACTCCCCGGTGTTCCCTCCCTGTCTCGCCTTGCCACCATGACTCTTACCCCCCTCTCCTGCCATCTCTGGGTCTCCCCTCACGTCCTCACGGGAAGGCCCCACACTTACCTCCATCTTGGCCTCTAGCATTTAGAATCTAGGACTTCTTCTAGTCCCAGCAGTGGCCATGGCTCTGAGTGAGGGGGTGGAAATCCCCCTCCGACAAATTAATGCTGCTTAGAGTGTTACGTGGCTATGGTGCAACCAGCATTCACAGGGATGTGTTCCGTGCCGACCCTTCAGGTGATGGGTATGGCATCCTTGCCACTTGTAAAATTCTGCTGTATGTCCTTGTACTCAGCCTGATGGTAACCTTCTCTCTTTTGGTTATTTTACAAATCTATTTTCCCCCATAATCCCTCTTTTAATTTTCCAGTTGATCCATTTTTATTTGTTGTGCTATAGCTGCATTTGCGCATGTGCTTACCTTGTAGGTCTACATAATGCCTTCAAATTATCACTTGTCCTTGAAAAATGTAATATTAATTAGAGCCTACTGTCTGTTACTAAATTGGACATTCATAAACAATGCTTGGTAGTTTACTAAATTGGACATTCATAAACAATGCTTGGCAGTTAACTGTCAGTCACCATTGCTGGTGCTTTCTCCTGGCAACACCACTTGCCAACCAGTCAGCATACACACAGTATAAATTGTTGTTTTCCCTTATATTGGTATTCTTCCAAGTTGTCCTAATGAATGCAAGATGAAAAGCTTAGTCATGTATCTTTTCGGCAATATCTATCATCTTTTACTTCATCCAGTACATGTTTTCACTAGGGATCAGTTTTGAGTTGATGGCTCAGGATATCAGGTACTCCTGATTCAGTGATCAAAGCTGCCATGTTGATGTGAATATTACTGCATCAATGTGTACATTGTTTTAACTTCCAACTTGGAAAGAACCAGAAGCATACAATGAAGTGAGAGTTTTTGTTTCCAGTGCAAAGAAACTGGTTAACCATTACTAAGGATTTTAACGAATTAGTAATTAAATACATTGCTCTTCATTAACTCCTGGCTGGACAGAAATCAGCAAATAAAGTTATTTTGGACCCATCTTGGCTACTTAAGACCAATGTTAGTACCAAAGTTCGTACCAAAGGCCAAAGTTCTCTCCGTGCTGTCAGCAAGTTAGCTACCTGGAGTAGCCTACATGTTTTCAGCAAGGTTTGTTTTATTGTCTGGACAGCTTGACCATTTCTGGTGTATTGATTAAAGCTGGCTTTAACATGAAAGTCTCTAGGTACCACTGCCACTTTGGTATGGTTCTAATTGGATTTAGAGATAGAACAAATGAGGGGAAATGTATTACTATCTGATTATATCATTCTTTGAAAGTCTAGTCTCTATATCCAACATGTCTACCCAATCTAGCCTACACATCAGCCCTGAAATTTACAGGGTATATGGGTGTTCAGAGTAGGTAATGTGGAGGTCCTGCCAAATTTGATGATGGGATATCATTTTAAAAAAATGAAGTCTCAGTTTCTCAACCGTGAGCAAACCAGATTGAGAGGCTGAATGACGGGTGGGAAGGCCTCTGCTGCAGTCAAAACCCTGGAGCGGAGAGGAGGGAGAAGTCATGGGCTGAATTTTGCAAGCCATCTGCAGGTGGAAAAGCAGGTGGTGGATCTGTAAATTAGGGCGCCATGCCATTGGTGGCATGCCTGCTGCCAGCCAGCTCACCCACCCACCCCTGCCCCCAGTGCAATTGTAAGAGTGGTGGGGGGAGTTGTCAGATGGGTCGCCTGCCTGTGGCCCAATTGAGGCCATTATGTGCCACATCCCACTGCCACTCTGATTGAAAGGGCAGTGGGAGAGGCTGGTGCTCAACTTATAGCCCAGCAGGTTTAACCTTGTGGGCTGCTGGCCAGTTTGTTGAGAGGAAGAGGAGAGGTTCCTCTTTCAGGGCCCCAGCTGCCAATCGGAGGCCCCTTCCCACAGTTTTTCCTCTCTACATCCACCCTCCCCACCAAACCCTCACCAACATGTCCCACAACCCTTCACAGGGGTCCTATTATCCTGGCTCCAGCGAGATCCCGGATGCACCCGAGCGTCCGGGTGCATCACTGAATGCCATTTCCGTGGCCTACTTGTAACACCAACAGTGGCCATTGGTTTTGCTGGAACTGCTGGTGTGCAGAGTTGCTTGTCTGCAAGCTCTATGAGACAGGGCTTCCTCTTGGAGATGGTGAAAGTCCTTCCTCATACTAATCTTGGCTCATACTAATTACAGGGCTGTTGCCTGAAAAATTAAAATAGGGTGAACTGGCCAAGTGGAGGCAGGCTCACTGGGATGCAAGAGAGGAATCATGGGAATGGGAGAGGAAGATGGTGGGTTTGGTATTTGTGGATGGAGGTTTGTGAGGGTAAGTTAGGGGGCATCATAGAAATTCAGGGATAAGATAAGAGGTGGAAGATCAGGGGCAAGATTGGGGTGGCGGAGTTCAAGGTGGAGTTTGAGGCCAAATGAGGTCAGGCCATGGGGATGGGGAATTTGGAGGTTGTAGGCGCAGATTGTGGAGATGGAGAGGGGGGGTTTGGTTGGGGAAATTATAGAGATCTGGGGAATCCTTGAAATTGGAGGGTTTGATTGTAGAGTTTCGGGGCAGGGGAGTTGATGGGGGTAGATTATGACAATCAGGATAGAAATCAAATGGTGGAGATGGTGGGGAGAGATCAGGGGGAGTAGTGGGTTGAGGTCATGGAGGTTGGGTCTGGGGAAAGTTTGAATGTCACTGGGATTGCAGAAGGAAGGCAGGCTGATTACCAAGAGCAGATGCAGATTTGCTTGAGGGATTGAGTGGAAAACAACTTTGCTCCCCAAGGCCCACAGAAATGCTGGGAAAGCACTTAACCATTGGAACAGCCATAATAACAGTTCAAGGAATTTCTGTCCTTGGGTCAGGTATTATCTGGATTCTATTAATAAACTATGTTGCTAGCCTATTTTCAGGCAACTATAGATCTGCTCAGCAACAAATGTTCAGAAATTTATTTTATTTTTTATCCATTCCTTTAAGAAGGAGATAAATCGAAGCTGGTGACACAACAGTTGAAAGAAAGCAATGAAATGAGCTCAGCATCCACATAAAACATTCAACACAGGATTCTTTTGAGTGATTGTTGTACTACTCAATTCACCATTGCCTTATTATCTTTGTTTGTATTTTACTAGTAAAACTGATGGATGCATTTACTGTTTTGTCAGTTATTATAAAATTGAATTATGACTTTGTAATAAAATAGTTTGCATAGAAATTTGCATTTAAAAACAGCACTTTTCTGTATCAAAAATACTTTAATATTTGTCTGGATATTTTCCTGATGGCTCAGCTGGTTAAGGGACTAGAAAAAGAACTTGCCTTTATAGAGCATCATTGACATCCTCAGGGCATTCCAAAGCACTTCTTGTTATGGTGAACAAAATTTAGGGAACACCACAGGATTATAAGCAGTAGTATTCTGTTGCATACCTTTATCTTTCAATTTGGCACTAAACAATGGAGGAAGAAATACTAACAAATATAATAAGGCAATGGTGAATTATTATTATTATATGCAACGTGCTAATAGGAACTTTATTTTCCAGTGGTATGATTCATAATTTGAGGCTGTGGGCATGAGGAGGTCAAGATATTTACCAAGATTTCATATTCAACCAGTAGTAGCAAAGGCTTTTTACAACATTTGCCCAATACTATTTTAGTTTCTGCCCCTGAGTGTAACCCTCTGTTAGTACTGTTAGCCCCTGATCCCTGTTTACATGAGCGCTGGCCAGGATTGGCTCTTGAAATAGCCAATGAGCCATCGGGAACAACCTTTGGTTTAACATCTCATCAGAGGGAAGCATTTCCAGTGGGTCCACCTCTCATTTGAAGCACAGAGACATGTCTTAAAGCAGGACATCATTCCACTCAGTTCAAATTGGTGCTGCTTCTTGGAGGTTTCTATATATCAGCATATCACAGGAAAGAGCACCTTGCTTCTCATGTACATCAGTGGCGTGCTAGTGGAGCAGATGAAAGCATTTAGCCAGGTCCTGTTCCTCTCCTATACCATCACATCCAGGATATGATTTCAGTGCTCTTCTGCAACCTTATCCAGACAGCAAGAATGAGCCTGCTGTCTTCCTAAATTATATTTCTGTGCTTACATCTAGCTACAGCACTTCAACACCTTGCCGCAACATTTTAAATGCTTCTTCCACCGCTAAACTTCCACCAATTACAAAGGGGATATGGTACCAACTCCCCTTTTTTCAGCCACAAGCCTGCCTATGGCTGCTGCCATCAGAACAGGCACTAACACTTCTGCTTCTACCTGAAAGCAATTGCAAATCATTTTACTCGTCTGCCAACTGCTTTCACATTGGATCCAATTCCTTGCACATAACCATCTTTCCCATCTGCTTACAACTTGCTGCTTTTCTCTCCCTGGCAACTTTCTGAGGCTAAATGAGACTGTTCAAAACCTTGATCACAATGCCCACCAAGATGAGCTTCCAACTATATATCTGTACCGTCACCATGACTGCCTATTTCTGGCTCCATAACATTGCCTGACTTTGTCCCTGCCTCAGCTCACTTGTTGCTAAAACTCTTTGCCATTCCTCTTGTTAGTTCAACACATTCCTGCCCAGCTTCCCACGTTCTACCATTCATAAAAGTGAGGTCTTCTCAAAAGTGTGATTCCTGTGTGTTCTAACTTGCACCAAATCCCATTCACCCATCACCCCTCTGCTCTTTGGCCCTACATTGGCTCCCGGTTAAGCAATGCTTCAATTTTAAAACTCACAGCTTTGTTTTCAAATCCCTCTATGGAATCATCCCTCCAAATCTCTCTAATCTTCTCCAGCCCCATTCTCTGTGCTATCTCCTCCAAATCTAGCTGCTTGAGCGTGCTAATTTTTACTGCTTCACCATAGCTGGCCATGCCTTTAGTTGCCAAAGTCCAAATATCTGGAGCACCCTTCGTAAACCTCACTGTCTCTCTATTTCTGTTTGCTCCTTTAAGACACTCCATAATACCAAACTCTTTGACCAAGCTTTTGGTCACCTACCTCATTATGTCCTTATCTGGCATTAAAAAAAAATCTTTCATGGGATATGGACATCACTGCCAAGGTCAATATTTACAGGTTTGAAAGGCACTGTAGAAGGAGCACAGGTGAGTTTTTACAGTGCTTCTTGTATAGAGCATAAGTATACTGCACTGTAGTGTATTCTGCTGCCACTGTGTGTTGGTGGTGGAGGCAGTGAATGTTTAAGTTGGTGGATGGAGTGCCAATCAAGTGGACAGCTTTTTCTTGGATGGCGACTAGTTTCCTGAGTGGTGTTGGAGATGCATTCATCCAGACAAATAGAGAGTATTTCATCACATTCCTGACTTGTGCCATGTAGGTGGTGGACAGTAGCAACATGGATGCAAAATTGGCTGAAAAATAGGAAGCAGAGAGTAAGGGTCAATGGATGTTTTTCAGGCTGGATGAAGGTTTGTAATGATACGAAGCTTAGGAGTGTTGTAAACTGTGAGGAGGACAGCGTAGAACTTCAAGAGGAGATAGACAAGTTGGTGGAGTGGGCAGATAGGTGGCAGATGAAGTTCCAATGTAGGGAAGTGTGAGATGATGTATTTTGGTAGGAAGAACATGGACAGACAATATAAAATAAGGGGTGAAATGTTGAAAGGGGTGCAGGAGCAGAAAGACCTGGGTGTATATGTGCATAGAACATTGAAGGTGGCAGGACAGGTGGAGAGAGCAGTTAATAAAGCATATAGTATCCTGGGCTTTATTAATAGGGGCATAGCATACGAGGGCAAGGAGGTTATGCTGAATTTATATAAGACACCCGTTATACCTCAACTGGGGTAGTGTGTACAATTCTCGGTGCCACATTATAGGAAGAGAGTTGGAGAAATTGCAGAAGAGATTTACAAGAATGGTTCCAAGGATGAGAAACTTGAGTTATGAAGATAGATTGGAGAGGTTGGGACTATTCTCTTTGGAGGGAAGAAGGCTAAAGGAGGATTTGATAGAGATGTTCAAAATCATAAGGGGGCTGGACAGAGTAGATAGGGAGAAGCTGTTCCCACTCATAAAAGGATCAAGAATGAGAGGGCACAGCTTTAAAGTGATTTGCAAAAGAAGCAAATGTGACCTGAGGAAAAACTTTTTCACGAGTGATTCGAGTCTGGAATGCACTGCCTGGAAATGTGGTGGAGGCAGGTTCAATTGAGGTATTCAAGAGGGGATTAGATGATAATTTGAATAGAAACAATGTGCAGGGGTACGGGGAAAAGGCAGGGCAATGGCATTAGGTCATAATGCTCATTTGGAGAGCCAGTGCAAATGATGGGCTGAATGGCCTCCTTCTGTGCCATTAAAATTCTGTTATTCTGTGATCCTGTGACAGGCTTGGGGTGTTAGGTGGTGAGTTACTCCACTCAGAATTCCCATTCTCTGACCAGCTCTTGTAGTCACTATATTTATATGGCTGGCCCAGTTCACACCCTGGTCAAAGGTAATCGTAGGATGTTGATCGTGGGTGATTCAATGATGGTGATGTCATTGAAAGTCAAGGGTCGATAGTTAGATTCTCTCTTGTTGGAGATGGTCATTGCCTGGCACTTTTGTAGCACAAATGTTACTTGCCACTTTTCAGCCCCAGCCTGAATGTTGTCGAGGTCTTGCTGCGTATGGACACGGATTGTTTCAGTGTCTGAGGAGACATTAATGATACTGAACAATGTGCAATCATCAACCAACATCCCCACTTCTGTCATTATGATGGAGGGTTGTCATTGAAGTAACTGAAGGAGGTTGGGCCTAAGGCACTACACTGAGGAACTCCAGTAGCGATATCCTGGCACTGAGATGATTGGACTCCAATCACAATCACCTTCCTTTGTGCTAGATATGACTGCAACCAGTAGAGATTTTTCCCACGATTCCCATTGACTTCAATTTTGTCAGGGATACTTGATGCCTCAGTTGGTCAAATGCTGTATTGATGTCAAGGACACTCAATCGCAACTCCTCTCGAGTTCAGCTCTTTTATCCATGTTCGACCAAGGCTGTAATGGGCTGAGGAGCTGAGTGGCCCTGGCAGAATCCAAACTGAGCGGCAGTGAGCAGGTTATTGCTGCATAAGTGCCGCTTGATAGCACTGTCAATGACACCTTCCAATACTTTGATGATTGAGAGCAGACTGATGTAGTGAAAATTGGCTAGATGGGGTTTTGTCCTGCTTTTTGTGGACAGTACACACCTGGCCAATTTTCCAGATTGCTAGGTAGATGCCAGTGTTGTTGCCTTACTGGAACAACTTGGCTAGGGGTGAGGCTAGCTCGGAGCAGCACTATTGCCGAGATGTTGTCAGGGCCCTTAGCCTTTGGAGTATCCAATGCCTTCAGCTGTTTCTTGATATCGGGTGTTGTGAATCAAATTGGCTGAAGATTGGCATTTTGATGCTTCGGACCTCAGGATGAAGTCAAGATGGATCATACACTCAGCACATATGGCTGAAGATATTTGCAAATGCTTCAGCCTTGCTTGTTGCGTTGGGGTCTCCCATCATTGAGGATGAGGATGTTTGTGGAGCCTCCTCCTCCTTTTAGTTGTTTAATTGTCCATCACTATTCATGACTGGATGTGGCAGGACTGCAGAGCTTAGATCTGATCCGTTGGTTGTGGGATCGCTTTGCTCTGTCTATGGCATGCTGCCTCCACTGTTTAGCATGCATGTAGTAGTGTGTTGCTTTACCAGGCTGACACCTCATTTTTAAGTATGCCTTCTGCACTCCTGGAATTCCCTCCTGCCTTGAACCAGGGTTGATCCCTTGCCTTGATGTTAATAACAGAATGAGAGTTATGCCAGACCATGAGGTTACAGGTTGTGATTGAATACATTTCAACTGCTCCTGATAGCCCACAGTAATCATGGTGTCAAATTTTGCTTTTTAATGCTCATATGAAGTGCCTTGGGATGTTTTATTATGTTATAGACTATCTAAATACAAGTTGGTGTTCTCCCTCTCAACTTACACACAGTGGGCTGAATAATACAAGGTGTTGAACTCCACTCCCCGGCTAAAAATTTGTTGGGGAGGAGCCCACTGAAGAGGACATCAGCTACCTTGCAGCCAGTTAACATCCAATTGGATCACAAAGTCCTTCTGCATCACAAAGTCAGCTCAGATCTGCTGGTCAAGTAGAGGCCAGTAACTCACCAGTACCAACAGTGGCACTGGGAGTGGTGGTCACTGCTGGTACTGCATTCTGGACTTGAGCAGGCGAGTTACATTGGATCCGACCCAGTAAGTGAGCCAGGCGTCTCCCGAGTGTCAAGGCAGGGCTAGCGATGAAGTTGGGGCCGGAGTTTGGGACGAAAGGGAAAGCTAGGAGATAACACCTTTGGGGGGGCCCTCCACACACCCTCCTGCTCTCCCGCCTATCACCAGCTCACACAGGGAAACCTGTTGGTTGGGTGCTTGGCAAGGGACTTTCCTGCCACTGTTTAAATCCTGGTGGCAGTGGGATGAGGCCCACTCAAGGGCCTCAATTGTCCCACTGGCAAGCACCTGCACCATCACCGGTAAAATGGGTGGGCAGGCTTGATTTTACATTCCCACCTGCCAGAAGATTTTAGACGACCCGTAGGGCTCATCCTGAGGTCCTCTTCATTATAGATGCAAGTCTTCAGATAATTCAATTTGCTTCATGTGATGTTAAGAAATGACAGAAGGCACTGGATACAGCAAAGGCCCTGACAACACCCCTGCTGTAGTGGTGAAGACTTATGTTCCAGAACTAGTGCTCCCCGAGCCAAGCTATTCCAATACATCCACAACACTGAAATCTACACAACAATGTAGAAAATTATTGAGACTTGTCCACAAAAAGCAGGAGAAATTCAACCTGGCCATTTACCGCGCCATAGTCTACTTTCAATCATCAGCAAAGTGATGGATGATGTTGTTGACAGTGCTATTAAGTGGCTGTTAGTCAGCAATAACCTTCTCATCTATGCACAGTTTGTGTTCTGTCAGGGCCACTCAACTCCAGACCTCGTTACAACCTTGGTCCAAACATGGACAAAAGAGTCGAATAGCAGAGGTGGGGTGAGAGTGAGTGCCTTTGACAACAAGACAGCATTTGACCAGGTATGGCATCAATGAACCCAAGCAAAATTTAAGTTAATGAGAATCAGGGGAAACTCTCTGCTGATTGGAGTCATACTTTTCAAAAAGGAAGATTATTTTGGTTTTTTGAAATCAATCATCTCAGCCCCAGATATGGCTACAGGTGTTCTTCACAGTCGTGTCCTAAGCCTAATCACCTATAGTTGCCTCATTGATATGCTTCCTTCAATCAAACAATCAGAAGTGGGGATATTTGCTGTTGATTGCATACCATTCAAAATTCCTCAAATGCGGAAGCAGTCACTGGGTATAGCAATACTTGGACAACATTTAGGCTTGCCACTTATCAGGCCAAGTAATATTCATGCCCTGCAATTGCTTGGCAATGACCATCTCCAATAAAAGAGATTCTAACCATCTCATCACATTCATTGGTATTGCTATCACTGAATCTCCCTACCATCAACAACCTGGGAGCTGCCATTGAGCAGAAACTTACCTGGATCAGCCATTAAATACTGTGTCTGGAAGAGCAGGTCAGATACTGGGAATTCTGTAACAAGTAACTCACCTCTTGACTCCCTAAAGCCTGTCCACCATTTTCAAGGCAAAAGTAAGGAATATGATGGAATACGCTCCTCCTCTTGTCTAGATTAATGCGGCTCCAACGACACTCAAAGCTCAACAAGACATGGTAGCTCGTCATCACATCCACCAGCTTAAACATTCACTCCCTCCACCATTGGCACAAAGTGACGGCATTGCGTACCGTATACAAGATGCAGTGCAGCAACTCGCCAAGGCGCCTTAGGTAGAGTCTTCCAAACTACGACCTTCATCATCTCAAAGAACAACAGCAACAGATGCATAGGAACACTGCCCTGTAAGCTCCCCTCAAAGCCGCACACCATCCTGACTTGGAACTACATCACAGTTCCTTCACTACTGTTGGATTAAACTCCTGGAACTCCCTCCATTAAGCATATTGTGCTGATACCAGCATCATGTGGACTGCAGCAGTTCAAGGGTAATTAGGAATGGCCAATAAATTCTGGTCTTGCTAGTGATGCTCTCATCCCAATAAATAAAAAAAAATCAATTCCATGAAGGGGTTCTAAAACATAATCAAATTGGCTCCCAGGAATGCTTGACTGAAAGAATTCTTGACCCATTATGTGGTCAAATGTACTTCGGGCACCTTTGAAGATTTGGTACATAGTGTAATGAAATTGGGTTCTTTCTAATCCCATTTACCAGCTGAAAAGAATCATACAACAATATCCAATTTCTACTCCATTGTGTCTCTCTCACAGTTATGATCATTCTAATTGCTAGCTATCAAGAAAACATAGCAATTGCAAATTCCACGCCTTTTGCTGTCTATTTGAAAAGAAATAAAATGAAAAAAAAAGCTGCTCTTTCTCTGACAGCCTTTAGTAATTGGAATGTTTGTATTTTCTAACTATTGACATAACAAGTGATAATCCGCTAAGAATGCAATTTTTAAAAAATGATTTCACTTACAAGGAAAGCTTTCTCATCACTGTATTTTCTGAATTTTCTAGGGCACAAAGCAAAAGCTGTAACAGTATTCTTTTGTCTTATGCAGGTACAGTTTGTGCTTTAAAACTTTTTCCTAATATATATTTTGAAATGTACGCTCTAGGGCCTGAATTTCATGCTTGGCGTGTGGGCCAAGTTGGCGGGCTGGAGATGGGCCTATAATCCGCTCCCGGGCGAGATCGCGTTTCCAAAGCAGTTTCACGGTGGGCGGCCAATTAAGGGCCTCCCATCGTGAAACGCGTCTGCTCGATGGCCGGAAGGGCCTGGCAGAGGTGGGACGTCGATCCAGTGGTGGATTTAAAAGCAGCAGAGGCAGCTCCCTCAAGGCTGCCAGGGGACACTTTGTAGCTTTGGAGTTGTTTGACAAAACTTTGTTTTCAGCTGCAATGGGCATCTGCACCCGCCGGGCACACCAGGCAGGAGGGCGAGTGCTGTGGGCACCCAGCCCCCCGGTTCTTGGTTGAGCCTAGGAATCCTCAAGGGGAGGTTAGTGCCAAGGCGGAACATCCTCATCCCCAGGGACGGCCAGAGGAGGCCACTGCATCTGACCAAGAAAGCATAGGCAGAGGTGGCAGCCCAAGTCAGTGGCCATGATGTTGTGCGATGCACTTGGGTGCAGTGCTGCAAAAGGTTCAACGATCTGCTATGCTCGGCAATGATGAGTACCAAGTTGGCATGGATCTGTGAGGTGAAGAGTTAACGGCTGGCCACCTCACCCACCCCCGCCCCACTCCCCCCCCTTCCACCCGTGGTGCTCAGGGATGTAAGAGCCTTAGTGCCAACTGTCACTGACATTGGTGCTGGCCAAGGCAATGAGCACTGGCTGCTTGGCCTGATTGTTTTGCAGGATGAGGGCCATGACTCGGGTGTGCCCTGCAAGATGTTCCTCAGGTGGGGTTGGCCAGGCTGCATTGGTGCTGCAGGTAGCGAGTAGACTATTCAATGCTCCTCTGTCCTTTCAGGAGAAGAGAAGCCATAATACCATCAAGAGGTCAGTGGCGGGCAGAGGGCCCCCAAACGTGCTGATATTGATGAGGTGTGAGATGGATGACTTAGAGATGGAGTGCCGGCTCCCAGTTCGGTCCACCGGTCGTGGAGAGGCAAGGGTCTCTGAAGAAGGTAGGCGGCAGATGCTGGATGTCCAGCAGGAGACATGGGATAATCTGGCGGAGACTCCTGAAGATTTGCGTGCCATGGTCTATGTCATGAAGGAGTCCATGTGGAGCATGAGTACTGTGTTGCCCCTCAGCACTGAGCGCACTGCTTCCTCCATTGAAAGAGTGGTGACTCTCGTGGAGAGGCAGCTCCAGGAACAGAACGAGGGGTACTCTCGGACCTGGAAGCCCTCACACAGGTAATGACATCATAAGGTCTCTGCTAGTGTGAGAGATGGATGAGGCACCTAGTATCTCTGCTAGGTGCCTGTCCATTAATGCAAGCAGGGAGGTCCAGGTCAATCTCACGTTGGTGCACAAGCTGCTTGTCAATCACCCCCTTTGTGGAGGCGTGACTCCTATTATATCACTGCTCTGCCTCAGTTCTTGGGTGCTGGAGAGGCATCATAAGCCACCTTTTCAATGGATAGCCCCTGTCACCCAGTAGCCATCCATCCAGTTGAGCTGGATCCATGAACAGCCTTAGCACTTGTGAGTGTCAGAGGATGTATGCATCATGGGAGCTGCCAGGGCACCTTGCACAGACTTGCAGAATCTGCGTCTTGTGGTGACAAGTTATCTGGACGTTCATGGAGTGGAAGCCTTTCCTGTTGACGAAGGAACCCAGCTCACCTATTAGTGCCTTGATGGCCATATATGTGCAGTCAGTGGCATTCTGGATGTGGGGGAGCCCAGCAATTGCAGTGAAGCCTCTGGCTCGCTCAGCCTGGCTGGCCTCGTCCATCCAGAAATCAATAAATGTCATGACCCACCTGAACAGATCATCAGTCACTGGCTTCATGCAACTGTGGACAGCTAACTGGGACATCCTACAGGACCCCCACTGACCCCTGGAAAGAGCGCTTGGATGAGAATTCGTTAAAAACAGGCTCCCTGCCTGCCTGTTTTGCCCGTACAACAAGTGCAAAATCACATGGGCAACATAAAATCGAGTACAAGTGGCTTTCTCATGGCCTTAATTGGCCCTTTAATTGTCGGCAGGCGCGGCTGAGCCCCACGTGCGCCGCTGACCTTAATATTGTTTGCATGCGCGATGATGTCGGGATGCACGCCCAATGTCATCTCATGCAATTCCACTTGCATTGGGCTGGGCACACGCCTGACCTCGGAACATAAAATACAGGCCTAGGTTTTCTTGAAATAACTTTGAAAAGCTTTTTGGTAGAAAATGCTGGAGTGTTCCTTTGTTACAGTTGGCTGATGATGCAAATGCATCCTGGGGAAATTAGGCGCACACACTGCATTCAACACTGCAAACTCAGAATCACACTGTGCAGTAATACTGACTTGGATACACAGGGATCAGTAACTTAGGTGGTGTGGTTGGCAGGGTCGGGTGGAGTGTCTTGTGCATGTGTTGGAATTTCGGATGGGATAGATGGGAAATTCCAAGTTTCCAATCTGAAACTCTGACCCCCCTCCCACCGCCTTCATAGCTCCAATTTTAACTCCACAATATGTGTATTTTGTCTTTGACAAGTTTGATGTCTAGAAGTCAGCTTGATTTATAGACTTGGCTTCTGCTGAGCTGGGTGGGGGGCTGGGGGAATGGGGGGTTGGGGGGGCGGTAAGAAGCTCTGGAGCAGATCACCAGAGCAGATGGGTCTGATTCCCAACCCAGGGAGGGGGAGGGTGGTCGAATAACGGGGCTTGGTGGGCCTGGGTGGGGTGGGGTGCGGGTTGAGTGGGTCAGTCCCTGACTTAGGGTCGAATCTCTTACTGCAGGCTCTCTGTATGATACTTGGTAAAATTGGATTGGTCTGATGGGGAGGGTGAGAGGTGGGGGTGAACTTGGGGGCTGGAGGAAGCAGCTCTTCCTGGCCCACAGGCTACACTGTAAAGGCACTTGCCTTCTCTCTGAAGCTGTTCTTGCTTCCTTACAGCTGCCATGTTGTCTTTTTACTAGTTTTACCTTTTTTTGTATTGTAATTTTACATTTCCTTTCTAATTCTTTAGTTTTCTTTTTAACCATACAGGTTTTCTTATTTCTTCTTGTATTTATTTTTGTAGTCGGGATGCCAAGAAAGGCAGGAAATGAAAAATAATCTGGAAGTGTTAAGAGAAAGTTATTTAAAAGCCACAGAAATGAGGACATAAACTGAACAAAATGAGCCTACAGTAGATGTATGTGGTTTCAGCTTGGCTTTCGGTCGGTACATACACAATAAGTGATGTTACTTCAGGAATTAATTTCCTGGCCATCCATTATTGTTGGATGCATGAATGCACAATACGTTATGCCATATTTTGTTTTTATTTCAAAAGAAATGACATATTGGAGTGAGCTAAACCATCCAGATGGCTATGCAAGAAAGGTTCTAATAAACAGCTGGTATACAATCACAGGTGTGGACAAAGATGGATAAATGAGATTTGGGAATAATCTGCTCTTGTTACTATGTGTAATAGCCAAAAAACCTTCCTAAACTCTGCAAATTCAGTCTTAAGGTGTGTAATCCAGATTTAAGTCCAGAACATTGGGTTTTACTAAGGGATTTATTAGCTGACAGACTTTTGAAAGTGCCCACCGCATCACATCTCCAGAAATTTATACTTCTTCATATTTGGCTGTGATATTTTGTATTTGACGTTCTACAGATTCAAATATCCTATGTTCTGTTTGAGTAACATGACACTACTTAATATTATGGCCAATGAGGCTATTTCCCTCCTTGCCACTTACTTGAATTTAGATTTTGATTGAAAGCAGTGGTAAACCCATAAATTGGCCAACATGGGGACTGAATTTAAACTAACAGATAACTAAGCTTTTTTGTAATTAGATCTATTGCAAAATTAATAGAAGAGCAAGGTTTTCAGTGATTTTTAAAAAAACTTAATTTGATGATTTGATTAATTGGACTGAAGAAGAGCAATTAACATGTTCTATTAATTGCAATAAAAACAAGTACAGGATATGGCAAAAAAGTTATGATCTACCAGTGTCTGATCTATGAGTTTTGAACTGGTAATAAATTATACCTCCCTTCCTTTAACTTATTATTCTATATAGTGAAAAATATTATAGCATTTTTTAAGATTAACATTTAAGTGCGGATGACTTAAACGTATTATTTCAGTTATTCATGAACATGATTTTATTTCTGGATCACTCCTTTTTTGGAATCATTTCATGCTATCCATACACTGTGGATCTTCTAGCGACCCATTTTAGGCATCTTTACAGTTTACTGCCTGGTACACGTGCATATAATTCAGCAAGGGGCTGATCACCTTAGAATATTGAGAGTACTAAAAAAAATCAACAAACCATTGTAAATAATCAGTCTCCTTTTCATCTTTCTTTTGTATTTCTAACAATAACACACTAGTCCAAATTTTTGCGGAGTTGTGGAGACTCTGCAGATCTTTCAAAATGGTGGGTGGTATCCAGGAATATTGCTCCATTTCTGACAGATCCCATTTTTACTGGTAGGAGAAAGAGGAGGGGGTTTGGGGGGCGGGTGTGACTTACATATTAGGGAAACCTGAACTTAGCTGTAGCATTTAAACTTTATGTTGAGGTCAGACAGACTCCATTTTTGCTGTAGCAAGTGCTTTAACCCTCATTGTGGGTGTAACTATTTTTTTAAAGCAGACGCAAATGCTCTTGAAGGATGAAGGTCTGTAAAACTGTCAAGCTGTGAAGTTATTTAAACACCACCCCCCCCGCCCCCCCTAAAATAATAATAAAAAAAACAGCTTTCCTTCGTCAGTGAGAGGAAAAAAAATCTGGTCTAGCAGTTTCAAAAGCTGTTTGGTGACATTACCCAAAGGGCTTTTATTATGCCATTACTAATGCTTGGCTGTTTTACACAACTTGTAATAATCCCAGCAGGGAGTCCTATATTAATAGTTTGACAGCTCAGGGTTTATTAAATGAATAGTTGTCTGTAGGGTTATAAATATAAATCGGTTTGTTTTTAAAGAGCATTAAGTACTTGAGGGGATTTAAAAGTTTTGAATGGGGATGGGCTTTCATGAATGGGCTTTTTAAAAATATAGTGAAGGCCATAATAGATATTTAGAATCTTATTTTATTTCATTTCAACATGGCTCCTAATATGTACCCCTGGTGGATATTGCATGAGTTGGTATGGAGGGTGTAAGGGCCAAAATTTGTGGATGGGTTGGCATGAGTTGTCATGAATTAGCATTAAGTTGGCATTGGGGATTTTAAGGATCCATGGGGGTCGGTGGGGGCCATGCATTATCATGGAAGATATGAGGGGGCCATTGGGGATGTGTGGGGGGTGGGGGTCATGGGTTGGCATGGAGGGTATGAGGAGCCAGTGGGAGTAAGTGTGAGTGGTGACAGCTAGAGGGCCTAAAATATGAGCAAACAATGGGGGTGGGCCTTTTAAAGAGCCTGCTTTGGTAGCTCCTTTGGCTGCCTTCGACCTGCCTCCAGAGGCAGCGGGTCCAACTTCACCCCCCTTCCTTCCTCCCTGCCCACCAAATGAAAATCCTGCTATTCCCCTGAGGAGGTGCAGCGAGCCAGCAAATTTCCTGATTTGCGTTACCCACCTCAGGAACGGAAAATCCAGGCCACTATCTCAGTACCTCAGAAATTGGCTCTCACTTGCCTAATATGTTTTGAGTCAGCGTTGTCAACCATCTATAAATTTGCTGAGATCCCCATTTTATAAGTAGTAGTGAAGTTTAAATTTTGCTTGTGCACATGAACAAAAAAGTAAACTACTGCAGTGCCACTGATAGTAATTATTGTCCAATTTATTTGATGTCAGTTTAAAAAAAAAGCATGGTTTATAAATAATAATGACCTTGTCTTTCAGCACATCAGTCAAATAGTTGACAATTCTGCAGAGAGCGCACTGCTCCATGTAGAATTGGATTTTGAAAGTTATACTTTCACTAGCTTTTCAGATACCTTTGCTTTGCAAGCAGATTGCTTTGTACATTAGAAGTAAAAAAAAAGTGAATCACATGATGCATGTCAATGGCACATATCAATTTACAAGAATGGTGTTCTGCAGCATAGTAGGATGCAGATTTGTGACTTCAATTTTCTATATAGACTATGTGTCTTTTTGGGCTGTCAGCTTTTTTCTTCCATATGGTAAAAGAATTAAAATTAGGGAATTGGTCTGCTAGACCAGAGATTCTCAAATGTTTTTGTTTGAAGGCCCCCTTTTTAAAATGGATTAACAAACATGGATCCCCATATAAATTATAATACTATATAATACTCATTATATAGAAGCGCTGCATATAAAGAGTGTTTTAAACAAATCGATATTTACTTAGAGTTATCAGAGAGGTGGCTGTGCCTGCTTCTTGCTGTAGTGTCTCTATCCTTGGTGTGGTGTTTGACAATGACATTCCGTAAAAATGCCAATATTTCTTGTTTTTCAGGAAAAAGTGGGTGGAGTTGTAGAATGTGGCTTTCAAAACATCTAAAAATCCCATGTATTTAAAAATAGAATTTGATTGATTCAGGCAAAATGCTGCGGATGTTGGAAATCTGAAACAAAAACAAAAAAATGCTGGAAAAACTCAACAGGTCTGACAGCATCTGTGGAGAGAAAGGCAGAGTTGATTGATTCAGTCTGATAAAGCAGTGGCCCTGCAGAGCATTGGCATACTGACTGAAGGATAGTCTGAAACTAGTTTTACAGCTTTATACATCTCCTTGAGAAACCGTGCACCAAGGCAAGAGGCTGCAGATTTGTCAACATTTGCCCATGTCACTCTACAAGGGGCTTTTAACCAAAAAAGCTCAGCGCTTTAACAGCAGCAGATGGTTGTGAGAGGTTACAATATAGCAAGATGAGCTTCAAGCCTTGACCACAGCCTCCTTTTGGTCACCCATGTCACCCACCTGTAAAGCCAGACCTGCTCATTAAAGTACAGTTATGTAATTTTGTGGACCTCCTGGAAAGTCTCTACGGATCCCCATGGGTTTGTGGATCCCAGTTTGAGGAGTACTGTGTTGAACCATTCTCTGCCACATCCCAGCAGCTGTTTTAAAAAGTGACATAGGGTCTGAGATCAGTTTGCTTCTCTTGTTCTCCTGAATCAAGACTCCATTCTGAATTATTTGTAAAAACGAGGAAAATAAAATGTAACAACGTTTTTAATTGGGAAAACGCACATTATGGTCAGTTACTCAGCCATATAGACTGAATTGCACTGAATTAGATGTGTTGCCGAGCATCCTTGATTTAGGGAGAGAAAATCAGTGAGGGATCCTCCTGCTAGAGCTTGTTGGTTGCATTTTGACCATCCGTTCAAGAACAAAACATGTTTTGACCGTGATGACCACATTTATTGAGGAAATGAGTTAGGAGACATTTGGAGTAAATTTTTAACTTTGCATTCCCATTACAGAGCTTTCTCCAATATCATAATGCACATCAAAAATTCAGCCGCGCATTACGCACAATTTTCTGACTTTTGGTATACATGCTAGAAAATTGCCAAATCTATTCTTTGTGGCAGAGACTTGCTGCCAGAAGTATAAAGTTTGAATGCTTAGATTTCCCCCGTGATATAGCATTTTAGAGCTTTTACACAGCACATATTTCTCTGTTTTCTTTGAGATGCATATCAGCTCAGAACCTTCCTGCCTTTGACTAGTTAGGTGATTTGTGAAGTAATCAACAAGCAGATGGAGATAATTATACAATATATTTTCTGTGTTGTGAAAGAAATATAAAGGAATGATGGACTGAACATGATTTGTTGTGGCTTGCCGTCATGGGTGATGTACCAACATATGCTTCTAAAAATTACAGCTCAGGAAAGTAATTTTCCATTATGATAAGAACTATGTCTGATGTGCATTTTAAATGAAAGAATGACCAAATCAGCCAGTACCTAAAAATGAGATTATAAAATTACTACTTCCAGCTTTCAAAAAAAGGCATGTTTTTTTTTCAGTTCGTACCCAGGTACTTCTGTATCCCTTGTATATTTATTAATAACTCCGATTGAGGAATTTTAGTTAGGCAGATAGATTGGAGAAGTTGGAACTTTTTCGTTGGAAAAGTGAAGGTGGAGAGGAGATTTGTTGAAGGTATTTAAAAGCCTAAGGTGGCTGGACAGAGTAGATAGAGAGGAACAGTTCCCATTGGTAGAAGGTTCGAGAACCAGAGGGCACAGATTTAAGGTAATTGGCAAAAGAAGCAATGGTGACGTGAGGGAAAACTTTCTGACAGCGAGTGGTTAGAATCTGGAGTGCACTGCCTGAGAATGTGGTGGAGGCAGATTTAATCGAGACATTCAAGAGGGAATTGTATTGTTATCTGAAAAGGAAAAATGTGTTGGTTTACAGGGAGAAGCCGGGGATTGACACTCGGTGAATTTCTCCTATGGAGTGCTGTCGCAGACATGATGGGTTGAATGGTTTTCTGCTGTAACAGTCCTGTTTGATTTGAGAATCCTGTGTCAGACTATTTTATTTTTAAAACTTAGGGCTGGAAGCTCTGCCCTCCATCCACCTCCCCCTCCTCCAGGAGGTGAGGAAAGGTGGGCCTGAAAATTTGGTGGGTTGGTGTCGGGTCCGATACCAGATGTCTTCCCAACTCCACTGGAACTAATTCCTGGTTGGGAGCGCCCATGGTCAACATTCCCACTCTGCCTCCAATTCCGAGTCCTTTCAGTGGCCAATTAACGACCACTTGAGCGCCTTCTCCAGCCTCTACTCTTTCCAGCTCCAGGTGGGCCTGCCAGTATGTGGCCTGCATGACTAGTAAAACTTTCCGGGCTGGATGTTAGTTGGTGGGGGTGTGGTCCTTGATCTGCACTAATCTGTGCATGATCAAGGTCATGGACATGGGGCAGTGGTTGGTCAGTGACAGCCAACCCCCTGCCCTTGCTACCCATCCCCATGGACCCTCACTCCCCACAACCCCCACCCTGAGAGACCCCTCCCCCCACCAACAACACTTACCTTTTTCCTGGATCGCTCTGTGATCCTGGGGCTCCAGAGAATGTTGTTCTGGAAGCAGCCACAACCTCCTCTGTGGCGCTGACAAGTGCAAGAGCTGCCGGCCTCTGATTGGCTGGTAGCGCTTGGCGGGTGGTACGCCGTATCCTGGCTTTATGCTTTTAGTTGTCAGGTTCACTTTAAATGCCAGCTGCTCCCTTGACATTAGTTGCTGCTTGAAACAATATAGACAGAGACACCAATTAAATGAACAAACACTGGTGGTTTATTGGAATGAAGAACAGAGCACTAACCGCATATTGGCTTCTTCAATCACCTCCAGCTCTAGACCTACAGTTACTCAAGAAGCCCGGGCTGTGTATCGATTGGTCAATATAGTCACATGGTCAACTAACTACATTCTCTTAAAGTTACATAGTACTCCACTTTACCACACCTGGGGTCCTCAGTTGGGAGGAAGGCGCACTGCTGTCCTCTTAACTGCCTGACAAGCAGAAGATACAGCAGGCCTTCGTCCTCAGAATCAGTACAGGTATCTTGCTGCTTTTTCAGGCAGCACACGAGACACCTGTTGAAAATGGAAGAATCCACCCACTTTTTGGGGATTCTTCAGCCAAAATGGCATTAGGTTTTCATTAGGGGCAATTTAATCAATCATCACAGCAAAAAGAGTTTTCAAGAAAAAAATCAATTTACAGCTAAATGTATTTGATGGCAAGTACTTCACCTTTTGATGTATTTCATTTTTCATGGAATCTAATAACTTTTTTTTAGGAATATGTTTTTGAAGGGTGACACTAGCTCAGAAGGTGAACTCCAATGTTAACAGCAAATAGAACCTTGTTTTCAAGAGTTGGGAATCATTAACAAAAGTTGTTTCCCGATTATCTTTACAGGCAGCAAGTACTTTGTAGCAACCAAGAAGGCAATTAAAAATCTCGTAAGAGTACTGTAAAATATTTGGTGTTTTGAATCTGTGAAAATAACATGTTTTATCACCAATTATCAAGCCTAAATCACTGCTTAACAACTTCGGTCAAACTAATTTCACTGCTTTCTCTGTGTATGAGAGTTCACTCGGTATATCTTTTAAGTTTGTGCTCCTGGTATGGGGATTCATCCAGCAGCAGCTTGTCCATATATCACAAATTCAGGCACAGAGGTCAGCATGCCTTGCAGGATTTGCTGACCTTTAATTTTAATGGATGGACTTTTGATATGACATCACATGCAGGAGGTCAGGTATCAGAAGCTCAAATTCTGAAAAAGTACCCTTACCTGTGGCTATTATTGCTGGACTGCCAGAACTCCAATCTCTGTACTGCTTCTGCTGCTATTCCACTTATACCGGGGAGGGGGTGGGTGGGGGGAGAGAAGCTCATGTATCACATTTATGAAAACATAGATAGATATAGCATATTTGTGAAATTGCTCCATGAGTGCTATATCATTCACTTTTATATAAGCTAATACACAATAAAGTTTCTAAGTGGGATGCAACATTCCAGTTAGTGCTGGAGAAATTGCCCAGGTTGCATGTCATTACAGGTTCTTGCTTTCTAATGTCACCGAGGAAAGTTTGAGTTTCCTTTTCTTTTAGCCAGCAGCCGTGTTTGTTGTGATAAGTGAACAAGGGAAGTATTAAGGTGTAAAAGTCAATTAAAGGCCACTTGCTTCTTAGCTTAGAAATGGCATATCTTAAGGTATGGTTTACAGAGGCATACAAGGTTGTTAATAATATGCAAAAAGGTCAAGAACATCAGAAAATAAGTTGGCCAAATGCCTCTCAAGCCTGCTGCACCATTCACTATGATGATGTAGTTAGCTAAATATGTACCTTCATCTGAGAAGGATAGTGGGATTAGCATTATGAAGATGGACTTTATACAATTGAGTTATTCATTAAAGGAAACACAGGTGTGGTAATCTGAGGTGCAATACACCCTTAAGAGAATGTGAGGAGATTGACTGTGTGACTGTATTACCCAATTGCTGTGTAGTGCAGGCTACAATGTTAATCAGTAGTTTAGACTAGGGTCTGGTTTGAGAAGCACACGTGTTAGTGCTCTGTGACTTATGTTAATAAACAGCATGTGCTTCATCTTACATTGGTCTCTGCATCTGAAGTATCTTGTTTACCAACTCACTCACCAGTAGATAGGTGTGCAACTGTGTTCGCTGAGCTAAGCGACCTGACAGAAGGAACATAACAACTGGCAACGAGGCAAAACACGACCAGCTGACGACACCAAAGAAGGCCATGGAAATTAAACAGAAGTAAATTAGCTGTTGTGGTTTATCTCGATTATGTCCTCGTGACAAGACTAACTGATGAAGGACACCTGGCTAACCTGGAAGAGGTATTGAAGTGTTTCACACAAACCGGAGTACGTTTGAAAAGAGAAAAATGTATCTTCCAAGTACAAGTAGTGGTTTACCTGAGTCATAGGGTTGACTCGTAGGGCCTTCACCCTGTAGAAGGCAAGGTGAGAGCCATTCGTGGGGCACCAGCACCGAAAAACGACAAAGAACTCAAGTCCTTCTTGGGAATGATTAACTATTATGGCTGATTTCTCCCAAATTTGTCAACAGTACTGGCTCCATTACGCGGTTAACTCAAGAAATACCACAGGTATTTGGCAAGCTTTGCAACAACAGGTTTTTATGACATTGCTACAGTCATTGGCCCTGTTGGTACATTTCGACCCAAAGAAAGAATTGGAATTAATTTTGATGCATTCCTTTACAAAGTAGGGACAGTACTCTCTCACCGGAGGTGGATGGCTCTGAGAGGAAGACAACCATTATTGACCGAATTGCATAGTGCTCACCCCGGCACCTCTAGAATGAAAATGTTGGAGTGCAGCTACTTATGGTGGCCAGGATACAGAAATCGAAAGCTTAATCAAGAGCTGCATACAGTGCCAACAGGTATAGAAATTTCCCCCGTCTGCTCCATTGCATCCCTGGGAATGGCCAGGAAGACCTTGGGGTCCGCCTCCATATTGGATTACATGGGGCCTTTTTTGGGCACAATGTTTCTCTTGATTATAGACACTCACTCGAAGTGGATGGATGTATACGAGGTGAGATCACCCACATCTGCTGCCACCATAGATAGATTGCATTAGAGTTTTGCGATGCATGGGTTACCAGAGATTATAGTGTCTGATAATGGAATGGCATTTCCCAGCGGGGAATGCCAAAAATTTACAAGTCTCAATGGCATAACACATGTTAAGACCGTGCCATACCACCCTACCACCTGCATCCAATGGCTTGGCTGAAAGGGCAGCCCAGACCTTCAACTCCGGAATGAAAAAAATTGCATGGAGACTCTATTGCAGATTAACAAGTTTCCTACTCAGATGTAGGACTATGCCACACACGACCACCGGTTTTGCCCCTACAGAGTTATTGATGAAGAGATGTCTCGGGGCATGTTTTGAGTCTCACAAGGCTGCTTTTAGGGAAAAAGGTAGAGAGAAGTCAGGAGTCCCAGAAAAATGAACATGATTACCACAGTTGTGAAAGAAACTTCACTGTTGGAAACACCACAGTTTTTGCAAAGAACATTGGAGATGAGCCCAAATGGCTATCAAGTGAAGTTAGCGCTGTGGCAGGACCCCTTTCCTATCACATATTGGTCGAAGGTCAGATAATTAGGAGAAACACTGATCACCTCAGGGAAAAGGAAACAGATCTACAAGAAAGGATGCGCTAAGCATTCCCATTGGAGTCTACACCACATGTGGAAGGAACTCCATTTGGTTTGGAAGTGCCTGAAGGATCCGTTGAGCCTGAGAGAGTCGAAGAAACAAACTCTCAGGTTCCTACTGAGAACCTAGTGGATAGATGACTCCTGAGATGTAGGCCTTAGATAAACTATCCAAAGTCCTAGAACTACAATGTTTGACATGTTTGAAGAAGCCTCCAAAGAGACTGAATTAGTAAATAGTTTACTTATGTAATAATTGATATATTGTAAAAATTGTAAATTTCACTTTTGAGTAAAGGGGGAGGGATGTGACAATTTGAGGTGCCATACACCTTTAAGAGAACGTGAGCAGAATGACCAGGTGACAGTATTGCCCAATTGTTGTGTAGTGCGGACTACAATGTTAATCAGTAGTATAGAATAGGGTCTAGTTTGAGAAACACACATGTATTAGTGCTCTGTGACTTGTGCTAATAAACAGTATGTGATTCATCTTACATTGGCCTCTGTGCCTGCAGTATCTTGTTTACTAACTCACTCACCACTAGATAGGCGTGCAGCTGTGTCGCTAAGCAAAGTGACCCAACAGAAGGGACATAACAACAAGACATTTTTTAAGGCAGTAAATGTGCGCAGTACTTTATGGTGATAGTGGAGAAAGCGGTGGGCAAGTACCTGATGCCCAAAAAGGAGACTGTCTGGAACATTCAGATGAGGCCCAGGAGTTAATCATCTAGTTTCTATGGTGCCTAGGTTCAGGAGGTTTGGTACTTGGCTTTTTTTCTCATCCACCTCCTGATTCCTACTGTGGGTAAAATTGCGGCATAAGTGCTGGGCTTGCATCTCTCTCCCCCTGCCAGCACAACAGGGTAGGTGGTTCCATTCACCTCCGCAGATCTGAGCCAACTTTTCGAACTATAAAAATAACCCTTGTCTCCCAGAATTTGTCCTCCCTCCTCTGCACTTAATGCAGTGGATTAGGAGCCCTTTGAGACCTCTGGGCCTTGTCTCTGTGCCAGCCGCAAAGTTCAAGCAGAACTTTTTTTTTCAATCTGAATGTGGCAGATGTGAGCAGTTATGTCGGTGCTTTCCATTCTCCACTGCTGGTGCTTGCACCATGTCAGAGCCTTGGTTCTTGTAGCATGTGTAATATGAATATAGATTTAACTTGAGCTGTCACCCTGGAGGCAGCCTCACCTTCACGCTCATCACATTCTAAGGCCTGAATTTTTCGGTCATCGGGCGTGTGCAATCAGCAAGCCCCAGAGCGGATAGGAAATGGGCCTCCAGATGTGATCGGCAACCCGCACCCCAAACTGTGATTTCATGCTGGTTGGCCAACTAATGGTCAGCTAACGTGAAACGCGCACTGAAATGCTTAGCGCTGACAGGGTGGGGGGCGGGAAAAGGGCAGGTGCCGACATTACCGAGGGTGCGGATGAGTGTTTCGAGGGAGCTGCCTGAAGGCAGACAGCTGTCCCAGGGAGCTGCAGACCTCCACAGAATAAAGGAAACAGCAAAAATGCTGCAACATATTATGTCCATGAAGCATAATCGAGCACCTGAAAGCATACCTCATAAAAAACCAGTCCCCAGATATCCCACTTTATTTTATTTCCCTACAGAAGTTTTATCCCGCCCTGGATTGAGATTTGAGCGAAAATGTGAATGCCGCCTGGGAGAATGGCCCATCCGCCAACCGTAAATGTGGATGGGCCACGTAAAATCACTGAGTGCATCGTTCATGGGCTTAATTGCCCACTTAATTGTCGGTGGGCCCGCTTCCGCCTGATGCGCGCACCCGCTGAGCAAAATATCACGAGTGTGTAATGACATTGGGACACTCGCCCGATGTCATCTCGCACTATTTCACGTCTGTTCGGGTCAGACGCACACCCACCCGCGGGACAGAAAATTCTGACCTAAAGAGTTCTTTCCACGTCTGCTCGCAGAATTAGTACACATGAGACAAAGCATTGACTCTCTAATTATGTCATGGAAAATGAACATGGAATACACAATTATTTCAATGAGTTGCTCATGCTGAATCTGGCAGGGTCAGTTCAATGCACCTCTCGTATGATTCCTTGAACATATACAACAACCCTACAGCTATTTTTGCCAGTAGTTTGGAATCAGTCCTTTGCAGCAATGATATGTTTGAATACCTTAAGTCCCCTACAGCTAGTTTTTGCTGTTGACAAGACTGATGAATTATTTCTTTTAAGTAGTGGTGAAAAGTCCTCTTGAAATGTTTTTCCATTAGCCATAATGTGATGTGATGCCATAATGCAATGGTCATGTTCTACTAAGACATTATTGAGTTGCGTTTCAGAATGAACCTTTTATGTTTTAGATCACATCTTCATTCCTCTCCAAAATGCTGTGGTAACAGTTCAGTGATTCACATTTTAATATTTTCTCCAGTTTGATGATTGAATCCCCTTGATTCCAAATATCACATTTGCAGTAAAAGTCTGTTTTCAGTTTGCGAGTGGCTGCATTCTGACAGAAATCAGTATAAATATTAATGGAATGTGACAGATTCCTTTTCCTTTTGAAATCTATGGTGATATCAACATACTAATTAAGTTTAGAGAATAATTGCTATATGCAGCATTTACTTGGTGGCTGGTTGTGTTGCTCTTCTATCACAGCTGAAATATTAGTATTTACATTGAGGTGTATGAAACTGACCCCTGCCCTGCTAAGTGTTCAAAACGTACGTGGAATTGTCACAACAAGTTCTGCAACAGTAGCTTTGCATGTTAATAGGAAGTACCTAGATTTTGCAAGTAATGGGCATTGGAGGCATTTTGGTGCTAATTCATTGCAGTTATCATTTAATGGCTACCCAAATACTACTACATTTTTACTGTAGCACTAATATTGCTGCTGATCAGCTTAAAAAAGCTTTAAACAGCTGAAAAAATTTAATTGGTATTGGGGCCGCAGTTGAAGCCAGCTATTTGCCTTTCTCCTAGATTTTCATAATTTCCTTTGACTTGATCAATTTGGCATTTTTTTTTTCAGAATTGCAGTCTTTAGTTGCCTGTGCTTGATGAAGTTTCAAAGTTCTGTTTTTTTTTGTTGCTATTTTTCCCATTCTAGCGAAGAATTGAGGGTTTGTGAGTTGCTCCACCCTGAGCTGTATTTTCGCTGTCCTTTTGAGATGTACTTTCTCTCCTGGAGAACAGTTGGTTGCTCTCTCCAGGTGAGGGGGGAACAGCTTCCCTTAGTAGAGGAGTTCAAGTATTTCGGGATCTTGTTCGCAAGTGATGGCCAGGGGGGGAGCGTGAGGTTGACCAACAGATCGGTGAGGCAGCTGCAGTTCTGCAGGCTGTGGTAGTGAAGCAGGAGCTGAGTTTTAGGATGAAGCTCTTGGTTTACCAGTCAATCTACGTCCCCATCCTCACCTATGTTCCTGAACTGCGGGTAACGACCGAAGGATAAAATTGTGGGTACAAGTGACAGAAATTAGGTTTCTCCGCAGGGTTGCTGGGCCTACTCTCCGGGACAGGGTGAGGAGTCTGGCAATCTGGGAGAGCCTTGGAGTAGAGTCACTGTTCCTCTGGATCTAGAGGGGCCAGTTGAGGTGGTTTGGGCATCTGATAAGGATGCCCCTGGTAGGTTCCCACTGGAGCTGTACCGGGCATGGCCCACTGGGCAGAAACTTTGAGGCCGACCCAGGACACACCGGAGGATTACATCTCTCGGCTGGCCTGGGAATGCCAGGGAATCCCCCAGGAGGAGCTGGAAACTATGGCTGAGGAAAGGGAAGTCTGGTTGGTCCTGCTCAGCTTACTGCCACTGAGACCCACACCAGGAGAAGCAGTGTGAAAATGGATGGATGGATTGAGGTGCAGCATAAGTGATGCATCTTTTTATTTACTGATGTACAGACTCTCTGTGGGAGTAATTATAACATATGGGTCACCAACATCAAGGCTCAGATTGTTTAATATTTCCCTAGTTCCAAGCAATGGCAATACAGATTGGCATGTATCCAGTAGATGATTTATTTCATTCTGCTTTAGCAAATGCTAGATAGTTCACCGTCTTGCTGGCAGAGGTTAGAGTTCACCAAACCTGAGTTCTGCTGGTGATTCTTGTACCTAGAAATTCAGTAGCATTCATTTTTGGATGCTTTACGCAGAGTGCCAATACAGTGTTCAATGGGGAGGTCCAGGGAATGCAGGATTTTGTGCCCTGAACCTCATTATCACATAGAAGGTATAGCAGTAGGAGCCCATACAGGTTTGGGTACCAATGTTCAGGTAAGATTGGTGAAGTCATGGGGACCTGCAGTGTTTTAGGATGGGCCCTTGTGTGTGATCCTAGATGGCTTGGTTGTCAGGAAAGAATATTGCAGAATTCTGCAGTATCATTGGCTGAGTCTCCGAGCATGATCTTTTGGGAGGTGGGTAGGAAGTTGGCAAAGAAAATCATGGGGTTCTGCAGTATTGTGGGGTTGTTAGTTGGGCCTTGGAGTGCAATTTTGGGGGTGGCTAGGAGCAGCCTGGAAGTCAAAGTTGATGTGAGGCCTTGGGATAAACAGTGGCAACGATTAAGCTGAGTACTAACCTTTCTTTCATCCTGTGCAGCTTATTGTTGGTTTTCCTGGAGGGCCTCAGGGGCAAACCAAAGTTAGGAGGGAAGCAGGTGCTAGGCCTCTTATTTGCATACGTTAATGGCCTAACACTTGCTTTTGATATGGGTAAAGGACAGATCTTGTTTGGGCCTTAGCAAAACAGCTTCTGAAGTGATCTGCATCAGAAGTAAGCACCCGTAGTGTGTTCACCACTTGAACGCAAACAGCACCATCTGCAAATTGGCCCACAGCATGGGATTGCAGTTTTGAGGCTAATTCTGGTTCGTGAATTTCCATTCAGAATGATTGGCTGTGACAGGAAGAAGTGATGGGGTGAGGGTGGGGCTGACAATTTGTCAGGCAAGTTATGACAGCTTCTTTCCTGATTCATAGGCCAGAAATTTACCATCACTATGCGGGCACATGGCAAGCACGACGCATCACGAGATGGAGCGCGATGACATTTGGAGGGCTTTCTGACATCATTGAACTGCCTTGCAATATGTCAGTTAGTGGGCACGTGCGGAAATTGGAAGCATGCCCACTGACAATTAAAGGGCCAATTATGGCCATTAAAGCTCCAATTCACTGATTTTGAGTGGCCCATGCGCTTTTACGTTTGGCGCATCGGCCAATTGGCCAGAAGGCCTTCATGTTTTTCAAACGTACTACATCCAGGGTGGGATAAAAGGTCCAGAAGATTTTGGAGAGGTAAGGAATTAAGAGTTTTGAAGTGAGTTGGTAGTGTGTGGATAATCGTTTTTGGAATGTTTTTGTTTATGTGGATAATTCTAGGAGGGTTAAATCTTTGCAGAGGTTTTCTGTAGAAAGACCCCTTCATTGCTGAAACCTGCGCAAGCATCAGGTCAGACTTGGGGATTGTGTACTCAGCTGGAGGAGAGAGCCAGAAGGGAAAAAAGGCCAGCTGTCCGCAGGCACCATCCTAGAGTCTGCCCTCAGGACCGAGATACACAGCCAGAAGGGGTGGAGGGCCAACAGGCTTTGCAAAAGAGGAGTCAGGAGAAGGCAGGTAGAATGTACAGGCAGTGATTATGTTACCTGGATATGACACAGGTTCAGTGCCAAAGAACGCTCCACCTCTCCAGGAAAACAGCCTCCTCTATCTGCAATGTGATCTGCTCCGAAATAACCTCAAACTGTGGAGGTGGCCACCCAGTGCCAGTGGCTCTGAAGGTGACAGTGGCCTGAATGTTTTTGCCTCAGGATCGTTCCAGTGGGAGATCTCTGCAGAGTTTTTCAATTCACTGCACATGGCTGCATCAAGTTGGTTATAGGTGCACTGGTCTGAAGGGTGAACGCATTCTGTGGCTGAAACTGAAGATGGCTGATGAGCAGAAACCAGCTCCCAAGAAGGGAGCCAAGAAAGCCTTAAAGAAGCCATCAGCAAATTGCAGCAAGAAGTGGCGCAGGTCGAGGAAAGACACTTACTCCATCTACATCTACAAAGTGATGAAGCAGGTTCACCCCGACACTGGCATCTCTTCCAAGGCCATGAGCATCATGAACTCGTTCGTGAACGATATTTTCAAGTGCATCGTGGGTGAGGCTTCCTGCCTGGCCCATTACAACAAGTGCAGCACCATCAGCTCCTGGGAGATCCAGACCGTTGTGTGCCTGCTGCTGCCCGGGGAACTGGCCAAGCACGCCGTGTCAGAAGGGACAAAGGCAGTGACCAAGTCCACCAGCTCCAAGTAAAACTCCACAATGGACTGAAAAACACATTCAATCAGCTCAAGACAGACGGGGCCAGCCAGTCAGAGTGAGCCAAAGATTTTGCTGCAATAGCAGGATTTCTGAGAATTAAGGGAGCCATTGACTGCATACGTGTCTTTCAAGGCACCAGAAGGGGAGCCGGGTACCTTTTGTGAACAGAAAGGTGTTCCACTCTCTAAACATGCAGATTGTATGTGACCACAAGAATGAGATACTGCAAGTTCGTGCCAGGTAGCGAGAAAGCTGCTTGATACCTTCATTCTGTGTCAAGCCCAGGTACCAAGGCGCTTCATTGAACAGCATAGCTGGATGGCTGGCTATTGGGGTACAAAGACTATCCGCTAAAAAGGCGGCTGATGACATTGTTAAGACACTCAAGGACACCTGAGGAGAGCTACTATCGCAGTCATGCCTCCACAAGGGCAATAACTGAGAGGACAGTAGGCCTGATCAAGATGAGACTACTCTGCCTGGATCGCTTGGGGGGATCACTGCAATATCCTCAGGAATGCTTCTGCCTTATTGTAACAGTCAGCTGTGTCCTACACAATCTGGCTTTCTCAAGGGGAAGACCCCTTTGGAGGACGAAGACAGCGTTGCTGTTCCAAAGACTACAGATGATGAATCCAGCACTGGTTCTGAGGAGGAACCTGATCAGCTCCCAGGGCGAGGAGCTAGATCCAGCATTGAGGATGCTTATGGGAGCCGGTGGGAGAGGGAGAGGGGGAGGGAGGGGGGCAACAGCATCTTGTTACGCACCCCACATTGGCCATCATTTTAGGGGCGAGTAGTTGCTGACACAGGAACATAGCCCTTGAACCCATATTAACTGATGAGTCATTGACAGAAAGAGGACTCTTGGAGACTAATATTGACTTTTGCCCATTTCTCTTGACACTGCAGAGAGGAGATCATCAGGAAGATGGAGCCTTGATTTATTGCTGCCTGTGTAATGAGATACAGGCAGGAGAGAAGAAGGAGAAGATTGTGATGGAAGCGCATGGCTCGCCAAAGGGAGGAGCAAAGGTCTCAAGGCCAAGGGAAAGCAGGGCCCCCTCGGAAGCAGAGGATGAGGCTCACAGAAATGCCTTGTGCAGGCAGCTCGCAAGACTGAGGGTGTACAGAACTCGCATGTCTTATCTGCAGGTGAGCAAGAACCAGTGTTACTGATGCCTCTGCATGTCCAGGGACATGGTGACTCACATTTGCCACATTCTCCAGGAATTGGCGCCACGGGGAATCGGAGGGCATCCAATGCCAGTGGCTCTGAAAGTAATGGCCACACTCAACTTCTATGCTAGTGGCTCCTTCCAGGGCTGGGACCTCTGTGGGATCTCTTAAGCATCCATGGACAAATGCATACATGAGGTCACAGATGCCCTTTTTACCAAGGCCCACATTTACGTCAACTTCGATGGAGATCAAGCAAGCCAGGATGCCAGAGCAGTGGGCATTGCTGAGATTTCTGGATTCCTACAGATGAAGGGTGCTGTCGACTGCACTCGTGGCAATAAAAGCTCCCTGGCAACAGGCACTCCAATACATGAACATGGAAGGCTGCCACTTGCTCAGTGTACAGCTGGTCTGCGACCAAAAGAAACTTATCATGCAGGTTTGCGCCAGATAGTCAGGAAGCGTCCACAACTCATACATCTTGAGTAGATTGCAGATCTGCACATCTTCAAGGAATCACACAGAATCCAAGGCTGGCTTCTCGGTGACAAGGGTTATCTACCAAGGATGTGGCTGATGACACCTGTGTGGCAGCATCAGGCTCCTGCAGAGAGGAGGTGTAACGAGGCTTTTGCTGCTAGCTGAACGTTGATGGAGAACACCATAGGGATCTTAAAGATGTGATTCTGATGCTTGGACAGATCTGGTGGAGCACTCCAGTACAATCCCCAGAGGGTCTCACAGGTCATCATGGCTTTCAACGTGCTACACAGTCTGGCAGTGCAAGGCAGGGAGGACTTGCCAGATGCCGACATGAAGGAGCTACACATCTCTTCCAATGAAAAGGATATTGAAGGGGATGAAGGAGTTGAGTCAGAGGAAGCAGAGGCTACAGGGGAAGAAGCCATAGCACAGGTCAGATGAGGCAGATGTGCACACGAGGCCATCATTTCCACTAGATTCCACAAAGAGGATGACTAATTGCAGTGAGAACCCTCTTGGACAAATGCCCTCCTTCATAGGCCAACATGAACACCAGCATTGCTATTCCTCTCATTTCAACCATGCACTTCAAAATGAGAATGAATAGTTACATGAAGCTCACTTTGTCCTGATCCTATGAAGGATGATGACGCCTCAAGAGCATGCATCCTTACTGAGATGAGGTGCTAACTGGAGGAGGGACTCCCAGCATCAGACATCAGAAGATGCTGCCTCTTTAAGCCTTTCTCCAGTATCTACATCTACAAACTGATGAAGCAGGTTCACTCCGACATCGTCATCTCCTCCAAGGCCATGAGCATCATGAACTCGTTCGTGAACAATATTTTTGAGTGCATCATGGGTGAGGCTTCCCACCTGGCCCATTACAACAAGCGTAGCACCATCAGCTCCCGGGAGATCCAGACCACCATGTGCCTGCTCTGCCTGGGGAACTGGCCAAGCACACCGTGTCGCAAGCGCCAATGGCGGTGACCAGGTACACTAGCTCCAAGTAAAACCCTGCAATGGACTGAAAAAACATTCAAAAAGGAGGCATACACAAGAGATGTGAAATGGGTGCAATTATATTTACATTTCTGAACATTATATACATGTTGTGAACCAGTGCCACTGTTGTGCTCCTATATCTTTTTAACTTTCCCAACCCTTCCTCTATGTCTTGGTGCTTTCCCGACATCCGCAGCGGAGGTTGAGGCAGCCTGCTGACTGTTATGTCCTATTGTCTGTGATGACTTTGGTAGGCATCTTCTAGAGAACTGAGACCTGGTGGGCCCCGCCCTGCCTTGGGTGTCCTGCTGTGGGGCAGATGCACCCTCCTTGGCCTGTGGAGCTGGAGGTGATGGGGTCACAGGAAGAAGGGATTGGGCTTGGCTGGAAAGTCCCAGAGTCAACTGGGTAGATTGCCGTGGGGTGTCGAGCTGCTGCTGCTCCTCCCTATGGATGCCCAAGGGTCCCTGGCCGACTACTTAAGGAGAAAGGGCAGCTGGAGTGAGATTTAGATGCCCCATCCCCCCCTCACATAGCCACTGATGCATGCCACCAATGGCTACAACGATGGAGTGATGCTCTTGCAGCAGTGCAGGACCGATGCCTTGGACCAAGGTATCCATGGTGGCCGCCATCCTATCAGTGTTGACCTCAGTGTGTTGATGTTATGACACATCAGTTGGTAAATGCTGAATTACTTAAAATCCCAGAAGGAAGCTTTAAACAACATCATCACCTATGTTTTCAATTAGTATGTTTGAGATGCAGCTCTGAATTCAGAAATGAAACCATCAAGCCTCCAGAGGTTTTTATATAAATTAAATTAAACATTATCGATTGGAGGCAAGCTGCTGACTCTGATGCCCCGTTGGCCTTGATGACCTTGGCTGGCATCTTCTGGTCACTGGGGCTTTGCCCTGAATGGGCGGAAGAGTCCAGCTCCAAGGCTGGGCATCCCTGCAGAGAGAGGATGTCATCAGACAGTCGCTGCCAGAGGGGCAGAGGAGCTGCTGCCATCATCAGGAGTGCCCTGAGATGTGCCCCCAGATGCCTGGACTGCAGGTCATCCGTCCCATGAGGTTTGTTTGAATCTCACTGCTCACCAGAGATGGGCAGGACGCCAATAGAGTAACTAAGTGCCTCATCCATCTCTATCATTGGCAGTGAGTTGCTGAGGTAATTGTCAGTGTGTGGGCTTGCAGGTCTAAACGCAACCACAGAAATCCTTTATTGAGTTCCTGGATTTGCCTCTCCGTGAGAGTTGCCACTCTCTCTATGGAGGAATCTGTGCATCCAGAGCTCTCGGCTAACACAGTATTCATGCTTCTCATGGACACCTCCAATACAGAGACCATGGCACGCAGAGCCTCAGGGATCTCTGCCAGATCTTCATGTGCATCCCACTGGACATCCAGTATTTGCTGCCTCATAGATGACTCCAGAGGCTCATCATCTGCCTCAGGCTCAGCATCGTCCTGGCCTCCGACAATCCTTTGATTGTTGGTTGGGGTCTCTCTGCTTCTGCCAGCTCCTCAAGCGAGTGTGACATGCCGTCCCCATTGTGCACTACCATCTGCTCTGGAAAGCTATGCCCGCTGACGTGTCTGTATCTGTGCTGGTGCATGGTGCAGAGGGAGGATGTAACGCAAGTGCATCTGGCTGTAGCTCATCCTCTGATGTCAAGGGAGGGTCCTTGGGGGTCCTTCTGGTCTCTAGAGGATGTTCCATCTGAGGAATAAAAACATATGTACGTCTCAAGCAACATTAATAACTCAAGGTGAATGCAGAAAAGCAAAACACTGTGGATGCTGGAAATCCAAAACGTAAACAAAAACACCTGGCAAAACTCAGCAGGTCTGGCAGCATCTGCGGAGAGGAGCACAGTCTGAACACAGAACTGTTGAAGGGTCATTCGGACTGTGCTCCTCTCCGCAGATGCTGCCAGATCTGCTGAGTTTTTCCAGGTATTTTTGTTTTTGTTCAGCGTGAATTCATTCTGCTTGCTTCCCAGAATGGACACCTGACTGAGCAAAGGTTTCTGAATGGACAAACAACAGGGATTAATAGATTTCATCAGTCTTACAACCACTACCCTACATCTCTCATACCCTCCCCCAATCTCTTCCTTGCCCACTGGACTCTTACCCTCCTCCGAGATCCCTACCTGTCCATGACCGGTGGACCTGGCTCCACATTCACGCCATCTCAAGGATCTGCTGCTCCACCTGGCTTAATATCAGCAGATTAGGGGACACCACCACCCGTTCATCCTCGCTCCTGTGCATTGACTCCTTTTCTCCTGTGAGGAGAAATAGTGCTTTCATTAACCCCCACTCTACGTGCCAAAACATACCAGCCTCTCACCGCAAAGACAGGTTCAGGTGCCCATCACATTACGACACTTCACCCTTATGTACATGCCAGCCATCCGGTCTTATCACATGCAGTCTTTAACAGCATAGAGAGATGTGCCAAATTAAGCTTGGGGTTTCACACCCATAAGCTCCAACAAGTGCTGTCAGGCACAATCACATCTCTCCGCAGTTACACATGGAATCAATACTCACCCTGGTAGAGTACAGAAGGTCATTGAATCTCTTCCTGCACTTCGGACTACATCATGGCCGCTCACTAGAGTTGCCACCTCTGTCCATGCCTTCTTCGTAAAGTGTGGTGGTCGCTTCTTGCCGTCTCACGGCAGCAAAACGTCTCATCGTGCACTCTCAATCCCTCGTAGAAGCCATAGACACTCATCTGAAAAGCGGGGGTCCGACTAGCTCCAGCATTTCTACCCCACCTGGCATGGGTTCCGGGTCCAAAAGACATATTCTGATCACACTTCACAGCACAGGGTATCAACACGGTAGTCTGACCCTTGGAAAACCTCAACACCTCTCTGAAGCAGATCCACAACAACTACCAGCCTTCTTGGAACTCCTTTTAAACCCCCTGCCTGCGCCTAGATTCATCCCAGCACCCGCCTTCTTCCTGCCCATGCCCCCAGACTTCCCCGGCAGCGCTGAGCCTCTTGGCAGTTAATTGGCCAGCCAGCGCGAAATCGCTGTCGGAGGCCGAAGCTGATTGTGGACTGGAGCAGATTTCACATTGGCTTCCAGTCCCACCAATCGTGCTCACTCGACTATCCTAAAATTCCACCCAAAATGTTTGAATGACTGATGATATTTTGCTGGTGTGTATAGTGGGAAGCTATGACAGAGAAGTGAGTTAGCAACCTCAGCCATGAATTTTATTGCATCTAGACCCATTTTGAGCAATAATCCAGAAGAATGCAAAAGCATCGGCCAACATTTAGACCTTTTTAAGTCCATTCCCCTGCCATCTGAGCTTGTCCTCAAGAGTGTGAAGGCCCGTTGAGATGCATGGGCTAGTGCAACTGTCATTGTTACCTTTTGGTCGATGGATGAATGGGATTTGCAGCAAGCCCTGTTCATCCATCGCCTTGACTTATATTAGATCCTGGTGAAACAACCCCTCAATTTTCAAATCCTCATCCTTGATTTCAAACCCTTCTATGCCTCTCCCTATCTCTGTAATCTCCTTCAGCTCTACAAGCCTCCAAGATATCCGTGCTCCCCTGATTCTGGCCTCTCAAGCATCCCCGATATTAATCGCTTTCATGCCTTCAGCTGCCAAGGCCCTTATCTGCAGAGTTTATTTCATAAACCTCATTATCTCTCTACCACTCCTGTATTCTTCAATATGCTCCTTAAAACCTATGTTATTGACCAAGCATTTGGCCACCTGCCCTAATGTTTTCTTGATGAAAGCAAAATACTGCAGATGCTGGAAATCTGAAATAAAAACAGAAAATGCTAGAAAATCTTAGCAAGTCTGGCAGCATCTGTGGAGAGAGACACAGTTAAAGTTTTGAGTACATATGACTTTGTATGGCTCCGTATGGCTCTGAAGAAGAGTCATATGGACTCAAAACATCAACTCTGTTTCTCTCTCCGCAGATGCTGTCAGACCTAATATTCTCTTATATGAGTTGGTGTCAAATTTTGTTTGCTGATGCTCCTGTGTACAGGAAGCCAGTAAGCCTGGCTGGCTAGATGGCTAGAGAGTGATGCAGAATGACACGGGTTCTATCCCCGTAGCGGCTATGGTAATTCATGGAGGCCTTATCTCCTCGTCTTGTCCCATGCTTGCGGAGTGGTGCCCCTCAAAGCTATGAGTAGCCAAAATATGTCTCTCTAATGCAAAGAGATGCCTGCGATTCTTTGGGACTATGGCTAGATGACATGACGTGACATGATGCTCCTGTGAAGCACCTTGGGGTGTTTTTACAATGTTAAAATCGCTATATAAATTCAAGTTGTTCTAAATGCATTTTCTTATGCAAAAGCTGTTATCCTCCCCTTAATGTAACCTAATATCTTTTCAACTTCTTTTACTGCAGCCAATTCAAGACTGAAAGTTTCAGTGGTCTTCATACAATAATCCCAAATATGTGTTCTGAATAGATTTTCTCTGGTCATTATGTTTAGCAAAACGGTAAAAAAGATGTTCACATGGGAACTGATCAGTTACTCTTTACGAGTTGCCTGTAGTGTTTCACTTTCATGGATCTTAGAGGGGGAAGTGCATTTTTGGGAAAAAATGTTTAAAAGTCATCCCTTATACAGTGAGTGGATAAGGGCACCTGAAAGTTGTTTTCCTGAAACACCTGATATGCCCTCCCTTCCCCTATTTGGTCAACCTTCTTACTGATTTTCTAGCTTTTTCAGTGCACCTCTAGTCGGGTGAGCATGTGCTATTTAAATGAAGTGACTTACAAATGTTGACAGGGTCGGCATTGAAGGTGCATCTGAGTTTTTAGACCAGCATACCCCCTTTTTTTTGGAACTTCAGGGCCAGATCACCATTATTACCCTCTGTGCTCTGTGCCAGCTCATTCCAGGCTAGTAGTATTTGTTGATGTGCATCAAACATATAACTAATATATTGTTAGCATGACGAGCACTTTTATTTCTTTTCCCATGGAAAAGCAAACAAGAGCGTTGTTATAGAGTGATTTTCCAGGCAACTTTTCTTGGTGGAGACATTGAACTTCATTTACATGACAGCAGCAGCAGCTACATGTATGCATCAAGCTCTATAATTCAAGAAGAACTCCCCCTAGAGGTTCCCCATGCTGCTAACTGATTGGTTTGCACAGATCACGTGATCTTACAACACAGGATTATTCTTTATCCTATTGTACAGTCCTAATGTTCATCAGAACTATAATTACTACATTCCTCCCTCTTTAACATTTCAGTACATTTTGTATTTACAAGGATATTTATCTCATGACATTACAATATCTACATTGGTCATGAAATTATAAAACAAAAACAGAATTACCTGGAAAAACTCAGCAGGTCTGGCAGCATCGGCGGAGAAGAAAAGAGTTGACGTTTTGAGTCCTCATGACCCTTCAACAGAACTAGGTGAATCCAAGGAGAGGGGTGAATTATAAGCTGTTTTAAGGTGGTGGGAGGATTCGGTGGGGGGAGAGAAGTGAGAAGTGGAGGGGGGTGGTGTGGTTGTAGGGACAAGCAAGCAGTGATAGGAGCAGATCATCGAAAGATGTCACAGACAAAAGAACAAAAGAACACAGAGGTGTTTAAGTTGGTGATATTATCTAAACGAATGTGCTAATTAAGAATGGATGGTAGGGCACTCAAGGTACAGCTCTAGTGGGGGTGGGGGGAGCATAAAAGATTTAAAAATATTTAAAAATAATGGAAATAGGTGGGAAAAGAAAAATCTATATAAATTATTGAAAAAAACAAAAGGAAGGGGGAAGAAACAGAAAGGGGGTTGGGGATGGAGGAGGGAGTTCAAGACCTAAAGTTATTGAATTCAATATTCAGTCCGGAAGGCTGTAAAGTGCCTAGTCGAAAGATGAGGTGCTATTTCTCCAGTTTGTGTTGGGCTTCACTGGAACAATGCAGCAAGCCAAGGACAGACATGTGGGCAAGAGAGCAGGGTGGAGTGTTAAAATGGCAAGCGACAGGGAGATTTGGATCATTCTGGCGGACAGACCGCAGGTGTTCTGCAAAGCGGTCGCCCAGTTTACGTTTGGTCTCTCCAATGTAGAGGAGACCACATTGGGAGCGACGAATACAGTAGGCTAAGTTGGGGGAAATGCAAGTGAAATGCTGCTTCACTTGAAAGGAGTGTTTGGGCCCTTGGACAGTGAGGAGAGAGGAAGTGAAGGGGCAGGTGTTACATCTTTTGCGTGGGCATGGGGAGGTGCCATAGATGGGGGTTGAGGAGTAGGGGGTGATGGAGGAGTGGACCAGGGTGTCCCGGAGGGAACAATCCCTACGGAATGCCGCCGGGGGGGTGAAGGGAAGATGTGTTTGGTGGTGGCATCATGCTGGAGTTGGCGGAAATGGCGGAGGATGATCCTTTGAATGCGGAGGCTGGTGGGGTGATAAGTGAGGACAAGGGGGACCCTATCGTGTTTCTGGGAGGGAGGAGAAGACGTGAGGGTGGATGCGCGGGAGATGGGCCGGACACGGTTGAGGGCCCTGTCAACGACCGTGGGTGGAAAACCTCGGTAAAGGAAGAAGGAGGACATGTCAGAGGAACTGTTTTTGAAGGTAGCATCATCGGAACAGATGCGACGGAGGTGAAGGAACTGAGAGAATGAGATGGAGTCCTTACAGGAAGCGGGGTGTGAGGAGCTGTAGTCGAGGTAGCTGTGGGAGTCGGTAGGCTTGTAATGGATATTGGTGGACAGTCTATCACCAGAGATTGAGACAGAGAGGTCAAGGTAGGGAAGGGAAGTGTCAGAGATGGACCACATGAAAATGATGGAGGGGTGGAAATTGGAAGCAAAATTAATAAATTTTTTCAAGTCCCAACAAGAGCATGAAGCAGCACCGAAGTAATCATTGATGTACTTGAGAAAGAGTTGTGGAAGGGGGCTGGAGTAGGAATGGAACAAGGAATGTTCCACATACCCCATAAAGAGATAGGCATATCTGGGGCCCATGTGGGTACCCATAGCCACACCTTTTATTTGGAGGAAGTGAGAGGAGTTGAAGGAGAAATTGTTCAGTGTGAGAACAAGTTCAGCCAGACGGAGGAGAGTAGTGGTGGATGGGGATTGTTCGGGCCTCTGTTCGTAGAAGAAGCTAAGGGCCCTCAGACCATCCTGGTGGGGGATGGAGGTATAGAGGGATTGGACGTCCATGGTGAAGAGGAAGCGGTTGGGGCCAGGGAACTGGAAATTGTTAATGTGACGTAAGGTGTCAGAGGAATCACGGATGTAGGTGGGAAGGGACTGGACAAGGGGAGAGAGAAGGGAGTCAAGATAACGAGAAATGAGTTCCGTGGGGCAGGAGCAAGCTGACACGATCGGTCAACCGGGACAGTTCTGCTTGTGGATTTTGGGTAGGAGGTAGAAGCGGGCCGTCCGAGGTTGGGCGACTATCAGGGTGACTATGAAATTTTAAGTTGCCTTTCAGGTGGTTTCCTGATCCGTGTGGAACATCATAGCTCTACGACTTCCAATTCTTTTGCAGTAACCATATTCTCTGGAACCACAGTAACATCGGGTACCTCATTAGGCACAGGCAGTTCAGTGTCTTCCACTCTGACAGAGATATCAGGAATGTCTGTCCTTGGTTGAGCAACTTCAACAGGAACCACAGGTTCAGCAATGGTTACAGGTGGAACATCATTTTATTGGGGTGTCTCCCTTAAATGATCCACATGCTTATGGGTGATCCGGCCCTTCACTTCTACATTGTATGACAATGGTCATGTCACAGAGCTTACGTTATTAGGTAACCACTTTGGTCCTCCACCAAAATTCCTTACATATACTGCTTCTCCAACAATAAATTGTCGCTCACAACTATGCAAATCATGAACAAAAACAGAATTACCTGGAAAAACTCAGCAGGTCTGGCAGCATCGGCGGAGAAGAAAAGAGTTGACGTTTCGAGTCCTCATGACCTTTCGACAGAAGTTCTGTCGAAGGGTCATGAGGACTCGAAACGTCAACTCTTTTCTTCTCCGCCGATGCTGCCAGACCTGCTGAGTTTTTCCAGGTTATTCTGTTTTTGTTTTGGATTTCCAGCATCCGCAGTTTTTTTGTTTTTATCTATGCAAATCATGAGTCGCTTTTTGGTTCCCCTGACTTTTCTCTACCTTCGCCTCCAAATTGGGAAGTATCAAGCTTAGTCTTGTTCGAATATGGCGCCTCATCAGTAACTCTGCAGGTGTTGTTCTATAGTGAAATCGGAAATGAGCAAGATTTGTTTCCAACGATTCACCTGTTAACTTTTTCATTCCCACCTTTTATTGCCTTTTCAGAACCTTCTTCCTTTTTGTCGTCTTTGTTCTACCATGGAGTTTAGTCTCGTCCTTCGTTTTGACTTCACTATTGGCCAGACTTCTCCCAGGTGAAATCTCAACTTGTCTGAGTTCGGTAGTTGAGCTATCCATGACTTCATTATCTACTCGCACCTTAGAAAGTTCTACAACTTTTGCTTTCAAGGCCTCTTTAGCTTCATTCAGCTGATTATTCAGCTATTCTGTCTCCTTCTTGTATCTGTTGGCTTCCTCCTGGAACCTTGAACGTTGCTGCGTCTCCTGCCAACTGGTTCTTCAGTTTGTTTAGTGTGACATTAAATTTTTCCTGCTTCTCTTGGTAATTTTCCAGAGGTACAAACTTTGACCTGAAGAATCCTTGTAGTGTGTGAAGGTCTTTCCATGGGTTTTCCTTTTCTTTGTGAAGTTCAGTTGCTTCATCTTGAACTCTGTAATTCAGTAGAGTCTCCTTGGGTTTCTTCTGCTGTTCTTCCATGTCATTGTTTAAGATAGACTTCATTTCTTCAGGTTGCTGAATGGCTACACACTCCTTAGTCATCCTATTGCAGTTCTTGGACTCTCCAGGCTCTTTCTGAAGTACCTGCCTTGTTCCTTTTTCAACTCAGGAACTCTTTCTGCTTCCTTTTGAAATTTCACAGGCCAATCAAGGTTAAGTTCCCTCAACCAACTTTGACCTCGAAGGTTTGGCCCCTCTGCCTTCTAATACCATCACTGGTCGTTGTACTGTTTGGTGTCTATAATAAACAGTGTTACTAACTGTTAATAACTGGTGTTACCTTTTACCTGGATTTCTTCGCCTGTATATGTTTTCAACTTGGCAGCAGTTTGTTCCAAATTTAATTGTTGAGCACCTTTATTTAAATGGCTGAAAGTGCGTTCTCCTACTACAGTGATAGAAGCACCAGTGTCTAGTTCCATTTTTAAGGGTTTACTATTCACTTGCAATGTGACAGTAATTGGCTCTGTCTCCCCAACTTTCATGTTGAATAAGGAATAAATGTCAGAATTGGTTGTTTCTGCCTCTTCCACACTATACACTTCATTTGTTGCCTGGAAGCCTGTTTTAATCTCACTTTGCAATGTTTCAATATGTGCCCACTTTTGTGACAAAGATAATACTCCACCTTTTTAAATTGTCAATTGTTAGGGGTATGATTGTTTCCATGTTGATAAAAATTAGTTTTCGAATTTGCTGCTGAGCTGTTTCCTCTAAATTTCCGGTTAGCAGGGGCTGATTCCTGCTTCATGGCTGAGTCCTGGCTTTTTGCGCCACTTTCAGCTGACCGTTCCCACCCAACAAGGAAAACAGTGCCATTTTGCACACCTTGAATCGCTTGTGAATCCCTTACAGCACTTTCCATTGCAAGCGCTATTTCTAACACTTTCTTAAAATCAAGATCCATTTCAGCCAGCAATCTTTGCTGAATAGCATTCTCTTGCACGCCACAGATCAATCGCTCCCTGAGCTAATCATTCAGGGTTTCACCGATTATTCCATTAGATGTTTTAATTTCGCCACATAAGTGACAATGGTCTCCCCGGGGAGTCTATTTTGTGAATTGAACCTGAACCTCTGCATTGTGACTGAGTGCATGAGTTGATAATGTTCCTTAACGAGGTCTACTAATCCACTGAATGTCTTCAAATCAGAGGCACTGGGGGCCGTCAAGCTTTGAATTAAACTTAGGTTTTGCTCCCACAAATACTCAGGAGAATCATTCTCCTCTTTTCCTCCCCCATGATTTTGTTGGCTTGAAAGAAGGGCTCAAGACATTTTACATATTTAGAACAGTCGCCTGCAGCTGGCTCAAAGGGATTGATTCTGCCAAACTGTGGCATCTTGGATGAATATACCTTCCTTTCTTTTTAATTATCTTAGATACTCACAATTGCCGGGTGAGGGGCAGCACTGGATCCGATTTATCCTCGTTGCCAGTTTGTTAGAGTTGATTTTCCAGGCAACTTTTCTTGGTGGAAACATTATACTTTATTTATAAGACAGCAGCAACAGCTACATGTGTGCATCTAACCCTTTAACTAAAGAAGAACTCCCCCTAGAGGCTCCCCAGGCTGCTAACTGATTGGTTTGCACAGATCATGTGATCTTACAGCACAGGATTATTCTTAAAGCTACAGTCCTAACTTTCATCAGAACTATAATCACTACAAGCATGAAATAGCTTCCCAGTTCCACAGCGATGTTTTAATTAAAGTACTGTGTCGCCATGAGGTGAACAGATTCCTGCTCTTTGCTACCGCTTGCTCCTGCCTAACTTTCTAGGTGTCGTTCATTAGGGATCTTTAGTGGAGATATTGGGCAGAATTTTTCCATTGGTGAGCTGGGGGTGGGGCCCACTCACCGACCCGAAAATGAAGCAGGATGATGTCAGGAGGAACCCCTGACGTCATCCTGCTCCATTTAAATATTCAGCAAGGTGGTGGGGCAGCCAAATCAGCTGTCCGCCCGCCGACCTGTCAATGGCCAATTGAGGCCATTGACAGGGTAGTTAAATCAATTAAAGGCCCTGCCCATCCAACCTTAAGGCTGGTGGGCAGGCCAGGAGCCCCAGCGGGCTTCTGAAAAAACATGAAACCTCATCCACCGGCGGGATGAGGTTTCATGTCGGTTTTAAAAATCTTTAATAAAGTTTCTGTGACATTTATTAACATGTCCCATCTTGTGTGACATTGTCGCATGAGGGGGACATGTTAATAATTTTTTTATTTTTCTATTTTTAAACATTGAAGCACTGTCAGTGATCTCCCTGAGGCAACACTTAGTCTCAGGAAGATGTGAGCTCTTGCACGCACAGAGGCGTGATAGAGCGCACTCTGACAGTTGGGGAATCCCCCCCCCCACCCACACAGGAAGCGCATAGCGTTTCCCATCAGGCGGCCCACCCCTTGAAATGGTGGGGGGGCCCGTTTCGGCGGCGGCGATCAGCTGCCCGCCCACGTGCCGCCGAGCCAGTGGGGCCCGCCCACCTATCAAGGGCAAAATTCTGCCCATTGTTCATGTAAGATTTTTACTGTCCGAATACATAGGCTAAAATAAAATTCCATCGCATATATGGCACAGAAACAGGCCGTTTGTCCCAATCAGTCCATTGGTGTTTCTGGTCCACTCGAGCCACTTCCCATTTTGTCTCATCTAAATCTAACTTCTATTCCTTATTCCTCATTTGCTTATCTAGCTTCCCCTTACATGTATCTATACTATTCACTGTGATAATGAGATCCACATTCTCACCACTCTTTAGGTAAAGGAGTTTCTTCTGAATTTCCTGTTGGTTTTTCTGGTGACTATATATTGATGGCCTCTAGTTATGTCTTTCCCCAGAAGAAGAAATATTCTTTCAGTATCCACTCTATCAAAACCATGTCTCAGCACTTTTTTTTGAAGAGAAAAGAGACACAGCCTATCAATCCTTTCCTGATATGAATATCCACACATTTCTGGTATCATCCATGTAAATCTTTTCTGCACCTTCTCCGGTGCCTCTATATCCTTTTAATAATCTGTTGACCAGAAATGCATGCAGTACTCCAAGCATGGTCTAACCAAGGTTCAATACAGGTTTCCTCATAACGTCTCAACGTTTCAATGCTATCCCTCTAGAAATGAAGCCTAGTGCTTGGTTGCTTTTTTTAATGGCCTTGCTATCCTGTGGCGCAACTGCTAATGTTAGTGTTAGTAAATTTGTACTCTGAGATCCCTTTGTTCCTCTACCCCATCTAGACTCACCTTCTAAAATTCACTACCTCACATTTGCCTGTTTTGAACTTCATTTGTCAATTATTTGCTAATTCTGGAAGTTTATTAATGTCCTCCTGTAATTTGCTTCAATCCTTCTTAGTATTGACTATCCCCCCAATTTGGTGTCATCCACAAATTTAGAAATTGCGTTGTTAATTCCAGAATTTACGTGGTTAATGTAAATTGTGCACTGATCCTTGTGGAGCACCACTTTCAAACTTCCGCCACACTGACTATCTACTTTCTGCCTTGAAGCCAGCTAGCAATCCATTCTGCCATTTGTCCCCTGATTCCACATTTGCTGACCTTATTCATTAGTCTTTTATGGGGCATCTTATCAAAAATCCAGATAAATTACGCCTACTACATTACCATTGTCAACCCTCTCAGTTAATGCCTCAAAAAAATCAATAAGGTTGGTCAAGCAAGAATTTATTTTAGAAATCCATGCTGTCTATTATTTTTCCCTACCACCAATGTTAAGCTTAATAATGCAGATGTTTCTTGTTACCAGCTTACTGATACTTAAATTTTGAATTTTCAAACTGAAATCAATTATCAGAAATTGGCATTATAATGTTGTTCACAAGGAAAATGGCATCTTTTAGCTGGCTATTTCTTCCTAGATTAATAATTGGAGAGTTTGGAGGAGATAGTTATAAGTTCTTGCCTGGCATCAGTTACTGAAAAATGAAGAATATATCAGTATCTAAAAAACATTTCTTTTGTGTGCTTTTGTGAGGTAAAGCTCAATAATTCTCACTGCATATCTTAATTATCCAATGTGTTTTTAAACTTGCTTTAAATTGCGATAAAGGAATTTGATTTTATGCTTCTATCAAGATTGTTATGAATCCACTTCATCCTTTGTTATCCATGGTTGTAAATATAATAAAACATTAAATTGCTTTTCTATACTCTGGACAAATTTTCAATTGCAATGTGCTATCCTCCAAAATTTCAGGAGAACGTTAGCAGATCTCTGCCCAAAGATGTAATATCTTTTCCACAAAATTATATGTTCTACTTATGTAAGACCTCTGGGAGTTTTTTAAGCGGTGGTGGATGTTTGTGCTAAACGAGCTGATGGAATAGATCGGAAACAAAGACACTGTTGTCCTGTTGATGCTGTTTATACTGAAAACCTAGTTTTAATCTACTGAAGCAAACAGAATGGTAACAACAACTTGAACGTTCTGTTTGAATTAAATATTGAGTATAAAAAAGGCAATGTTTCCAAAAAGGGTAGCGAGTCTACAGGTTTAGAGGGTTTTGAAAATCAACAAAGGATGACCAAGAAATCAGTAAAGAAGAAAATAGACTGAGAGTAAATCATCAAGAAATGTAAAAGCTCATATTTTTCTAAGTTTGTAAGAAGTAAGAAATTTGCAAAGTCAACATGGGTCCCTTAGAGGCAGAGACAGGAGAAATCAGGGTGGAGAAAAAGGAAATGGCATAGATGTTAAACAGTAGATGACACAAAGCACACACCAAAAACTGTGAGGATTCAAGGATCTGATGAGGAACTTAAAGTAATTAATGTTAGTAAAGAAAATGTACTGCAGAAATTCAGCGGGACTAAAATCTAACAAATCTCATGTACCTGATTGCCTCCACGCTAGAATTTTAAAAGAGATGCTTATAATGATAGCATTTATTTTAGTTTTGATCTTCTAGAATTCCCTGGATTCTAGAATGCTCTCTGTGGATTGGAAGATAGCAAATGTAATCCTGTTATTCTAGAAAGGAATGAAATAGAGAAAACTGAGAACTAAAAGCCTGTTAAGTAACCTGACATCAGTAGTCACAAAAATGCTATAATCTATCGATAAGGTCGTAGTAACTTAGAAAATCACTGTATGATTAGGCAGAGTCAACTCAGTTTTATGACAATTCTATTGGAATTTTTTGCAGGTGTAACCAGCAGGATAGAAAAGGAGGAACCAATGGATGTAGTATATTTGGATTTTCAGGAGGCATTCAATAAGGTGCCACACAAGAGGCTGTTACGGAAAATTAGGGCTTTTGGGAATAGAGGGTAATATATTTGCATAGATTGAGGATGAACTAATGTACAGAAGATAGAGCAGGAATAAAGGGTAGTTTTAAGGATGGCAGGGTGCAACTCAAGGATTAAGGATCACCTCTTGAGCTTCAGATATTTGCACTCTATATCAATAACTTAAATAATGGGACTGAGTTAATGTATCCAAATAGGATGACACTAGGTAGGAAAGTAAATACTGAGGGTGGCACAAAAATGTTGCAAAGGGATATAGAATGCTTAAGCAAAATTATCTGCCTTGGAAGGACAAGTGGAAAAGCAATATATTTTTTAAAAAGGTGAAAGACTAGTTAATGTTGATATTCAGAGCCACTCACCAACCTGACTTGGAAATATATCGCCATTCCTTCGCTGTCGCTGGGTCAAAATCCTGAAACCCCCTCCCTAACATCACTATGGGTGTACCTACACCACATGCACTGCAGTGGTTCAAGAAGGCAGCTTCACCACCACCTTCTCGAGGGCAATAAGGGATGGGCATAAATGCTGGCCTAGCCAGCCACGCCCACATCCATGAATGAATTTTTAAAAAAGAACTAGAGGTGATCTCACTGAAATGTATAAAATTGCTAGAAGGCCTGCAGATGCTAAGAAATTGTTTCATCTGGCTGGAGAGTTTGGAACTACTGATCATAGCCTCAGGGTAAAAGGTTGGCAATTTAGAACTGAGATGAGGAGAAATTTCCTCATTCAAGAGAGTTATGAAATTAGTAATTCTCTATCCCAAAGAACTGTAGAATCTCAATTGATGAGTATATTCAAAAGTGAGGTTGACAGATTTTTGGTCACTAAGGATGTGGGGATAAGCAAGAAAATGAAGTTGATATAGAAGTCCAACCATGATCCTACTGAATGGCTTGGCAGACTCAATGGACCATATGGCCTACTTCTGCTGTTTATCTTATGGCCTTATGACCTCAGCACTGTAATGTAAAGAAGGAAATTGGTAAAATGCCTGACAGAAAAATATTCATCTGTGCATTCCTATAATGCTTTGCTTTGTCTTGGCTGTTGTCCGTAATTGCATAATTTTTCAGTATGAAAAATAAATGCACTAATATCTTCTTATTTGTAGATAGTTAGAAATCACAAACAAAAGTGATACATTAAGATAACCTTTAGATCTGTGTGAATGATAAATTTGAATTCAAACTTTCGAAATATACATCATGATTTAAAGTGAATGTGGTTTATTCACAGGTGATTGTGAGCCAACTTTCAAATGGGTTGCCAATAATCAAGCAGTTGTATTAGCTACAGCAGCAGCAGCAGCAGCAATGGTTACAGTTGAAACAGAAAAAAACCAAGATCTGCCTCCTGCAAATACCCAACCATATCTACTGACACTGTCTCCAATCAAAATACCTTTCTTAACAACACATCTCCCAGGTAAGTTAACAAGGACCAATTAGTTTAAATGTATGGATCTCTTTTCCAAAGTTAATTGTAGCAGGAAGTTATATATGGCTGTGCATGACTGTAAATATGGTCAGTTCAACTTGGCTCTCATCTGTTCTCTGATGCTTTTCCATTTATACCTTGTTAGGAATTTAGGGTGTCTATTGTTATCTCGATGCATCACAATACCTGTAAGAGCAATAAAAAACATATAGGGCAGAATTTTACATTTGGCGTACGGGCGCATGTCCGACACGCCGGAACATAAAATGACGTGCGTCCCGACATCATCACGAAGTCGAGTGATATTTCATTCGTCGGGCGCACGCCGGAGTCGGCTGCAAGCCCGCTGATAATTGAAAGGCTTATTAAGGCCATTAACCGAGTAATTAACCTGAATTTTACGCTGCCCGTCCATCCTTACGGTTGGCGGGCAGGCGAAAAGGCCCAGTGGCCTTTACATTTTTCAGGAAACCTCAACCCAAGAATGGCTTGAGGTTTCCTGAAGCAATTATAAATTAAATAAAAAGTTTCATGTGAACTTGAAAACATGTCCCATCTCATGTGACACAGTCACATGAGGGGACATGTTTCATTTAATTTTTCTGCCCTTTATTATTTTTTTCAAAAAGCTCTTCAATCGCTGTACCTCAGGGAGGTTGAAGCACGCGTGCACAAACTGCGCGCTAGGCCCGGCTCTCTCTCCTCCCCCCACCCGCACAAGTAGTGCTCAGTGCCACCACTCGCGATCCATGCAACCTAGCAATGAAACATTAATAAGTGGAAGACATCCTGCTAACAACTTAGGGGTAAGGTGCATTTTTCCTGTTGTAGACCTGTAACACTCAGACTGTAGATGCAAAGTGTTCTGTCAATCTTCTATGGACAAAAAATGCATGGAACCTTCTAAATCTTTGAGGCATTATTCTAATTATTCTAATGGTGCCTGGCTTCTGGTGTTAATTATAATACTCCAGTATTTATGAAGATCACATGCTCTAGCCCATTGAATATATTGCTACACCCATTGAATTTGGCTGTTTAAGTAAGAGAAGATGAACCAAGTTTTGCTGCAGCTGGACACCTAAGAATACATGCCACGGGTTTGACTTGCCCTTTCACATTTAGATTTTTAAATTTTTTACATTGGAAGTTGCTGAAAGTGGAATTTGAGAGCATCACAGTGTGGAAAACTGGGCATCTGGGACCTGAGTGAATAGGGTAAGCATCTGTTAGAATGAAGGATTATGGAATTAACAGCACAAGGACTGAGAAGGAAACAAAATTAGAGCGGGTTAATAAATTTCAAATTAGGTACAGAAAGAGAAATAAAGGAGGAAGATTGGAGTAAGAGATATAGAAAGAAAGAAAGAATTTTAAAAAGTTCCAAAATTTAAAGTTTTACATTTTTAAAATCTCCAACAAGTAAAAGCGTAAGGAATGAAAAGATGAATTACATTTTATATAGCACTTTTTATGACTACAGGACGCCTCAAAGCGTTTCACAGCCAAGGAAATACTTTTTGAAGTGTAGTCACTTGTAATGTAGAAAACATGGCAGCTCATTTGTGCTCAGCGAACTCCCATAAACAGCACTGTGATAATGACCATATAATCTGTTTTTCTGATGTTTGTAGAGGAATAAATATGAGATTCTATACATGTAAAAGTTAATTTTCAGAGCCAGAAAGTATTGAGAGCATTTTTGACAGTGGCTAGGACTTATCAACCTGTTTAAAAAGTATGCTTAAAGGACTGAAATGGACAAGCCCTAAATTTCTGTGGCAAGTTGATTTCATATCTACATGTAAGTGCAAAAACTTCACTCCCTTCAGTACATTTGAATGAGAAGCCAGATGGCAAGATGCTGTTCTCACATAGTTCGCGAAAGAGCAGCATATCTTGTACTTCATATATTTTCAAGTTTAACTAAGCGGCTGCACTTGCCTAATGTTGCTGTTTGATTTGTGCATGAATAATGATTTAATGCTGTTAACCACGATGTTATTTTCTCAGTAAATTCTGGCCCCAAATGTCTTTCTGAGAAGTACTTCACCTCTGATTCCAGGAAAAGAACTGAAAAATGGCCAAGTTTATTTTTTCATTTAATCCTTGTGGACTCTTTCCAAATTTCTAACATTGAATAGGACTTATTTATTATTGATATAATAACTTATACTGCTTACGTATGTGAATCATTACTTTTGTAAATATACCTGTTAGCAGGTTAGTATGTTTTGACATAAGGCACAGCTGTGCTTTCTGAATTGATGTGTAATGTAGTGAAATCTTATTTAGTATGGTGTTGGTAAAAGCAAGGATTGCTTGCCTTGTAGCATACTATATCTGATGTGCTGGATGTTTTAAGCTGAAGTTTCAGATAATAAGAAACATGGGTTCACCAATGAAAAGCCTTTCACAGTGGGAATGAGGAAGAAGCATTCAGTGCAAATTCAGACCAGAACAGCCACTTGTTGCTTAACTCAGGCGCATATGTAAAGGACTTGGCACAGAAATTTGTTTAGCCAGGTCCTTTTTCTTCATTTTCAGATATTGATCCAGTTCCCTCCTTGAATGGTCAATTGATCCCGCCTCCAACACACTCTCAGGCAGTGCATTCCAGACCCTATGCACTTGCTTGCATGAAAACATTTTACCATTGCTGTTTTTGCCAATTACCTTTTTAAATCTGTACCCCCTGGCTCTTGATCCTTCCACCAATGGGAACAGTTTCTCCATATCTATTCTGTCTCTCATTATTTTGAATACTTCTTTTGAATCTGCTCTCAACCTTGTCTTCTCCAAGGAGAACAGACCCGAATTCTTCAAACTTTCTACATAACTGCAATTCCTCATCCCTAGACCCATTCTCTTAAATCTTTTCTGTATCCCCCACCCCACTAATGCCTTCACATCCTTCATAAAGTGTGGTGCCCAGAACTGGATCCAATACTCCAATTGAGGTTGAGCCAGTGTTTTACACAGGTTTAACATGACCACCTGGCTTTTGTATCCTGTGCTCCTATTGGTAAAGCCTAGGATGTCATCTGCTTTATTAACTGCCCTCTCAACCTGTCCTGCTACCTTCAATGATTTATGCACATATACACCCAGGTCCTTTTGTTCCTCTAGACTTGTACCTTTTATTTTATATTATCTCTCTGCATCCTTCCTATCAAAATTAATCATTTCACATTTCTCTGCATTAAATTTCACCTGCCACATATTCGCCCATTACGTCAACCTGTTGATGTCCATTTAAAGTCCTGCACTATTCACCTCGGTGTTCACAATACTTTAAGCTTCATATCATATGCGCATTTTGAAATTGTGCCCTGCACACCAAAGTTTGGGTCATTAATATATATTAGGAAGACCATGCAGGGATTCTAACACAAAATCTTTGGGGAACTCCAGTATAAACCTTGCTCCAATTCGAAAATCAACCATTCGTCACTACTCTTTGCTTCCTGTCATTCAGCCAATTTCATATCCATGTTACTACTGTACCTTTTATTCCATGAGATCTAACTTTGCTCGCTAGTCTGTTGTGCGGCACTTTATCATATGCCTTTCGGAAGCCCATGTACACACATCAACAGCATTACCTTCATCAGTCTTCTCTGTTTGTTCATCAAAAGCTCAGCAAATTAATAAACACAATTTTTCTGTTAACAAATGCCTGCTGTCTTTCACTAATTGCCAGTTGGGCAAATGCAGGTAAATTAATTTTGTCCCAAATGATTATTTCTAGAAGCTTTCTCACCACCGAGGTTAAACTGACTGGCCTGCAGTTGTTGTGTTTATCTTTGTACTCTTGTTTGAAAAAGGGTGTAACATTTGCAATTCTCCAGTCCTCTGGCACCACCACTGAGTCCCCAGAGTGTAAGAAAGATAGGAAAATAATGACCAGTGCCTCCACAATTTCCACTCTCGTTTCCTTCAGTATTCTTGGATGCACCTCATCCAGACCTGGTGCCTTATCAACTTTAAGTACAGAGAACCTATAGAAGACGTTTGGATTCCCTTTTATGTTAGCTACCAGTCTCTTATCCTCCCCTTTTGCTTCTCTTATTCGCTTTTTCAAATCCCCCTCAGAACCTTCTATATGCGGCCTGGTTCTCAATTGATTTAACATCTCAACCCATTTAACACCTGTCGTAATCACACTTTTTCTGCTTCATCCTAATCTGGATCACTTTCATCACCCAGAGTGTTCTGGAGGTGGGTGGGGATTGGGGTGGAGGGGGGGGTCGTTGGAAGTTGGGGGGCGGTGGGTTTGAGGTCGGGGGTGGGTGGGGGGTCTGAGGTCGGGGTGGGTGGTTGTGGGGGTCCGAGCAGAGGGTGTTGGAGGTTGGGGGTTGTGGAAGTGGGGGGAGTGAGTTCGAGCTCAGTTGGGGGGGGCCTGAGGTCGGTGGGGGAGTCCCGTGGTGTTGGTCTTTACAGTAGGTACTCAAAACCCAGAAGAGGCTTTAATTCTTCTGATTTTTTCTGGATAACTATTGCTACAACCTGGCAGAACCATCCGAAGTTTGTGATTTAAACCGCATTTTCAGATGGTTCCCAGTGCAGCGTAGTTGTCCAGTGGAAGTGTGCAATTCTGGGCAATAGCTGTGCAAACCCTTACCCAGGAACTTCCCAGAGGGATTCCCCAGTGCATCTTTGGAGTACCCCCAAATCCGACGCTGGGGAACGTGGAAATTGTGGGCCTTTGAAACATGTAACAGATTAACCCTGAGGCTGAAATTGACTTACTCAAATTTCTTTTGTTGTGCCAGACCAAAAGAAAGAGTTGATTACTTCACATT